>NC_083722.1:1307272-1631590 GCF_028564815.1 Eubalaena glacialis
TAAAAGATGTAACTGCACATGACTTGTTTATTCTAAAGTACCATATAATTTAATATAGTTTTTATATTCTTCATTTCAAGTTGAAATACCTCTTACCACTCAAATAATTTTTAAATCATTTTGATCTAGGAAACAAGACTAAGAACAGAAGTTAGTGAATCTGAATCAGCAACAGGAAATGGCTTTGTATAAATTGTTGGAAAAATGTTTACAAGGAAGAGATAGATTCTCATCAGGGATGTATAGCACATTAATGCTGATTTTTAACAGGATGGCTATTATGTCCTTTTCACAGATGGATAAATTGATATATAAAACCTTGTTAAGACTGAGGCCCCGTGACCCAGCTGGGATCACCTACCCCCAGTCTGGCAAACGCTCTCTACTCTTCATCATTAAAATTCATCCATAAATAAGAACATATAAGTCACTTAATCTAAAGATTTACAAATACAACATGTTTACGTATAAATGAGAGGGATTATATAATTAAAGCGTATGTAAATGAGATGCTATTATGACCTGTTTGATCTGTGCTGGCCAAGGCTTCTTTACTCTAAAGCTGATTATAGTGCCAGGATGCAGATGTGTTTTAAACAAACAATGCTTCTCATTTTTCATTCTTAGCCTTGTTGATTTTAATTTTGGCCACACCTACTTTTACTCATAAGTCTGTGAAGTAACCTCATTTTAATATATTTAGAAATGCAAAGGATGGTAATATTTCTTAAAATGGAGATAGCGAACTATGGATTCTTATTTAATGATGACACTTTTTTAGAAATCATGAAATGTCGACTTCTTTCAGAACCCATAAGTGAGCAAATGCTTTTTAGAGCACCAACATGTGTTACTGTCGGAGCCAAGGGAATCCTCAATATGCAAAACCCACCTGTATTATGGAACAAATCAGGTGTTGAACGCCAACGAGAATGACTTAACTTTGTATGTGTGTTTGTGAAATCTGAAAATGTGACACTCTTACTGAAAAGCCAGAACCTCTTAATCCTCACGTCTTACTCTCCCGGATATCTTGGCTCCTGCGGTTGCGGTACTGACACATCTCGGCAAGGAATCTTGAAAATGACATCATTTGGGAAGACCTTTTTGAAGTCTTTGAGCCACAGTGTTTCTGAAATACTTTCCTGTTAAACAAATACAAATGTGGGCCCTTTGTGCCAGGGTTGCGCGACACCCGGGAGCAGTGCTACCCTCGGCATTTGGGGATGAGGTGACAGCACGGTCCTTCCCGCAGACCCACTGAGCTCACGAAAAGTTTTCTTGTTACTTATGTGTTTACGTAACAGTCTCATGCCTTTTTGTTGAATTTTTCTGGCCTGTTTTCAAAATGTCATTTATCTTTTTCCCTGATTGAAAAAGTTTATACATACTCATTTCAATATATGGAAAATACCGAAGTATACAGAAGAAAATAAACATAACCAAAAATAAGTATTACTAACATTTTGATATACTGTTTCTCACACTATCAAAATCTATTTCTGAGTTCCAATAACAAACTTCTTTTGTACCCCAGTGCAAAAATATAAAATAAAATAGAATGAAATTTGATCTATTTGGTTCCCGAAACTGAAGGACAAGACTTTGGATAAAGATGGATACCTACAGAGCCTTCTGTGTAGCTCTAAGTAAATGCAGAAGCTAAAAGGTTATACACCAAAATGATATTATTGAAAAAATAATGCACTTATTTTTACAAAACTTGCCTCATATTTTTAAGAAGGTAAGACTATACAGGTTAGACAAAAGAAAGTTTCAGCTTCTCTTGTTAACATCTCCTTTCTCCCATTACTTCTGAAGTATGGTCTTACATATTTTTAACGTAATGTTCTTAAAATATATCCAAGGGCGACTATCATAAAATGCTTCATTGTATTTACAGTTTAGAAGAACACATTTAAATGATCTAAATGTTGCGTTGTTCAAAATTTAAAATCAGAAATCTTTCTGTCTGTAATATAAATCAGAACTAGGTGTTTAAGTATGCAACATTTTTAATTGTTACACACAAAAATAATAACACTCTGAAGCTGACCTCTGGGTTAGCAAGTGAACTGCTTGTTTGCTTAGGAAACCAGATCCGGTTTCCCAGAGAGGCATCATTGAGGACAGAAATAGTCTCCCGAGTACAGGAAATCTGTGAGCACCTAAACAAGGACCAGCAGACTCCGGGACAAACACAATGTCACCAACATGCTCCTTCACGTCTGGCCACAGAATCACCACGGATATCTAAAAGCATACTAATGCTGGCAAGGTAAGAGGCAATAATTTGTTTAAAGAAAAATCATACTACTTATATATGTAACATATGTAACCCAAACCAAAACTTAATATGCACATAAATCCCAAGACTGAAAGTTTGAATTTCCCTTTAACTACACCCGTTGTTCTGCAGTAGCGTTATTACTAGCATCTCTCTCTTTGCTCTTTATTGAATGGACACAATCACGGGTGTGAGTCACAGGCTACCAAGCGCACAGGTAATAAGCAGAGTCTGAACCAATCGCTCTGTAAGAACAGCACTCTGGGAGTGATCAGTACAATAATGTAAACCTGAAGGTCTTAGATTATACAAATTGAAATCAGGCAGTATTCCTTGCAGGTCTGAGGACTAGTTCTGTTCTGTTACAACAAGATGCTCTCACAGTTAGTTACACGTGTCTTGGGCAGGGATGAGGGAGTGGCACAAGGAAGACGCTTTAGAAAGGAAAGAACACCATTTACTTTTTATCCATCATCCAGACCACTGACCGGCACCTTCATTTTGAATGATTAAAAGAAGGGTTGTGAGAGGTTTCCCCCTTCCAGGGGCGTGCGGGACGGCCTCCACACACCGCTGACCATCCAGCCGGGAGGGGGCACAGTGTAAGCTTCAACACATCTGCATTCGCACCAGCGTACCTGCCGCCACCTCCAGGAGAGCTCTCCCTGAGGCCTGGCATCCGGATGCCAGCGGATACAGGTACTTAAAGACCAAAACGCGAGGGTTCCTACCTCCACGTAGTCCTTGGCGTGGCCCCAATCTCGTTTGGCGTCCAGATTCCCCAAGCTGAAACATTCCAGTTGTCCAAGGTAAATCTTAGCTACTGACCGGCTAATTTTTCGAGTAACAAAATTAGCTCCTAAAAGAGACAAAAGATGCATTATCAGTCGAGTGCATTTGACATTTAACAGTTTGGTGAACCAAACACAATCTCAGCCTCTGGGCATTTCTTTCATTCTTTTCCCCCCTTTAAAATAATAATAAAAGAAAAGAAAATGAAAAAGACCATCAACTGTCATTCAGACAAGCTAAGGAGCTCTCGCTCTGAGTGTCACATCAGCTCCACTGCCATAACAAACATTTGTCTTTGGGGGACGTCTTGGCATTCTTCATTTGCTGCTGTAACATGCGATCCAGGCATCCAGCCAGAGAAAAGCTCTCGGAATGCCAGTTTTTAAACAGAAAATTCAACAGGGTTGGACGAAGGGAAATGACAGAATCAGACCACCCTGATTTTTTCAAGAACATAAACATCATATATTCCTATTAATAAAACTATTTTGGGGTTCACGGGGAGAGAGAGAGGAGACCAACTTAGCTCCCAGGGTGTAACTAAAGAAAACGAAGAAGAAATGCGTAAGTGGTGATCACCCTTATTTAGAAACCTGCACAGCCAGCCGGTGCTAAGTCGTAAGTTTCTAGACTATCTGTACTCACTACAGTGCCACCTTCTAATTTCACCCAAGTGTCAGCTGCAGGATAGGATTCCTGAATTCTGTATAAATATTTTGATATGATTGGATGAAAGGTGTCGTAAACTAAAGGAGTGAAATTGTTTTAAAGTTCTCTGGTCTTTAATGAAAGCTTCTGTCCACTTTTAAAAGATCACAAAGAAGGACAAAATTAAAAGGCACTTCTGAGATAAGTTTATCTATACCCCTGTATCTAGGTAAGGTTATCACAAAGCACCAGGTAATGCCGAAATCTCAAGGTAATTAACAGGCACATGAGCTAGTCAATAATGGCTTCAAACAGTTTAGACACATTACCATCATAATTTATCACATAGCAATAACTTTAGCTTCGTTCTTTTGCATAAGAAACAGGGAGGTGAATGTTATGAGAAAGCTTGGGCTTCTAGAGAAACTGGCACACAGATAAGGGGAATTTTTCTAAATAGGTTTTCTCAGTTTTGGCAAGAAGATAGCCCCGTACAAGTTCAAACACGTACTAGACTCACTCACTACACAAACTCAGTAGACACATTTCAATGCCCTATCATTAAAAATGACGATAAGACTTCCATGGAAATCCAAATTTTCAGTTTCTTTTAGCAGTTGATAGAGTACTTGAAGAAATCCAGTTTCAAATTTGCAGGGCAGCTTATAAAACACAAGCGCTCCTTCAAAAAAGAGCCTTTGAAAATGAAGTATTTACCAGGCACAATCCTTCTCAATCTATTACCAACTAGCAACTTTTTATTTTCTAATAATTTAAATTTATAATTAAATTTAGCCTTGATGCCTATCTTTGTATTTTAATGTCAGGACTATACCATCATGCCAAAATTTACTAGATAAATTTGTGATGCTAAATCATCAGATGAAGCTCCCAACACCAAATAGCTCAGATTATTCTATCTACCAGTAAAGTAATGCTTAGGGATGCAGTGGAAGCACTGACGTTGTTCCGGCCTGCTGTTTATTCCCTCAACCAGCACTAAGTGAGCACCAAGCAGCAAGCCCTGAGCAGGGGCAGCAGGGAGTGAAGAGGAGGCCCCCCTGCTAAAGTACCCCAGAGAGGGGGAGATGGACAAAGCAATCCCTGCTGCCAGAAGTGAGATGGCAGGTCTGCAGGGATGAGACGAGTCAGGGCCCCGTACACGATGCCGCAGCGACCACAACCCCGCCCCTCTGATGAGCAACCCACGAGCTAAGAATTATTACCCGCATTTTGTAGATGATGAAGCTGAGATTCAGAGAAGCTGTGCAAACTGGCCCTTCTAACCCAGTTGTCCAATTCGGTCTGTGTGGCTGCAAAGTCCAGGCTCTCACCTCCCAGCACTTGGAATGGCATGCTAGTGGGTATGGAGCCTTTCTTCTCGGGATCCAAAATGATCTTGGATACCTAGTCAGTTACTTGAAATTTCTAGTTCTTAGAACTTAATTTTAATTTTTTATTTATAGCAGCTTGATTGAGATGTAATTCACATACCATACAATTCATCCATTTAAAGTGTACAATTCCATGGCTTCTAGTACATTCACAGACTGTGCAGCCAGCCCAACAATCAATTTTAGACATTCTCACCCCTCCAAAAGAAACCTGCGCCCTTTAGCCATCCGGCCCCATCTTCCCCCAGCCCCCCGGCCCTGGGCAACCACTCATTTATTTGTCATCACTAGAGATTTGCCTATTCTGAACACTTCACATACATGGAATCATATAATATGTGGTCTTTTGTGACTGGCCTCTTTCACTTAGCCTAACATTTTCCAGGTTCATCTATGTTACATGAATCAATCCCTCCTTCCTTCTTTATGGTTGAATACTATCCCATTATGTGGATAGAGCACATTTCATTTATCCATTCATCAGTTAATGGACATTTGGGTTGTTTCCATTTTTGGCTATTGTGAATATTGCTGCAGTGAACACGGATGCACAAGCTTCTGTGTGGGGATTATGTTTTAATTTCTCTTGGGTAGACACCTACAGATGCAATCACTGGGTCACAGGGCAGCTCTACAATTAACCTGTTAAGGAACTGCCAGACTGCGCTTCACAGCAGATGCAGCAGGTGACAGCCCCGCCAGCAGGGCACTGGGCTCTCACATGCCCACACCCTTCCCAACAGTCGCTAGGGTTCCACCTTTTTGATGACAGTCATCCTGATGGGTACCAAGTGGTATCTCATTGTGGCTTTGATTTGCATTTCTCTGATGACTAATGACTTGAACCCTCTACGTTCTCATGTACTTACGGGTCACTGGTATATCTTCTTTGGAGAGATGTCTATTTGGATTCTTTGTCCAGTTTTTAAAGTGTGTTACTTGTCTTCTTAATACTGAATTGTAAGAGTTCTTCATACATTCTGGATCCAAGTCCTTTATCAGACATATGATTTACAAACATTTTCTCTCATTGTATAGGTTATTTTCATTTTCTTGATGGTGTCCTTTGACACACAAAAGGTTTTTTTAGTTATTATGAAGTTCAATTTGCCTTTTTTTTTTTTTTTTTTTTTGGTTGTATGAGCTTTTGGTGTCATATCCAAAAGGGCTTCGCCTAGCCCAAGGAAGGTCTTGAAGAGTTTCTCCTATATTTTTTAATGAATTGTATCGATTTTGTTCTTACCTGTAGGCATTTGACCCAATTTTAGTTAATTTGTGTGTGTGGTTAAGATGAAAGGGCCCAACTTCATTCACTTGCATGTGAATATAGGGCTGTCCTGGCACTATGTGTTTGCTGAAAAGGTTATTCTTTCTCCTATTTGAGTTGCCTTATACCTTTTGTCGAAAAGCAATTAACCACAGACGCGTGGGTTTATTTCTGACTTTCAGTCCTATTCCACTGACCGAAACACCTATGTTTAGGACAGTACCACACCTTCTTGATTACTATAGGTCTCTGGTAAGGGTTCAAATCAAGAAGTGTGAGTCTTCCAACTGTGTTCTTTCTTCAGACTGTTTTAGCTATCCTCAGTCTCTTGAATTTCCATACGAAGTTTAGCATCAGCTTGTTAATTTCTGCAAAAAAGCAACCCGGGATTTTGCAGGGATGATGTTGAATCTGTAGGTCAGTGTGGGGAGCACTGCCCACCTCAGCAACACTTCACCTTCCAGCTCATCAGCACACGGGCTCTTTCCATTGATCTGTGTCTTCGCAAACTGCTTTCAGCAGTGCTCAGTAGTTTCTAGAGAATACGTTTTGCACTGCTTTTGTTAAATTTGTTCCTAAGTACTTTATTCCCTCTGATGTTATTATAACTGTAACTTTCCTTAACTTCATTTTCAGATTCATTTTAAACATTATTACTGCCACCATATGCTTCGTTCATTCCTGGGAGAGGCTTAAAATGATTTTTTTCTCCACTTGTTCTCTTCATTTTCATTCCTTATCACACAAGACTGCTGTTTTTTGGAGAGAACTATAAGCAAATCATGACACATGAGGGCTGAGGCCTTAGCAGTCACTTTGTCCAGCCAGCAGCCTGACCCGAGCCGTCTCCCTCACTTTCCCGCCTGTGCTGCTGTCACCAACCCACCCGCAATGCAGGCGGCGTCCCCCCCAAGACTAGATCACCTGAGTGGTTTTGCTATTACAGCACACTCCAATTATGCAACTCCCATAATTATGTACATAGATACTTGATCTCTAAGAGCCTTGCACTACAAGACCGTAGCTAGGAAAAAGACCGAGAAATGGAAAGTCAGCCCTGTGAACCGACCGAAGGCTGCTGGTCACTGGCTCTGCTACACAAACCATGTAACGGTCTCTGCACACCACAGGACAGGAACACCTGCCAGGCCAAGTCACAGGGACACCCAAGCAGAGGACAGGGCGCTGTGGACCACGAATCACTACAGACACAGACGGAATTAATATCATCACGTCCTTGTTTGTAAAACAAGGATAATAACAGTACTTACCATGTAGGTTTGATGTTTAACTGAGAAAATCTAGGTAATGTGATTAGCAAGTTCTCAATAAATGTTACCTATTATTACAATTATTACATTACAATGTTAATGGTACCTGTAATTAAGCCTCAATGAAAAGTTCAGATTTCTTAGTTCTTTTATGGCTAAAAGTCTCTTAATTCTCTGATTTTGAACGTCTGAGATTGAAAACAGATCTAAATAAACAGCCAGAGGCAGGCGTGTGGACTTACTTACACACCCAAAGCACTAATAAACATTTCTAACCTCATAGTAGGTTACTTTTTCAAGGTAAACTCATTAACCAAGGAAAATAGAATATCCATATAAATGTATACTAATAAGAAAGAGACCTGGGCTTCCCTGGTGGCACAGTGGTTAAGAATCTGCCTGCCAACGCAGGGGACACAGGTTCCAGCCCTGGTCCGGGAAGATCCCACATGCCGCGGAGCAACTAAGCCCGTGCGCCACAACTACTGAGCCTGTGCTCTAGAGCCCGCAAGCCACAACTACTGAGCCCACGTGCCACAACTACTGAAGCCCTTGCGCCTAGAGCCTGTGCTCTGCAACAGGAGAAGCCACCTCAATGAGAAGCCCGCGCACCACAACGAAGAGTAGCCCGTGCTCGCCACAACTAGAGAAAGCCCGCGCACAGCAATGAAGACCCAACGCAGTCAAAAATAAATAAAATAAAATAAATATATATAAAAAAAGAAAGAGACCAATTAAAACGGGTTTTAGTCCAAATACTGGCTCTAAGATTGAGATCATGAGTTTTGCTAGCGCTGACAGAATGAAAAATACAGAGCTTTTGTTTTGGCAATACAGCAAACAAGAAAAACTGCCTCATTAAAAAACACCAAACTACGCTGGATAAAATACTATTATTATTTATTTAAATTCAAAGCTGAGTCTCCAAGACTGCCCAAGTCATGGTGGGCCCAGCGGGGTCAGGGCTGGTAGCAGGGCGGGAATGCCATCTGAGGACCTGGAAACAGCTTCATCTTTCATTTCCAATCTGAGGCAAAGGCTGAGGGCTTTCAGGTAGATTCTGGAAGTAGGGTTACACGCCCTGTGAGTTATTTTTAATTCTGTTACTTGTATCAGTGCTATGACCTTAAATGTCTTAACGTCTCAGTTGTCTTATCTATAAAATGGGATAATAATCGATACTAAGGATCAAATGAGATGCTAAATTAAAAGGCTGTGGAATACTGTATCAGTCATAAAGGTTTGTTGTCTTGGATATTTTTACTGTGATAAATCTTATAAAATAGTAAAGCTTTTTTCTCATGCGTCTCTCTTTATGTGACATTCTCCGCCATTAACCCAAGGCTGGGGAAAGGTGAGAAGAGCCACACCAGACAGTCAGAAGGACCCAGGTAATACTCATCCCTATCATTCAAAATAGGATTCTGGAGCAAGATAGCAAGTGTGAAAGCAAGGCTTCATGGGAAAGTAATTTTCTAGATAACTTCAGTGCAGCAGAAACCAGTGTGGTCATAGCCCAAAGTCCCTCCCATGGGTGACGCCCTCAGGCTCTGAGGGGCAGGGCCAGGCCCGTGTCCAGGCGGGAAGGACGGGAGGGGCGGCTCCAGGGCTCACGGGGAAGGACAGCAGAGGCAGGAGAGTCTCCAGGTGAATGTAGCCTCTGGGCTGCGATACCAAGCAGAGCAGATTGAGGACATGGCCGAGGAGAAGCCTGTGCCATGCGTCCTGTGGAGTCTGGGGAGCCCTCCGAGGAGGCCACCTGGGCCTGACCAGCCTGGGGCGGCTGCACCAGGGACACTAATGAGATGAGCAGGGGTGGAGGCCCTCCGCCCTCACCGGTGAGCCGGGTAAGACCACCTGGAGGGGACCACGGGTCAGACGGGGCAGTGGGTCTACAGTCCACGGAGCCAGACACGGGCAGAGCAAGGAGCCCAGGAAAGAGAAGCCCCTGGACTGATGGACGCAGACACAGGAAGGGCCCGGCGGAGCCCACGCCACCTGCTCGGCCACCAGGCGAGGGCGCAGCTGAGACCAGCAGGCCTGCGGGCAGAGAGCTGTACCCGGGCCTGAGGACACCAGGGGCCCCTGTCAACACAAGGTCCAACCGGCCACATCCGCGTCCCACACGCCGGACACCACCTCCCAGAGACCCAGGGGAGGACGGCAGGCCAGAAAACCTGGCTTCGGAGTCACACTAGGGTAAACAGAGAATTACAGAAAGTATACATTTAACGGTAACTGCATTAACTTCCTCTGGCTGCCATAACCAATTACAAAAACCAGGTGGCTTCCGTAATTTCTCACAGTCTGCAGGCCGTTGCCTGAGATTCCGCGGGGCCACGTTCCCCCTGGGCAATCCAGGGAGGAAGCCTTTCTCTGCCTTCTGTGTCGGGGCTCCTGGTCCCCCTGGGCCGTGGCTGCATCCCTGCGTCTGCACACCACCTCCTCCTCCAGGGTCTGTGTCATCGCCTCTTCTGTTTCTTATGAGGACACCTGTCATGTAACCGAGCGGGACCCCATGGGGCCCTGCAGGACACACGCCCCCGGCACATGCTCTGCTGCAGCTCCTCTCTGAAGTACCCAGATCATAGTATCTCACGCGTATTTCCTGAGGTTTTCAGATGCTAAAACCACCACCAAGTGGAAGAAATTAACTACTTGTTGATCCTGAGCACAGAGCCCGCACCCGGCGGCTCCTAAGGGTTGATCACCATCAACCAATCAGAGAATCGTGCACGAGCTGATCACACACGCTGGACGCCCCTCCCTCACCCGTCCTTTAAGCATGCTGGAGCCCTCGGGGAGTTCGGAGTTTTCTGGGCACAAGCCACTTGCTCTCCTCGCTCGGCCCTGCAATAAACCTTTCCCTGCTCCAGACTCCGATGTTTCGGTGTGTTTGGCCTCACTGTGTGTCGGGCACAGGAACTTCGTTCGGTGACAGGCTCTGGATTTAGGATCCACCCGTGCAATCCAGGATGATCTCTTTGTCTCCAGATCCCTCACTTGATCACATCTGCAAAGACCTTTTTCCAAATAAGGTCACATCCCCAAGATCTGGGAATTAGGATGTGGGCCTATCTTTTTGGGGCCACCACTCCACCTGTTGTAGAATCAAGGATTAGAACATTTGAAAAAATATGATGAAACGTGAATCAGGCATTGTTAAATTTTTTTTTTAATATAAATTTATTTTTATTTATTTATTTTTGGCTGCATTGGGTCTTTGTTCCTGTGCACGGGCTTTCTCTAGTTGTGGCGAGCACGGGCTACTCTTCGTTGCGGTGCGCGGGCTTCTCATTGCGGTGGCTTCTCTTGTTGCAGAGCACGGGCTCTAGGCACATGGGCTTCAGTAGTTGTGGCACGCGGGCTTCAGTAGTTGTGGCTCGTGGGCTCTAGAGCGCAGGCTCAGTAGTTGTGGCGCACGGGCTTAGCTGCTCCGCAGCATGTGGGATCTTCCTGGACCAGGGCTCGAACCCGTGTCCCCTGCATTGGCAGGCGGATTCTTAACCACTGCGCCACCAGGGAAGTCCCAGATTGTTTTAATGTCATCTTAAGGGTAATTATATATCTTTCATGAGCAAAATTGTCAAACAGAGTCTCCAGCTGTAATAGATTAAAGGTGATAAAATAAGTTTCCTCTCAGTTTTAGCTGTGCTAGTTCACTTCAGTTACTTTGAATAGCTCCCCAATCTCTTTTTTTTCAGAGAATACACATTTATTTATAATTTTGGATTGGAAATGCTGTGCATATTCCCATATTTACCAATTTCCTTTCTCATCCTACCTTCTTGAATCTTTCTTCTGACATAATTTCCTTTCTTCTTAAAATGCATTCTTTAGAAGTTCCTTTAAAGCAGAGAAATTGGCTCAATTTTGAAAGATAGTTTTGATAATTATACAATGCCAGGTTGAAAATTATTTTCTCTTAGCATCTGAAGGTACTAATACACTACCTTCTGGGTTCCATTTTTTTTGCTCTGGATAAGAGTGTGGCCAGTGTAACTGTCATTCACCTTTTTTCCTCTCGTGAGATTAAAGACGCTTCTTTGTCTTTTGCATCCTGGAGTTTCAGGTCCATGTGTCTAGATGTGGTTTTCTGCTTGGTGTACACGTGTTCCTGTATCTGTGCAATACATGTACCTCTTCACATACCGCCTCTTCTTCGCTCTATTTTCTTCTTTCTATTTCCTCCTGGGAAAGAACGTTAGACCTTCTCACTGTACCTGCCAGTCTGTTAATTTCTTTTTTTTTATAATTTCCCTCTCTTTGTCTTCTCTGCAATACACCTTCCTTAGATCCATCTAATTTTCTCTTAGCAGCCTAATATTTAAGTCATGCATAGAATTCTTTATTTCAATTTTTCATATGTAAAGTTCTCTCTGCTTCTCTTTCAGATCTGCCTATTTTTTATATTCTGTTGTTGCTTATTTCTTTCTTATGATTTTTCATTTTATTTATTTAAACGTATCCTGGTAATTTTATCTTCTAACCTGATAATTCTAATACTTAAAGTTCTTAGGGGACTGATTTCTTGTTTTATCTGCTGACTTTGAGTGATGGTGACACCGCGAGTTCGAGGTTAGTCATCTCGGTCTGCTGGAAACCAGGGGACACGTCTGAGAAGGACGGTCTCCTCCCGAGAGGGTCTGGCTTGTTTCTGGTGGGGACACTGCCACTTACTACAGCCCCAGGGTAACACGTTCTGCTCCCCACTTCCACACCAAGGCCCCAAGCTGAACCTTCCAACTAGTGAGGCTGGGCAGCCAAGAGGCCTATTCAAGTCACTGCTTCCCACTAAGCCACCAGAACTGTGCGGCGCTTTGGTGTCCCTAGTGGTCCCCGCCTACCAGTGGGCAGGGCTGCCAGGAAGACAGAGACAGACCTAAAGAAATAAAGAAACTCGTTTCCTCTGCACATCTGGATATAATGTGAACAACTGTGCCACCCTGGACATATTTATTTTTCTTTTCATGTTAGACATTCAGAAAAATTTGATTTTTACGTCTTCTTTTCTAGGGAGTACGTCTGTACAGTGAATGCATGTATATAAAAATATACGTAAAAACCTGAAATTTGTCTCACTGTTTTGCTCACACTATTTCTCTGACTGAAATACAACTATTTGTAATGATTTTTTTCACACACCAGGCAAACTATACTTATGAAATTCTGACCCACAAGATCACCCTGCTTTTGCGGACCTTCCCCCTGGGCCTCACCTCCCCTGAGGCCCGATGACCAGGACCCGCTGAGAAGGCAGGCAGCGGGACACACGGGCTCAGAGGCGCCAGAGCCAGACTCTAATACCCTGGCTTTGCTCCCAAGTCTAATCCTCATTGTGTGCGTGTGTATATATACACATGTTCCTTTTCTGTTAAACTTTCTACTCTAATATCACAAAACACCCACATCATTTCCCTAAGTCAAATATCTTCTAAAACAAAAATTGAAGGAAAAGGAGAACTGACAAATTTTACAAAACATATACCTTAAATAACCAGCATTAAACTTTAAGATGTGAATAGTAGCACACTCACTAAAATTAAAGAATTAGATCATCTGTTAAAACACAATCTCTGCCACAATGTTATCACTTTAACAGACTTTTTTTTTTTTTTTTTAAATACAAAATTCAACACTGGACAGTGGCACCAAGGGCAGAAACGCCGAGGGAGACCCAGTGAGCCCCCCGGGGACACCTCTTCTGCTCGTCCCATTAGACAAAGTGACTTCTTTTCAGACATGTGTTTCACGCTGGCCCTGCCATCACACTGTCCAACTCCTAAGAGGCAAAGAAGCGCTGAGCGTGGGGCGACTTTAGTCGGGATGTGTGCCCATGTGTGCACGCGGCTGTGTGTGAGCACACACGCAAACGTGTGTAACACTATCCCTTCAGCACCAGACAGCATGTGAAGTGACCGCAATTCCTCTAATAAAACTTCTATTCCACTGCCCAGCACTTCATCCAAAAGCTTTTGATTTAAAGATTTTTTGGAATTAGATAAAGTACAAAGACAGTTTGGACGATCTTCACTGGCAAACAGAAATCGTTCCAATGTACCCTGAACCCCGCACGACCTCCGCCTGGGGCCCCGGGTCCCACCCCGCAGCGATCTCGGCCGCCCCGTCGGGCAGTGCCTGGGCCGGGGCTTGGTGCAGACGGGGTGGGGAAAGAAGAGACAGGGGGAAGGTCACGGCTGACGGCGCAGGCCGCGGAGATCAGAGGACCTGCACCTCGCCTGCCGCCAAGCCCTGCCAAAAGCAACAGCGTTTAACTGCAGGTACTCAGGCCCCACCAGGAGCGCCTGCGGAGACCCCGGGCTGACAAGAGGCCCATTCATGACGCGAGCTACCACTTCCCGGCAACTAGCCATAAATATGGGTTTAAAGAGAGAGGTTCAAGCTCCTTTGCTGTTTGCATCAAATGCTCATTGCCTTTCCCGGGAGAGCTGGATCATTCCAGTTCCTACATCCTCACTCCAGGGCTGGTCCTGGCTCGGCACTCGGCACTGGGCTGCAGGATGCCCTCCTGTCCTGGGTGCAGCTTCTACGGCCCGGGGCCAGGAGCTCCCCTGACCCACTGCGACACCCAAACGTGTCCGCAGGCTCCACAACTTCCCCAGGAGAACACAAAGTGTCCCCACTGAGATCCTCCGCCTCACTCAAACCAAGCCTGACAGAGACAAACTCCCACCAAATTACAACAGGTTTCTGTGTAGCACTGACCTTGCCACAGAAACACTGTGATCCTGTCTTTCTATTCACGTGATGTGCTGAGCAAACCATCAGGGAAGGAAGGAACAAAACACTGAGCTCCGGATGAGACAGGGCCGAGGGGACGCCAGGTCCGGCCTTGGGAGGGCCGAGGGGAGAGCACACATTTGGGACCCACTTATGACATTTCAAGTCCCGGGGCCAAGGCTGGATGAGACCCAGAGAGGGGGGTGGGCAAGAGAACAGAAATGTCCAAGAACCAAACCTACTGACTGCACGTAGAGGGGCCGGGGAGGAGGAGGAAGCGGCAGTGACGGAAAAGGAGAGAGCGGCGGGGCTGAAGCAGCAGGAAGGCCGGGAGGCGGGGAGGCGGGGAGGCTGAGAGGCGGGGAGGCTGGGAGGCGAGGAGGCCGGGAGGCCCAGAGACCAGCAGGGATGTGGCTGAGGGAGAGAAGGAGGCGAGCCGGAGAAGCGGCAGCAGCTCCGCAGCAGAAGGGACAAGGGACGGCCCCCCACGCCCCACGTCCCCTGCCCTCCAGGCCCGGGGGCTGGTCCCTCAGGCCCCGGACGCCCTCACTGCCCGCAGCCCCACTGGTGCACGCTGGCCCCGGCCCTGGACCTGCAGGTCCCCATCGGGCCTCCGGTCACCCCAGGGGACACGCCCTGACCTCACTGCTGGTCCCTGCACCTCTGCTGACCTGACTTCTGGGTGTCACCACTTGGCGACCAGCTCGCCACACACTGGCAGCCCTTCCTCATTCACCCTACAGCCGATGGCTCAGGTCCCATGATTCAGTTTCCCTGACTTTCCTAAATGACCACTCCCCACCCCGACCCAGTCGAGCCTCTGGCAGCCCATGCCTGGGGGCAACCTAATGCGCTGGCACCCCCAGTGGGCACCCCCGAGGCTCTGGTGCCCTAGCCGCAGGGCCTCAGCAAGGTGACAGGGAGTGCCTTCCGCAGACCCTCACAAGGGGGGCGCAGTGAGACCGAGGCTGCTGTGTCCTCAGTTCTGGCTGCAGAGAAGAAAGGGGTTTGAAAAGGTAAATTCAAGACAGAAAGACAGAGGGAGGCAGCTGCAGGGTCAGAGTCTCAGCTGCAGCGGCCCTGGCCACACACGCCCTGGCCGTTCCCACGCGTGGGTACCACGCACCGTTTTAGTTTTGCTGAAGGTTAGTGGGAGTTTTGCCATTTCTAAACCCAGATTCTCACAGATGCACAGGTCCCAGTTCAGGGACGGATTCCTCTGGGGGGGTGACTGCCGTGGCCGCCGGATGCTCTGCGCGCTCTGAGTCTCTCTTCCCTCTAATCTGCTCTGAAATTTACAGAGCAAAGAGACGGAGAGATGAGGGGCATGGTGCAGGGGGGTCAGACTTCCCGTCCCCCAAGAACACGCTGCACTCACACCGGACAGAGCACACCTGGGAACACCACAGACACATGTACGCCATCCTTTGAAACCAACTCTTTTTTGTAGAAATGATTTATCAACATTAAAAAACGACTTAGCCTACATCGTTCTGGGTCACGTTTGGGCCGCACCTCAGAACTGAGACACGGCGCTGCGTCAGAAATGGCAGTGCTTCTCCCTGACGACGCGCGGACGGAAACCGTGTGGGTTCAGTTCCTTCTTCAGCCTCCATCTCGACTCAGAACAGTCCTGAGACCTGAGAAGCAGAGCAGAGCCACTTCACAGAAATTCCATGTTCAAAGTAACTTTAAAAAAACAGTATCGGCTTATAGCCATTCCAGTGGAAAGACTGCAAAGTAAGAAAATCTTCCACAGGCCTTGCTTCAAATTCTTCATCTGATAGAAAATGGGGACAAGACCAAGGTCTACGAAAGGCGGCAGCCGTGCCTCCTTCCACAGTCCGCTCGCTTGCTCTCCTGATGCGGCTCCCGTTACTCTCTCCTGTCACAGAAAAGTAAGCAAATGCGCCACCCGAAAAACAGAGGAGCGCAACGGTATCTTCCCACTGCAGGCGAGGCTGCAAAGCGGAGGGCGACCAGCCCTGATGGAGGCTCCATCCACACCTGAGGACGTGGGTCCCTCCACTCCTAAAAGCAATTTCACGTTCATAAGCATCAATCTTGATTACTCAGCAGCATTCAGCCGTGTCTACCAAGGTCTCCTGTCTACCTGTTAGAGGGGCGAATACGTGTCACTCTTTCACATACGGTGTATTGGCTCATGACAGTGCTGGGCACAGTAGATGATATTCATTTTTAAAAGGATTTTCAGTTCCTGCCTTACATTTATTTCCGATAAGGAAACCCTTTGTTTGCAGGTTAGGAAACACTCCTCAGTGTTTAGCACTTCAGATGAAACGTCCATCACAGTCTTCTGAGAGCACTGGCCGGAGGCCGTCCCCAGGGGCACAGACCAGCACTGAGGCTCCGAGCCCGTATTCACTTGGTCTTCCTCCAACAGAATTCCTCAGTGCGCCTCTGAGAATCTCCTTCCTCTTCCTTACAAAGAGGTTTGCTGCTTCTGTACAAATTCATTGTTGGGATTTTAAGAGGCACCTGGGGCCAGGCCGAGACGTTTCCTGTGAACTTCACTGTGGCCTCTTCAGCGTCTTGTGGGCACTGGGGTTTCCCCTATTCCACCGATAAAATTATGCTGAACACCTACCTTCCTCACGGCCAGGAAGTGTTTCTTTGCGATCAGACTGTATTTTCACTTCCTTAATTGCATCCCATTATGGGCTACTTATCCTCACGAACATCCTGCTTTGGTGCCTTTTAAGAAACCTGAAACTTACTAGACATTTAAAAAGTTGTATTGTAATGATACACCTATTCTGGCAGAAATAAGCCTTCTTTAACATCAACTCTGCTCACTCCGGGAGTGTTTAAGTGACCCATCGCTAGGGTCCATCGAGACCAGGAATGTCTGTGTAACAACACCTGGAAGTGTCCATTCAACCAGGGATGTAGGAAGATGGCAAAGGGTCTGTTGAGAGGTTGAGCCCAAACTCTAACTTACTGAAGGTACGCAGAGGACTGAATGCCCCAGGGGTCCATCAGCAGGTACTACCAAGGTCAGAGAAGCATTCAAGGCCAAATTCTGCTGACCCAGTGGGAAATGCTGAATATTCTCAAAACCACCTGTCTGAAGTTCTCACCCTCCTGGCATTAAACTACTCGAAGGAGGAACCACAGTCACGGCCCCCTGCACGAGAGCTCGGCTGGCCACGGGGCCCCTGACCCAAGAGTCCACGGTCCTGAGGCTCCAGGGGCAACGCGTCCTCCCCCTGGGCTGTGCTCCCCACGCACGTGGGAGAGAGGCCCCCTTCCCAATTCATGGTCTCAGTATGTAATCTGATACCCAAAGGACTGCTCCTTGCGTCCTTAGGTCCTGAGTCTCACAAATTTCTTAATTTTTTAAGAAAACGAAGCCAGTGCTGCCCTCACTTGGTCTCACCCCTCCTCTATCAGACCAGTTGTGTCTCAGCTACAACAGCTGCCAATCCCACTCTGGATCTGGGCTCAGGCTAAGCTTACACGCACATACGTGTGTGTGCAAGTGTCTAACCAACTAGAAAGGATGCTCAGCGATTCCGGCAAAACCTCCTGTGTCCCTCGCCCCAGCACACCACGACCGCAACCTAAGGAGCTGAGATGTTCCAGCAGACTCTCTCTGCCGCGCCCCTGGCAGGCGCGTCCGCCTGGCCGGTCTGTCCCCAGCTTGTCACGATGCTTCAGGACCTGCCTGTGCCCTGGCCAGAAGCAGCTGGATTGTAAGCAAGGCTCTGGATCCTCCACTGAGCTTATCGTGGCTCTTTTCCCATCTTCCTTTTCCTTCTTTACAACCAGTATTTTCTACAGAAAAAGTTTTCTTCTACAAAGGATGACCACAGAAGACTAATATGGGTTTAAATCCTTTCTCCAGAAGAATCTTTTCTGCTCAGAGTTTAGTCTCTAACTGAACTCTGGGAATTCAACACAGACAACAAGTGCAGAACACAGTACTTACCAACACCTGGTGCCTGGTGCTCAGGGGGTTACTTCGCCCCATCTTGTCTACCTGAGTCACCAGTTACCAAGCTCTGAAAGCTTAACTTCTTCAACTTGTTCAGGAAAGACAAGTCACCTATCCCTTTATGAATTTTCCCCTTTATCATTCCTGTCATGATTATCACATTTTATTATCTTTTAAATATTTTTTTATTTTTATTTATTTGGTTGCACTGGGTCTTAGTTGAGGCAGGCGGGCTCCCCAGTTGCGGATTGCGTGTGGGATCTAGTTCCCTGACCAGGGATCGAACCCGGGAGCAAGGAGTCTTAACCACTGCGCCACCAGGGAAGTCCCTATTGTCACATTTTAAGTTGTGAGGTGGCCACAGGTGGACCCCCCTTCTCCAGATGCAACCTCAGCAGTGGTGGTGACAGTAGGATGTACTAATTACCCTGCGTACATTATTTCCTTTCATGCTCACAGCCCCCTAAGCGAAGACCGTTATCACCCCATTTCACAAATGAGAAAACCAACCCAAGGCTCAGAGAGATGAAGAAACTTACCAAAGTCACCCACTTAGTAAGTGCAGGAGCCTGGCTCCTCATCCAGACTCCCGTGTCCTCACCTGAACCAGAGCCAACTGAAAGGGGGAACAAAACCCCGTGATAAACAGGGAAAAGAAAGCTTTGGCTCAAACTAAGTTTTGGGGAAAATGTCATTTTGAAAAAACTTGTAATTTATCTTATAATTCATAAAATTTAAATGATAATTGTACTTGTGGGTTTTTTCTTAGTATCGCCAAAAAGTAAAGGTTTCTTTTCTGGTTTGTAATTTCTTTGACAAGACATTTTGCACTTCACAGGACCATTAATAAAAATATGTGAATCATTTTTAAAAATACTTGAAGGTTTCATTCATTTTCTCAAGGGTCTCTCACAGGCCTTTGGTGTTTATCCATAATCCTTCCATATTCATCATCATCTTTTTCTGGCTTCGCTAATTCAAACGTTCGCTGGCTTAACTGCCAGAATCTCACTTGCAACTGGCTTTTCCCGTGGTTCCAGCAGTTCTCCAGCAGCACTTACATCTCTCCTTCCTGCGATTCAGGGGTGTCTCGGTGACTACTCTAAGCAAACATCATGACGTTCTCAGTGTTCGGCTCAAGCACACCTCTAGCGGGCAGGCCCCGCCGGGTGCACGTCTCAGGCCACAGCCGCCAGAACCCCGCACGGAGCGCTGCTCCGGCAGAGCCCGGCCCCTCAGACGGGGAGGGTCCGGAAACCAGCCTCTAGGACTCAGCCCTGCCCTACAGGAGGAGGGAAGCAGAGAGGGGGGACAAAGAACCACGAGTGTTCTCAACCCACCAGGAACTGCGCTCATCCTTCTCACACCTGCTCCCTGCCTCTGCTTCACAAGGACCCCACAGGTAAGCAGCGTACACTGCGGTCTCACTGGTCCTCACGACACTCCCGTGAGGTAGACGTCGTCGTCAACACAGAAGAGGACCGAGGGCCGCCGAAGTCCCGTGGCCAAGCTGCCGCGGCCCAGGCCTGGCTCTGCGAAGCCTGAGGCACTCGGCCCCCGCGGACGCCGCCTGCCTACACGTGGGAGTCCCGCTACGTGACACCAGACAGTTGTCAGCTTGGTTTCAAATGTAAATGCCACAGGAATTGCAAAACATTAAAAAAATCAATATAACAATCCCAGAAGCCTCATCTCAGCCGGTGGCAAAGGACTTGACTTTATTTAGTGGTAAACCCGCCTCGGTTAGACCCAATATTGCTTCAAGTCTTTCATGTTTAAGCAATTACACCTTGTCTCTGAAGAGAATAACAGAGGCCGACAGCTCTGCCATCTCCAAGTGTCAGAGTCCACAAAGGTGACAGTGAACCAGATGATGTCACTTCGTGCCAACCAGAGGCCACCTCGACCTTGGTGGGTCCAAGGTGAGTGGCCAGTGACCTAACCGTGAAACTCAGACAGAACGGTTCTGCGTCAAGCCCGTAGTGCTCCGCTGAGCTCTCACGTGAGATTACTCGTGCCCTGATTTCACAACGGGCGGCTAAATTGCTTCCAATAAATTAAGGCTATAATGCTCACCTAAAAACCACAAAGCACCTTTAATAGACAGAAATACAAATAAAACATCGGGCTGTTTGATACTGGTTTGCATGTTTCTTGATATTTCTATAGCACCACGATTTAAATTTGCTAGCCAGACCGAAAAATACTTAGTCATGTTTTAAAAGATTATTTTATTTACAAACAGACATACACATACAGAAAGAGGAGTGCTTTCTGCCCATAGGATTAAATAAAAGCAAGTTTCAGCTATTTAATTTGTATCATGCATTCTATTGTCCCCTAAAGCCCTAAAATACCTGTGAATTTGAATAATTGTAAAGGAAAATTCTCATATACAGTGAACCTCTCACAGTAACACTACCATAATCCTATGTATGCACTGAGAGATGATCTCGAATCCACTTTAATGGTCGTCTTATACCATAGCCAGGACATGGAATCTAGGGTTTATTCCCAAAGGAAAGCTTTGTTCCTGTCATAATTTATAACAGAAGATAAAAACGCTCATTTATTTTGGAGGTGGAGGGAGGGTCATGGACCCAACTTGATGTGGGTCTGTGGACCAGTGGGTCACTATAAAGTGAGAATTCAGCCCCAGATGGTTAGAAGAGCCCTGAAAAAACAACTCTGTTCTCTGGGCTTCCCTGACTTGGGTCTGACCTGCAGTTACCAGAAGACCTAAGGCCTAAATGGTTTCACATGGAGCTATTTAAATCAGATTTCTTTTCTCCTGTGTTTAGGTAAGTGTTTGCTAAAGGTCTAGGAAGAATTTACTGCACAGTAAAAGTGATATATAAAGAAAAAGAAGATCCTGGTCTTAGAGATGACATTCGTCTAGATTTGGTGGTAACATCTGGGGCGAGTAGGGCTTGTCACCTTCAGCACGACTGACACTAGGGCTGTGGGACGTTTAGGAGCATCCCTGCTCCCCCAAGATGCTGGTGACAACCAAAAAAGTCTTCAGATATTATCACGTGTCCTCTGGGGGCAGGTCATATTCTCCCCACCTCACCCCACCCCCAGTTGAGAACCTCTAACCTGGAGTATTAATCTTATCTTTACAGCAATGAATAAAGGACAATCTTCAGAAAAATAAAGGGGAAAATTACCCAAATTTTTATTATGACTTAGGTAGTTAATTTTTACAGGAATTATAGTTTTAAAAAATCTGAAGATTAACTTATGATAAAATAGTTAGACATTTTAAGAAGCAAAATACTTGGCAGTTTAAAAAGAAAAGCTCAAAAAAGTCTAAAACTTAAAACCACAAGTTCATGAACCTTAAAATGCCAGATTCTCCCAGTCAGGTGAATACTGTGTTAAGACTGATATATGTGATTTCTTATGAAGCCCATATTTAGAGGAATGTGCTATAGCATCTAAAAATGGCTTGATACCTAAACAGTAGCAGTACACCATCCATTTGCGGGAGTCTTAAACTGTTAATTACGGGTATATTTAAAGTACTTTATCACTTCTCACTGCCACATGGTTTTAATGTATTGTGTATTAGCTCTGTTTTTTCTCCTGGCCAACTCTTGGTGATACTCAAGATCAGTTTTTTGCTTCATATCACATTTGTATTTTAATCTCATAAAACTAATGTTGTACTGTGATTATTTCTGCTAAACATCTGAAAGGCATATTGCATTTAGCCAGATGAATTCATGTCTTTTACCAAAGACACGAGCCGTCGCTTCATTCCATAGCGAAGCCCCAGCTCTGCTCCAGCGCCAACTCCAAAACGTGTACATGTGCTTTCTCTACAGACACGAGCAATGTTTATGTCATTCCTCCCATCCCCATGATTATCTCCAGCCTCAGTGTTGACAGCTGTTAGTGCTGTACCTTGGGCAACTCATTCTCATGCTGCTTCAGCTTCTTCATTGATGGGACAAATGGAATGGAAAGATCTCTAAATTCCTTTCTATCTCATAAATTCTGAGGGCATTTGGGGAGAACACATACAGGTGGATGTCCACTGTTTGTCCCCTAAAAGCTCTTTCAAAGAAAGGGTATCATCTCATGGGCTAATATATATTTTTAAATTAAAAAATTTAAAAAACTAGAAGTATGTGTGAATTTCCATATACACATGAAGAAATGTGTAAGTTACACAAGTTTGTCAAAATATTTCTAGAAGTACCTTTAGAGTATTAAAAATGCAACAAAGCAGCTCATGGGTACAATAACTTTCCTAATAGGCTTGCTTTTAATGTTCCGATTTGTAGAATAATCTCAGATTTTATTATGATAAGCAATGTATTTGAAAAGAAGCTACTTTCTTTTCATGAGCTACTTTCAAGTAATTTTAAAATTTCTCAGTATATTTTACATAGTTTAATTTATATAGTTAACAACTTTGTGACATCAGTCTTATTAACTGATTAGCTTTTCAAAGAAACAGCAATAAAAGCAAAAAGATTTTTGCATATGACATTTTCCTCACAGAAATGTAACAGTTCTAGACAATAAACACAGCCTTTATTTCCTAAATAGAGAATATATAAATCTGTATTTTCAGCAGAAAGGTGGCACCACTGCCACATTTGTGGCTAACAGAATGCTACATGTATTTATGTACATGTAGATATAGAAATACGTAAATTAAACAGATAAAGAAGTTCAAGTTTGGAGAAACAAAAGGAGAAGAAAAAGGTTTTCAGATACGTGTCCAGTTTTGTACAATTTATCCATGAAATAAAGCAACTATGCTTTTAATTTAAAAAGAACAGTACATTTTTTTTTATTTTGAAAAGTTGAGTGCTTATGAATAAAAGCACCATGTTAATATCTGTGAATATCATTATATAATACATAGTGGTAGTTATTCACAGAACATATGATGATACAGACATTTTCATGCCTTTATGGACATATAATTCTAGAATTTAAACTATCATTCATTGCTAATTTGCAGTAAATGTTACTCAAGTGACTACACTTTCTAAAAAGCAAACCTAAAGCATGAGCACATGAGCCAACCAGCCGTCACTGAAAGAATGAGCAGAGATGGCGGAGGGAAACGGGCCCCGTCCCCGGATTATGGCTTTCTTCACTAGATCAGTGATTCCCAACTGCCAGTTCTGTGCCAACCACAGGTGACCCCGACTACCTTCAGAGCTACTGTGAACTTCTCATCATATAACAAAGTAAGCATCCTTAAAGAGAACCACCGAGGACAGCAATGGAGAGAAGACACACACTGCGGGCGAAGCCTGGTGACAGCGCGTCCTGAAGGGAGGACTGCTGGGCCCCGCTCAGCTGCCAGGTCACCTGGGTGCCCCCTCGGTACTTCGGCAAAGCACAGGGGAACTCCCAACTGACAACACACTTCAGGAGTTCTGCTACGGGCGGGTTAACTTCTGACTCAATGTGACTTTAATGTTTATTGGAAATCTTTCTATCAGACTATCTTGCGGCCTCGGGAGAAACCCATACTAAACCCAAGTGAACCATTTCTTGCTGTTGAGGATCTAACTATTCTCCTGGGGGGAGGGGGGCAGCAGACGTTTTCTTAGAGGGCAGACAGTCAACATTTGGGGCTTTGCAGGCCCCAGGCCTCCACTGTGGAAGCAGCCACGGATACTGTGTAACACCTGGACGTGACCGGGCTCCAAGGACACTGCACTTACAAAAATAACCAGGTGGGCTGGACTGGGCCCACCAGCCATAGTTTGCCAAGCTCTGGTCTAGAATATCTTTGTATTAAAAAATACTTCTTCCATACCTTTTAAAGTCGCAAATTCTCATGAAATGTTACTCATGCAGTCAAAAGGGGCCTTGTCAATTGTTTTTTGTTAGAGAAAAAGTACATGTCCCAAAAAAGTAGCATCCGTTTGGGCTCTACTTAATCGGGCGTTTGTGATGATGTACCTTAGACGAGACTGAGGTTTACCACTGCACCAACTAGAAAAAAAGTGCTCCCCGAGATGACAGGGTGAAAGGGCTGAGGTGCAGACAAATGCTCAACCTACTTAAGAAAATAAACTCACTCAAAGTACTAGAGCAATCATAGGCGTACAAGCTAGCGGCAATTACAAGTGAATTCTGGGGGCTTCCCTGGTGGCGCAGTGGTTGAGAGTCTGCCTGCCAATGCAGGGGACACGGGTTCGAGCCCTCGTCTGGGAAGATCCCACATGCCGCGGAGCAACTGGGCCCGTGAGCCACAATTACTGAGCCTGCGCGTCTGGAGCCTGCGCTCCGCAACGAGAGGCCGCGATAGTGAGAGGCCCGCACACCGCGATGAAGAGTGGCCCCCGCTTGCCACAACTAGAGAAAGTCCTCGCACAGAAACGAAGACCCAACACAGCCATAAATAAATAAAAATAAATAAATTTAAAAAGTGAATTCTGGGTATTTACTAAAGTATATCAGACAGAATCTTTACTTCAAAACAGTTTGCTACCAACTACTATGTATAAAATAAATAAGCTAGAAGAATATATTGCACAGCACAGAGAATATAGCCAATATTTTATAATAACTACAATGGAGTATTACCTTTAAAAACTGTGAATCACTATGTTGTACACCTGAAACTTATATAATATTTATTGAATGCTTATTAGCAGGTAGGCACTGTTTTAGATGCTGCTGACTTAAGAATATAATATAGTCCCTACCATGAAGAAATTCTCAGTCTGGCAAAGAATCTCCTTAAAATATAACAATTAACTGTGACAAAACAACAATACTATAATCAGATTAATTTAATATGAAAATTAATTTTCAAGTTTCAAGAAATGCTGTATTAACTATTAGATATCAGTTAAGTATCACATCAGTTTCACATATAGCCAGGACATGGAAGCAACCTAAATGTCCGTTGACAGATGAATGGATAAAGAAGATGTGGTACCTATATATACAATGGAATATTACTCAGCCATGAAAAGGAACGAAATAATGCCATTTGCAGCAACATGGATGGACCTAGAGATTATCATACTAAGTGCAGTAAGTCAGACAAAGACAAACATCATATGATATCAGTTATATGTGGAATCTAAAAAAATGATAGATATGAACGTATTTACAGAACAGAAAGACTTACAGACACAGAAAACTAACTTATGGTTACCAAAGGGGAAAGGTGGGAGAGGACGGATAAATTAGGAATTTGGGATTGACATACACACTACTATACATAAAATGGATAAACAACAAGGACCTACTGTACAGCACAGGGAATTGTACTCAATATTTTGTAATAACCTATATGGGAAAGGAATCTGAAAATTTTATATATATCTATATCTGAATCACTTTGCTGTACACCGGAAACTAACACCTGAATCAACCATACTTCAATAAAAACATTAATTTTTAAAAAGAAATATTACTTTTAAAATAAATTTTTTTAAAAAGTGATTAACATCAACAAAGAGAAAAAACAGTTCTCATTAGGAGGTATGCAAATAGAGGACGGGGGGTTACATTTAAATTTATCCTCTTCTTCTACAACTAAATGTTCTTCCCTATCCTAACCTAACCCGAAACAATTGAGCTGTATTTCTTTTTTGCCAGTGGAAAAGTTGAGGGGGGAAGCACAGAAACCCAGACAAAATGCACCAACACGTCTGCGACTGAGGAGGCCTGACGGTCGATCCCCAGCACCGCTGCCCAGTCCGGAGGCAAGGACAGCTGAAGCCTTCCTTCTCCTCCCCTCTAGTCAGGACACCCAGAACCATGGAGCTGAGTGAAAGAAACATTCCTGGCTGCCCGGTCACTCACTTTCCTTTCCAACAACAGCTTCCACAGCCCATCGTGGGAATTTTTAACTTACGCAATTATGAAATAAAAATGTATTGCCACTAAACACACCTGTATAAATGTCACTTTAATCTTTCCTCATGACTTGCTGGTTTAATTACGTGGCTACACAGTCACATAAAATTTCATTGACGAAGTTATAAGCATTACTAATTGTTGGGCATGAAACAACTTACGACGTTGGATTTCTCATTCATTCTCAAGCTAAAAGGCTAAATGATAGTGAAATTTAATAAAACTTCTTAGAATTAGATTATACAGATAACTTTTACTTTGTAGAGTGCACACGTTTGGTAAAGACTTCTCATGCTTCAGTAAGTCAGAAGTAATGAAAGGAGTACACATTTTCTTACTTAAAACCTAATATCTGCCACAGGAGAGCTGGCATGTTGCCAAAGGTCTCAATGGCAACCACAGAAAGGAAACAAGCCAATGCAAACAAATATGATTTTCTGAAAAAAAAAAAAAAAAAACCAATAATGATTCTAAATATAAGAAGTGATTTCAAATGTATCTTAAGACATACTCTAGAAGCACAGAAACTTCTGGATGTCTGTTTAAATGGAATGTAAAATAAGAATACTGAATATCCAACTGATTGAAAGTAAAAACAGAAAGACGCCACAGGTAGAGCCTTCATGAGTGACAGTGACTTGGGGAACAAGCCCTGGTTCCTGCTCAGCTCCTTGCATTCCAAGGACACTTCCTGACACTCAGGTTAAAACTCACTTGATGCGACATACCAAAGGAAATGGTAAAATTGGGACACTGCTCAGCATCACGTTGAATAAAAACTCTAACAAAGTTAATAGGTAATTAAGGCTGGATTTACATTTCCTCATTTACCACTTCTGACATTCACATAGTTAAAAACAGATGTGAAACATTCCCAGTCTGTACAGCACACGTGCAGAACACACACACACACACACACACACACACACACGACGTTCCTGCTGTGGAGCCTGACACTCTCTTCCCATCAGTACCTTTACCAACCTCTCCTGGGGCTCTCATGATTGAAGAGGATGCCGTTCACTGCAAACAGATTATACGCCTCCCGGAAGTTCACCACAATCCAATAGGCATAGAGCTTTGCTGCCCCTGTTGGAATAATTTTTTAAAAGCAAATAAAAGACAGTGATTGTTAATAAAAGACAGTGTCTTATTATACAAGACAGCCATTTTCACTTAAACAAGTAACAACGTGCAATATTTACAATATGTAATGTATCAAGATAGGGAAAAAAATGAATCAAAAGCCAAAGACAAAATAAAGGTTTCTTTGCCAGTTAATCACGTGACTAGGAAATACTTAAGAATTTCGTCCTTCTGTAATAATCACAGTTCGTTCCTTCACAATCTAATTCACTCAGCTGTAGTGTGTGCAGTATATCAAACTGACCTTTCTTAGGTCTTATCCCCTTTTTCTTAGTTTTAAAGAATTAGGAAGTGAAAAATACGGGAGCTTAATATTCTAGCGGCTTTCAAATTTTATCATATTTGTTTGTTTGTCTGTTTAAGGGTTTGAGCTCAGGGAGAATTTCATCAGGGAAGTGGAATCAAAAACACCAGGCCGTATCACTTCAGCACAACCTCAACAGTTCAGCAAAAAGAATCTTGCTGGACCTAATTTTCCTTTTAAAGCGGTGCAGCAGGTTTCACCCTGGAGGAGACGGCAGCAAGAACCTGCAGTGATGTTATAAAGCAGAAACTAACACACCATTGTAAAGCAATTACACTCCAATAAAGATGTTAAAAAGAAAAAAAAAAAGACCCAACACAGCCCTAAATAAATAAATAAATAAATAAACAAATAAGTAAATAAATAAATTTATATTTTTTTTAAAAACCCTGCGGCGAGCACAACACAAAGGTGTGTGACCGGCAAGCCCGGCCCCTTTAAGGCTGCTTCAGCGTTGCTCTCACAGCACGTGACCTCAGCCACGAGCCAGGAAGCGCGCCCAGGCGGAAGCACCCCAGGAGCACAGAGAACCCAGCCCGTGCGCATCCTCACCGTACGGCGAGCGCGGGTAGAAAGGGGTGGTCTCCTTCTGCGGTATTTCCTGCACTTTCCCGTAAAGCTCGCTTGTTGAGGCTTGGTAGAACTTCACAGAGTTGATAAGGCCACAGGTCTTCACTGCATCCAGAAGCCGTAAGGTGCCGACCCCATCGACGTCCGCAGTATATTCAGCCAGGTCAAAAGAAATCTGGAAAGAGCAGGTGAAGACGGGACCACGTGAACGGGCACCAGCCACAGAGACGCCTCAGGGGTAACAGGCTGCAACTTCTACTTTGAAACATTATGCTTGTGAGGAAATATCATTCTCTTGCAGCGGAATCAGAATACGGCTGTCATCTGTTTCTAACATCAAGTGGCCGCGAAATACCTTCAGAAATAGGTATTAATTACCTACGGTAACATGAGAAACACTTTAACCGCATCCATCACCTCCTGATTCTAGGCTGAAGTCCCTAGGGCCGTGCTTTTCAAGATGCAACCTCTGCTCCTCAGAATCACCTGGGTGTCCCTGAAAAATTCAGATGGAACCAACCTCTTGGGGGGCCTAGGAAACCCACATTTTTAATGAGTCCCAGTTGACTTTTATGCACAGGTAAGTTTGAGAACATGTGATCAGAACACAGTTGATTTTAAAAAGAATTGTTTTATTTTCTATTTTTAATTAAGCTACAAGATTGACTTTTTAGTATACTATATACATAATATATCTTTTAATTATAAAACACACTGAATACAGAAAGATGCTAATGCATATTGAGTTGACTGACTTTTAAGAAGAGGGCGTTAAGGAATGATAACCCAGTGTTTTGCAGTTCTCGAATGTTTTCTTTAAAAATAAATGTGACTGATGTGCTTTTTTCTTAAATCATTTCTAAGCACAATAAACAAATTAACCTAATATTCAAATCTCCTAAACTAATAAGGCTGAAAATCTCCGTCTCTGGTTTATTCACAGGCCAAATACAGCTGGACACGCGGCCACACTCCCCATCGTCTGCTGAGGCCTCAGCTTCCCCTGGAAGCCCCTCTCTGGGCCGAGTGTCCCCCGATTCCTTCTGTCACCTTGTCCTTGGCTCAGGGCATTCAGGGAACTTCCGGGCCTGCCCGTCAGGGACCTGACTCAGGTCACAGAACTCACCCCTGTTCTCTAGGTCAGTAAAGCTCACAGGCAGCCATGAGACAAACAGAAAAAAGTATGTTTCACCCACAATCTTTCAAAGGCAAGAAAGCAAGATTTGGGGCTATTTTATTCTTTTTACATAACAGTTTATTGCAATAAAATTTACATACCATAAATTCACCCTTTTAAAGTTTACAACTCAGTGGTTTTTCGTATATTCACAGCATTCTACAATCATCACCACCATCTAATTCCAGAACATTTTCCTCATCCCCAAAAGAAACCCTGTACCGATCGGCGCTCATTTCCCATCCGTCCATCCCCAGCCTGACAGCTACTGACCTACTTTCTGTCTCTATGCATTTACCTATTCTGGACATTTCATCTAAAGGGAGTCACATCTAATATGTGGCCTTTAGTGACTGGCTTCTTTCACACATCATACTTTCATTTCTCTTGGATCTATACCTAGAGTCACGTCAGGAGCAGAAGAGCTGGAGTGAAGACAGGCAAGGTGCTGGCTGGGAAAGCAGGGCGCAGCCGTCCCGAGGGGCGGACTCTGCGAGGGTCTCATGACAACCTCGGACACTCGCACAAGACACAAACGCACATGTGTGCAAGCGTGCACCCACGCGCACACACACGCACGCACGCACACACGCAGTGTGGCCTACAGCTTCCAGGGGCTCACGGACTGCAGGTGAAGAGCCCCGCACCAGGAGCTCCTTTCTAACACTAGGAACTTGTCAAGCCAGGATCTAAATATTTTTACATATAAATTCATACCCAGTAATTTTTTTCATCCTTTGGATGGGATCACCCAAGCTTGAACAGCAAAGAAACATTGTTTTTTTTCTTCCTTTGGCTATTTTTTCATTGGTATACACACTAAACAGCTACATGAAGAGAACGGCTAGCGGTACATATGCTGTGTAGATCCCATGTTATGTTCACACTGAACCTCAATCACTGGAACACAGATTAAGAAGCCTCTGCACAACTTAAAAGCTTTTACATATGCTCGGGAATCCAGTTTAGATAATTAGTAGGTCCTTCTTCAGAGAACATAAACCATGGAAAAGAATTAAAAGCACTTAGGCTGAAAAAAGTAACTGAGGCAGGGGAATGGCGTGGGGTGTGGCTCCACGTACACAGATTTTAGGTAACTCCATCAAAACTTAAGCGTGTGTTTGATATTTAAAATGCTGGGGAATAGGATTGGCTGATTAAATCCAACTGTCCACAAAGTATTTTGCAATACAGAGTAACAAATTAAGTGGCTTCCTTTAGAAGAAAAACATGAGAATAGTACTTTCAGCTTGATAAACCCCTAACAGTTACAAGTGTCATTCTGAAATACACCACGGCATCAGGGGTCTGGAAAGTCACATACAGCCCATGGGCCAAGCCTGGCTCTGTCCTGTTTTTGTCCTAAAGGCGTCTAGGAATACAGACACACTCATTGGTTGATGTGTTTTCTATGACTGCTTTCACACTGTAACAGCAGTGAAAATATTTACTATCTAGCCCTTTACAGAAAAAGCTTTCTGACCCCTGAACTGAACCACAGTTACATTCCGAGCCAAGACTGAGTAGTTTTCAAAATCGTTATCATTATTTTCCACGTTTTCTCAAAACTACAGGATGGCTCTGGAGTGTGTTTCCAACCCGACACAGGCCACCGCTTCAGAGGCCTGAGGACTCGGACAAGAGCAGGCGCTGATGTCACCCAGCAGGGAGAACAAAAAACGGACGGATCAGAACACCCAAGCCTACAAGTACCGTCCTGCCCTCCCCTTGTAGAAACATCTTCTGGCGTGGCTTCTGGAACCCTGCATCCTCCTAGCTCTCCCCCGACTCGTGGGGGGCAGCTTCCCGGGCTCTTGTGCCACCCGGCCACCCCCTCTCCAGCCCTGGGCTCAGCACTGCTGCTTCTCCCCTCCCCCACCAGCTGTCCCGAATCAAACTCCCGTCTGCAGGCCCGCCCCGCCCTGAGCAGAGCCCTCATGTCTCTTCCCATCTGAGGACATCATCTCACACTCACCTGCCCCGAACGGAATTCTTGATGCTGCCACCAAAGCGCTTCTTCGCTTGTCCCCTCTCCCTCTGCTGAAATGGCACCTACTCCCCTGACGCTCCCAACGGAACCCTAGGGAGCCTGGACGACCCCTCCGCCCTCAGGGTTCACGGACCCTAAGCGTGTCTGCCCACTTCCCTGCCCGGCCCCCTTTCACAGGAAGCACCCCAGGAGCCCTAGCAAGTTCAACTGCGGCCCCTCCCCCGCAACTGCGGCCTCAGCCTTGGACTCGCGTCCCCTCCGTGTGCAGTGCTGGTCCGTCTCTCCCCCCAATCTCTGTGCAAACGCCCCCCTTCACACGGGCCTGCCCTGCCTTCCTGTCTACCTAAAAAGCCCAAAGCCCCTCATCTCTGTTTATCCAGCCTTCACGCTGATCTGATTACTTACTCACCATCTCCTCCACTAAAACGAAGCTCCCGAGAGCAGGGATGCTGTCTCGTTCTACAGGAGCCCCCGTGCCTGAAACACCGCTTGTCCAGTATTTGTTGGATGAATGAAGACAGCATGGTAACTACTGAGATTTAAATGTCAAACATACAAATATCAAAATAAAACTACAAAAACTAGTAGAAAAAAATGGGCTATCAGAATGACAGAAGAAGGTTGATAATTTAATCGTACTGAAATAGGTAAAATTTCAAGGAGCGAGGTTGAAACTCTACGTAAACTTTCAAAACTTTAGCATAACAAATATGATGAAGGCTTAACGGTTCCACCACATGGCGATGTACAATTCAGAGCAAAGGAGACCATCTTAGGCCACAGCTGGGAACCGGGTGTGGAGGAAGCAGGTTGGTGAAATAACCAAAGACCTGGTCGCCGACACATTCGCCCGCCAGGCGCTGTCAGGGCAGTCACAGAGCCTCCAAGAAGCAGGGCATCTGAAGCCACGGGAAAACAGTAAATTTAAGTTCAAATATAAAGCAGATTGCCCTTATCGACATTCAAAGATACACACAGATATCCCCAGAATTACCCTCATTTACAGAGAGAGGTGGTAAATCACAGCCTTTCCTGAAACAACGACAACAACGATTTAGGAACGGTCCCCCGAGGGCTGTGGGGACCCAGATGCAGGAACTGAAGGTCTGCCCTGCACTTCCGCACAGCCTGCAGACTGGAACGTAAATTCTGGAAGTGTTTTCACTGTAGCAGGCTGCGGTCCCGGCAGGCCTGGCTCAGAGCACGAGGCCTCACACCAAAGGAAGCAAAGAACAATGATGATTCCACCGTCCAGAGCAGACGGCCCGCTTCACCCCTCCCTGAGGGGTCTCCCCAGGGCAGTCGCCTTGTGACCCTCAAGTCGTCAACTGCCTGGAAGCCCCCCAGCACAGGAGCCTTGCTTGTTTGTGTGTGTGTCTGTCTCTTCTGTTCTCCTACAGTGAGAAGGCTGTCCGTCTCACAGAAGGTGCTCCAGAAGCAGAACCTGAATGAACGCGATGGCCTGAAGCCTGAAGCGTGGACATGTAATTTCTCAATGACCCTATCATACAGTTAATAACGCAGTGAAGTTCACATAGGCAGCAAATTTGAGTTTTAAAACCCCAACGAAGGAGCCACAGTTTCCTGACTAGAGATGTCGCCTCAGAAAAAGAGAAGATGGTTGCTGCAGAAGAACTGTATGTGGGAAAAGACACGCCCCAGAGGCCAGGGCGCCCCTGCAGCATCTGACTCCCAGAAACACGGGAGCTGGAGATGCTGGGACCACACAGGCAGCCGCGCCGGTCGCTGCTCCCCGGGACTTGGAAACTGCAAGTGAAAGTTATTAATCAAGGAGAACAACAATAAAACATCCCTTTCCAAGTGAATCAGGGTCTCGGCGAGCAGCCGCCCTCCAGAGCCGCCGGTTCCTTAGCAGCTGGGCCGAGACACAAAACTGTGTTAGCGGAAGGGCAATCAGAGCAAGGCAGGCGCGGCCCGGAGGGACCCCGAGGGCTTCCCCAAGGGGTCTGGGGAGGGCGCCTCCCCGTCTAAGGGGCAGCCACCCGGAGAAGCAGGGCACCATGTCCTGAGTACAAGAAGTGCACAGGTGAAGTCCTGCTCACCTGCCTGCCGGGAACAGGTCAGAAAGGGGAGTGAAGGGGCCACAAGGCGATACCACAGGGATTGAGGGGGCGTGGCCGAGATGGCTACAAAGTCTGGGGCGGGGGACGGAAACCTAGAGAAGAGGAGAGCAGGACAGAGGAAAGAAGGGCTCGGGGAGGAGACGGCCCACATGAGCAGGTGGAGATGGGGGGCGTCCTCATGGGGGGCAGCATGAGCCAAAGGACAGACAAATGCCCTGCCCATGCTGGGAGGTAAGGAGTCTCCAGTTCAGACGGAGGACAGGGACGGAAACAGAAGGAACTGATCAGTAAACATCAGGAGAGGCCATTCTGGAGGAGGCCCTGGATGCAGTCTGCAGCCCGCTCAGCAGGCGGTGGCCCCAGAAGAGAGGAAGGGCATCACTTCAACCGGCCTCCCCCCGGGCACTCACACCCCGGCCCAGCGCAGAGCCCTTCACTCCCGACATTCGTAAGCCCAATTTTGTATGATTTTTCCTTATTTTACCGCAATTGTATTTTTGGTTCAAAAACATTTATAATGATAATTTGAAACATCTAACAATCGTAAGGTTATTAGTCCACCGGAGTGATGAATTCTAGCCAGACTAAACAAAGGAGACGTCTGTGTGAGCCTTCCTATGCCCAACGTAAATTCATACGTAGTTTCGTAAGTTTTTGAAATACTTCAAGGTGACTAACAACTCCCACGGGGAATCAGAACGTTCACCGTGTCTGGACAAGACACCACCCCAGGCTCCTGAGGACTCTGACCTGGCGACAGCCATCCGTCCACGGCCCACGCGGGGCCAGGGCTTCCACTCTCACCCGACTGCTCAGCACACGGCAGGACGTGAGACTTTTGTGGAACAGACGAAGGGCACATTTCTTCACAAGTTTACTGCTTATCCATTAAGACAAACTGAAACGTTGGTTAATCCACCTCCCTAGTCTCAGGGTTGCCTAAAGCGCAGCTTTCTTTAAGAGCAGGGTTCTGCCCTGAGGCCCACGCTGTATTGCTTCCCAAACCTGCCAGCTCCTCCGTCCACTGACAGGGAAAGGACGGTCTCAAGGACAGTCCTTCAGTTTGAGAATCTTCACTGCTGCCAATGTTGGGTTCTCCCCCCACTTCAGTGATCCAGTTCCTCGCCATTTGCTGTAACCTCCAAGAACCTCTGATCCCATTCTTGCTTTCTCAGTGAAGACAGGCTATAACTCAAGAACAAAGATAACAATTAAACTCCTGGTTTCCCAGAAAATCGTAACTTACAAATACTGTGACTCCACCTATCACAAATGAGCCACATCAGACATCTTTTCCTGCCCACTTTATAAAGGCTTATCAGCTGGTGAAAAACAAAAACCTGCCATGATTTTCACATGGGACAAGGGCACTGAGAGTAACGATCTAGTTTTTCTAGAGATTCCTTATAGGCAAGCAGAAGTAAGACGCAAGCCTACCTGTGAAATTAATCACACTGGGACAGTTGGCCAAGGGTCCACAGGGTCCCCGGATAGAATTGAAGGGGGCAAGGGGGTTGGGGTGAGAAACCAGACATCTTCATTTTCACTAAAGTCTACCTGAGGTTTAGAACTTCCTTCAGGTTTGAGTGCAGGCAACGATCCCCAGAGTAACAGCACCAGGTGGCACTCACGCTGTCTGCGACGGGGGCAGGGTTGCTGGGGGCCTCTCAGTGTCACTCTACCCGTCTGGAGGCTCAGGGGTTATCGGACCCACCTCAGGCTCTGCTGTACGCTGTGCTACGTTGTCACATCGCTGGATCACAAGCCTGGCTTTTAAATACTGTGATGTGAACATATGAATCGAGTCAGTTTCCTCTGTAATCCTCAGTGTTACGCTTTGTGTTACAATACTTGTAACGAACTTATCCTGAGAATATCCACAGGCTTCGTCAGATTGCGGAAGTCGACAGCCTAAGAAAGGGCAAGGGTGTCTCTATTGGTGGCGGTGACAGATTCCAGTATTTTAGAATGTGCTTCGAGAAGAAAAGCCCCCAGTCTCAGTCAGAACCCACCTCCCCCATTAACAAGCTCCCTTCGCCATGTCGGGGTCTGATGCACATAACCTCAAGGCACACGGTTACATCTTCGATTATTCTATGGTCTGAATCATCGATAGATTCCTGACCTCCAAGACTAAGTACCAAAACCACATAAGTACACTAAAGCATTCATATGACACCGGAGTTGGACATATAATCAAAAAGTGAATAATCAAACTAGCTTTGAGCCCTAGTTTATAATGTTTACAACTTTAATCTTCTGAATTATTTTGATCACACATACAGGAAATGATCTAACTGCCCTGAAGCCCACGCTGGCAAGGGCACAGGAGTGGATAGAGGGATTATCTAAATCAGGGGGACTTAGCCAACAGCCTTAAAACATTTAACTAAGGGATTAAAACTATTTGTTAAGGATAATCCAGAGATGACTACAGGATTTAATTTTCGTTGCACACTACCACTCAGGTGATGGGGATTTGGGGAGCCCTCAGTACAGACAAAACCTGAGCAGTTATTCAGGTTGCGCACAGGAGGACCGAAACCGTGCCCACTATTATTACAAAGCATCACTGCTGTCTTCCGACTACTGTCGCTACAGTTGGAGCGGCCACTACTATAACACTGAAGTAGGAATTCAGCACTTAACCTTTGCCTCTAAATAGCTAATCATTCTTTAGTCCACAGACCATCAGAACAGCAATAACAACAAAACAATGAGAATGCCCTGAAATGGTTCAGAGGGTCTGGGGAGCTACAACGTGCGCAGGTGCAGTAACGCAGGTCGCCGTTTTCCACGGGAAGAGAATCTCGTTAAGACAAAGCAGAGAGAGAACTTCTGGCAGGGAAGCAGCTCAGGGAGCTGTAGCCCCACGGCGACAGTCGTGTCCAAGTGTCTGTCAGTCATCACAGCTTAAGAGTGGCCATGACAACAGCCTGTCACGTGGGACAAACTGTTTTCTGTCCTTTTTGCCTCCATTTCTCTTGACCTTTTTCTTCCAAAAATAGCATATAGTGTATCAATTTTAGAAGGAATAATACAGAGAAACTATCTAAGGGGGGGGGGGCGAAATGTACAAAAGGCTTGTTTGTTTCACTAAGTAATGGAACCAAGCAGAACCCTGCAGGGCCCCCAGCTATGAAACCAACAAGCTGTTCATGACAGGAGGAGAGACTCACTCTGACGCGCAGTCCTGAGCTGTCTGACAGATACTGTAACCGCCACCAGAGGGAAAGGCTAAGTGCATGATGACCAGACTGTAGTCATGACATAACTGCTCCGTCTTGAGCAGAACTGAGTCCATGGCCAGCACAATTCCAAGAACTGGCCTCGAGAGAATGGGATTAACACTCTTGCTCATAATAGTCTATATTTTTGTGGGCATCAAAATAATTGTAGCTTGCTCTGCCCGTATATGTAAGCGGGCAACTAAAATTGTCAGCAAAGAGATGCTACAGACCCATGTCGTCATCTTCCACTCTGAGAACACGGTGCCCATGTCAGCAGGAAGAAGGTACAGGAGACGCACTTCGCCCCTAATCGTGTAGAAATGGAATGACGTCTGACAGTGGGGAAATGAAAGCAGCTCTTTTGCCCCTTTCCTGTTTGCCCATTTCTGTTTCCCTCTAACCCTGAAAGAACTTAAGTGGCCTGTTGATTCTTTTCCTAGATTAAAAGAAGAACAAAGAATTAAGCAGTTAAAGAATGACGAGCTCTCTACCCCAGAAGTCCCCTTAGCAACTCTGCAGGCAGATCACTCTGGCAAGATAACATCTGAAGAGAGTCAGGGTCTGCACACCATGGAGAAGGATGCAGAAGCCAACCTCCTGCCTCGACGATTCACTGAGATTCTTCCCTTTAAAAGCTGCCAAGGCTGAGCAGAATCTTCAGAGTTGGTCTTGGGACCTGAGACCACCTTCTCTCTCTCCTTCTCGGCCGGTTTTCCTGATGAAAGCTCCTTTCCTTTCTACTGACACTTGCCTCTGGAATTATTGGCTTTTGAGCAGCGAGCAGCCGAACCTGAGTTCGGTAACAGAAACATCTGACAAGAGACCTAGATGTTCTGTTGAAAATACTTTGTTGAAAGCCCTGGAAAGAAGACCCAGAAGCTCAAGACAAACAAGAACTGTGTAGCAAACTGGCAACCAAAATAGGGAAAACAGGGGGAAAGGTGCATTCATTAAACTAGAATAATTTGAAATAATGTCCAAGAAAGAATAAAGTGGGGTCCAAGGACAAGGATCTAAAGTCAATGAGAAGTGCAGCGGGGTTTAGAGAAGGCTGCTGGGAAACCAGGCGGCAGGGGGCAGGGGCCTGGGAAGGAGACAGTGGGAGTCTGCCCTCTGCTTGCTGGGGAGGACAAGGGCATTCCATTCCCGAACTGCTATTTGAGGCAGGTGGGTGGAACAGTGGTAAATACCAAGCTGCCCTCTGTCTCAGAGAAAAACTAAAATGCAGACAAGTCACAGAGACTGACGGGCGTGCATGATGCTGTAGAAGTCTACCCACTCTGATGAAAATGCCAGCAGATCCATAAAAAGGTAACTGACAGTCCCCCTGGAGGGGAACTCAAACGAGGGTTGTCACTTTCATGGTGAAAAATCTAGCAAAGTGTACAGTAATGAGCAGAACCAATGAGCGGTTGAAGATGGGTCAGAGCAGAAAATAAAGCTGGCCTTGCGGGAGTTGATACTGCCTCGTTCCTTTTGCAGAGTTCTTTAAGAGCTAAATAAGCACACGGGCAAGGAAGAGTAAGGAGGAAATCAAATCGTGGATATGATTCACCGAGATTGTCAAAGGCCTTGACACATGCCTTTAACAAAGTAATTACAATAACTCCGCCGGTGGGAGAAAAATTCCATCTCATCTGCCGACAGGGGCGCCCCGTCCCTTCCCCGCAGCCCCACCCCAGCAGACTGAGGACTTACAGACGGAAAACCAAAGTAGGAACAAAACATATAAGCTGAGAGAGCAAACACAAAAAGCAGATGCTGTCCGTGGCTGGTTTAGGGACTGTCTTTATTTAATGTTTTGAAAACAATCTGGGAGAGGAGGTAGACTACGAAAATCTCCCAACTTTCATTGTTTTTCCAAAAAGTGAAAGTCACATTAGAAATAGTTAATTGTAAGATCTCACGGAGCTGCCGAAAAGGCTGGAAAAGTGGCAAGACCCTTCAAGTTGGACCAGGGAGATGGTCCATTTAGGACAGGAGAGGAAAAGACAGAGTGGCAGGAGCCACATCCTCAGAGTTCCAAGTATTTTCCAAAGATCTCGGGCGTTGGTTTGATGCTGAGAAACCAAGAAAACGTGGAGTCTCCCCCAAAAGAGCAGAGAAACAGAACAGAAAGCAGTGTCCCACCGCCCATGCATGGGGGGGGGGGGGCCGTGAAGTTCTGGTCATCATGCTTTAAGAACGTCCTCCGGAATACAGAGAGTTCTAGAGAATCTAAAGAGAGCCTAGAGCACAAGGAAGATGCTCAAGGAAACAGAGCAGCTATCGCATGCAGAGAGGGTTAAAAAGAGTGAGATTTCTTCGGTTGTGAACTCTAAGCCAGGAAGTGGGTACGGTGACTCAGGCTTTGTGAAATAATAAAGGATATGAAAAGAAAGATCATAAACCAGATCATTAGGAGTCCAGAAGACCTGAATGAGGCACACCCTTCGCTGAAGTCTGATTAAGCACTAAATTAACAAAACAGAAGTCTGTCTTCAACTGAGTGGTGTCTGAAAAGCAATTTGCTTAATATGCTCCCTCTGGAGCATTTCATGCTCTTGAGAAGCAGATTATGCATAAAAGAAACCGTGAATTTTAGAGGCAGGGACTAACCCCCATCCTGTTCTCCACCGTGTGCCTGGCCCGGTGCCTGGCACACAGTGCTATTTCTTGAAGGAACGAATAAAAAAGAGCAAAGTATTTCAGTATCACCAAACGTGGCACATCTCCTCAGAAAGGATGGTGACTTCGAAACCGCTCCTTCCTCGCCAGGTGCTTTTTCCTAAATCCCATGTGTTAGTCCTACACAGGAACCATTCCCACAACAACAAAATGATGTAAAAACCTGATGTAAATGTAAGATTAAGGCAATTCAGCAAGATGTACTAAAGTAGTCTCTAACAGGAAAACATCATTAACAATAGCATTACTGTTATTAGTGTTTTTAGTATGTGTTTAGTGGTATTAAATATTATCTTTAAAGTAGTATTCTTCTATAATAAAAAAGTGTATAAGAAGATATTAGCCACATAGTTTCAAAATGTGAAAAAAATGCTGTGTTTTCATGGTTTTTTTCCACATTGAAACTGCTGTGTCGTACAAATTTTAGATTTTACAGGAAAACAAAGGTCACGTTGGACAGGATATATGTCTTATTTTCTTTTGAATATTGTCCAATTTGATACCTGCTGTACTGCAGGTCAATATCTGTTCCCCTGAGGTCTGTGAGCTGATGTGAGCAAGTAGGTACACGAGGATGGGAGGGGAGGGGGGACAATGGCTGCACCTACGTACTGTATGTCAGGGAAACAGACACATGAAACCAAGAGGAAACTGATTTCAGAGTAAAAGGGGAAAATAATCAGAATCCAAGTCAGAGTTTAGTGGGGAAAAAAAAGAACTAGAACTTGTGAGTCCTCAGAAGTAGAAAAATACTAACTTGTTATGACAGAAATTCCCTTGGGTAAGGAAAAGATGCTTATGGATGTGTGATAGATAAATGAGAAACAAGAAGAAAGTGACACAGGAAGTTACTGATAATAATTAAAATGCTAGGGCTCTACTCCTTATTTTGTCAGTAACCAACAAATGTGTCTCTCTAAGCCTCAGTTTCCTTCTCCTAAATAAAGTCCCTTCCAGCCCTTACTCTTCTGTGCGTTTGAGGGTACCACACATGTATCTAACAAACATCCATTTGACTGATTTGAGGATCAGTGGAAACAAGGGAAACAAAGGCTCAATCTTCTATTCCAAAGAGCCAGTGAGTAACGTAACCAGAGGTGCAGTCAGGAAAGAGGGCTGGCCTTGAAGGTGAAGGACATCCAGGCATCGCTAGCCACCCTGCCCAGTACACTGAAACTGCTCCTGGTGACCCCGGGGTCCTCTGTGAATCTACCCCCCTCAACACCGGGTCTCTCATGACCTTTACACAGAGGCAATATTCTCCAAACAGGTCTCCTAGCCTCCTATCTGGCCTTTCTAAACTCCACCCTCCATCCTACCAGAACTATCTTCCCAAAACATAATACCTAATCAGGTCACATTCTTCTAAAAGTATAATGGCTCCCCACAGCTTTCAGATGAAGTTCAAACACCTTAGCTTAAAGAATTCAAAAACAATTATTTACTCATCCCTTCAAGAAACACCACTGAATACCTGTCATGTGCCTTCAACACAGTAAAATGCGTGACCATGTTTTAAGGCCACAACCCCCATCCATGCCACTCTAAGCAGAGCAACGAGGAAATTTAAAGGAAGAAAATTTCAAATCCATAGCTGCGTAGTCCTAACTCAACGCGGAAGCTACTGAAACACAAAGCCGTAGGTGAGGCTCAGCTGTGGACCTGCTGGAGATCAAGGCTGGAACCAGGCAGGGGTGGATTTCAGCTCTCGTGAGCAACAGGGCTAACAGCACCGACGAAGCCATAGTTGCTGTTTAAGACCAAGGGCTGGGGCATAATTATGCAGCCCATGAAAGGAAGATGAAAAAAGCTGCTTCTGCCAGCCTGAAACTATGAATTTTTGTTTGTTTTAACAGAAGGCTAAGTTGTCTAAAATGAGAGGCACACAGCAGCAGACACATCTTCATAGGAGGATCTGCCAGATAGGTTTGCCACTGACAGGACCAATTTGATTTCCAGCATCAGGGCTAGATGGAAGCTCTGAGCCACAATATGGTTCTGGACTAGAATATTTTAGAGGTTGGGTGGTGGCAACCACAAAGTCATTAACAACAAGGGGTAAGACAGAAGGGGAGGGGAGGTTCCTATTTAATAGGAGCCTGCAAATCAAATTTTTAAAAAAGAACATTAATGTTAAAGAGAGAACCAATGAGATCTACAATTCAAGAAAGAATTTACTCCAGAGGAAATGAAAATAATACCGCATTCTGAAAATGACCTTAAAATACTTCCCCCTTTAATATCTCTTTAAAGTTGACTTTAAAATATATCTCAAAGAGACCAAGAAAAAAATAACATTAGCTAAAAACAAGAAATAATTTTTGCAAAAAGGGAAAATGAAACAAGAACAGAGTTGAAAAAAACTCAAAATTCTGCAAATAAAACAGTCAGTGAAATCCAAACTATGAAGATTGAAGACAGGCCCAAGTCTTTAGAAAATACACCTAGAAACATCACAGCCGGAGTAGATGCCAAAAGAATGGGTACATTTTGTGCAGACTTGGGTCTTTCTTCAATCCTCAGCATCTAGCACAGTGTCAGGAATGGAGCCGGAAAACACACAGATTCAGTGAAAAGAGGGAGAGAGGCAGGGAAGGGTGATGGGCAAGGAAACAAGGAAGAGCTGGACTACAAAACCAGGGTCTTCAAGAGCCGAAAGGTGGCACAAGTTTGCCGGTCTTGAACCTGCCTTGGAGGAAGCAGGGCAGGTCAGTGTGTGCACGCGGCTCGGGGCTGCCTGGTGTCGCGGGTACGGGTCTGTATTCTGAGCAGGACCACTTTGTTTCTGGATGCACAAAGCTTAGGCATATTTACGATGGTTGGCAAAGTGGACGACCTAGAAAACTAGTGAGTGCCAATAATTTCAAGTTTCAGCATTTCTGTTATTCAAAAGAACATCACTTTCCTTTAAGATTTATTACAGTAAGACAAGGTCTTAAATCAGAAGTAATCTGTAAATGATGTTCTTTGTGTTCTTAAAAACGTCTGAGAAAGTAACCTTCCCTGGGAGTTCTCTAAAGTGAAATGAGATGTTGGTACCTGCTCGACCTCCCTGAAATTATTATGGCTGCTCTGGAGATTAACTACCCGAGAAGCGCAAGTGCCGTCTGGGCAGGTCTAACGTAAGCAGAGGTGCCTCCCTCGATGCCAGAGAGCACAGCACTGGGACGCTTCTAAACTGCCCACCCTCAGCTGTCCCGAGCGTCCATCTGTGAAAAGCTCCAACAATCTCCCCCACGAAACCTAGTCTTTCACCACCTTAAAGAGAGCAGAAAACATATTAAGACTTAAATAACAGAGAAAGTTGCATCAAGTTCATAAGGATGAGGTGCCGCACGATCACAAAGGTTTATTAACAGCTTATCTGCAGACTTCTACACGAAGGTAGAATTTACATAAAGGAAAACTGCAAAATGAAAACGACACGAGGGGTGAAGGAGTGGTCTCCTGAGACCCTGAGAAGCACAACGATTCTAACCCCCGGCACGAAACTTGAATCTAGCATTAGTTTTACTTATCTCTCCATTCACTGCTGTTAATTTAGTGATCTGGGGAGCTGTCAGGGATATTCGATAAAAGCAATTTATCTTTCAGGATAATCTCCAAACCACTCTCCAAAAATGTTCAGCTTTAAACGACATGGAATTTGAGAGTGAGGGCCTGGGTGGGGATGGAAGGTGAGAATAAGCAAAGAAGCAACAGGCCACGCTTTTTCAGTGGCCACGTTGAAAGCACCACTCTCTCTGCTTCACGTGGTAGAAGCACCACAAGCCAACAGCGGAGCCCGGAACAGTCCTGCTGTTGGAAATGACGCCCGCCCTCCGCGGTGAGACACACGCAGGGCCCTGGGTGGCTGCCTACACCGCCCAGACCCGGCTGCGCCAGAAGCTTCGTGCTACTCGAGAGGCAGGAAAGGAGCTTGGGAAACGGCCAGGGAGCCCGAGTGGAAAGGCGTGAGAAGACAGCCCATCCAACTCCCTCATTCGTGTCAAGGGGTAAGAAGGCTGAGACTGAATGTGGGAAGGGAAGTTTTCAAACCTTTTTCAACTGTTTTCTGTTCTTTTCTATTTATATACATCCATGTAAAATACACTCAAAGTTTAAAACCCACCGAAACTTGTAGTGTCTCTTTGACATGCAAGCGTCTCTCATTTTATTTTACTTTCACTTTTTGCTTCAGATACACTGAGTCGTAATATTTGCAAAACTGGCATTTGATCGACCTTAAGTACTCTTAGTTTTTATTCAGTAAACATTTACGGAGCAACTTCAAGACCCTGGCATGTTCTAGGCACCAAGCAAAGATCCCTGCCCTCGTGGGGCTTACCTTCTAGCGATGGGAGAAGAGGACAATGTAAAGAAGGAAAATCTAGGGTAAGTCCAATAAGATGAGCGGTTTGGAGGGAAAAAGAGCAGGGAGTGGAGATGGGGAATGTCGGCGAGGCTTCCCTGAGCAAAGGAGTAAACACAGGAACAGAAACAGAGCAGCCACAGAAGCTCAGCTGCGCGAGACTCTCAGGAATAGCAAGTGTCCGGGACCAGCCGTGGGCCGGGCACCCGCCCAGTGCCTTTCCAGTACTCGGTCATTTAAGCATCATGACAAGTCTATGAGTCAGGAACTACTATTATATCTATTTTACATCTGGAAAAAATGAGGCTCAGCGCAGTTAAGGAGCCTGCCTAGGTCACAGTCGGTAAGTAGTAGAGATGGGCTTAACACCAGGGAAAAAGTAATAACACACGGGGAGCAACCAAACCACCACCAACACACCTCACCACACGCTCCTTTACATCAGTATTCTCTACACCCACAAGCTAGACACAGAGCTGGCGACCTGATTTTTCTGTGCAATTTAATACCAGGATGATGCTTCATTTTTTCCAAATACAGGCTGGCTGTGATTTAAATCAGGTTGCCTATGATAGTATATTTTTAGGTCGTTTTCCATAATCCAGAATATATTTTCCCATAGATGCACTATGGTAAACAGCGACTTAGTTTTCACACAAGCCTATTTGATTCAGAATGCAGCTAAATAATACACAAATTCAATTTTAAAAAGGAGGGAGTAATTCTTACTTAGTGTTTCGGTCTTCCCATGAGGGAAATGATACACTAGATTCCATAACTTGTAGCTTATAATTTTCACAAGGCATCAAGAAGGCAAACCAAAAATAACTCTTCAACAAGCATGGAGAGCACATTACCAGGCGCTGGCACGGTGCAGAGTCTGGGAACAGAAAGATGAAAGCAGCACAATCTCTGTCGTCAAGGAGCCCACAGTATCTCAGGACACACACGCGCAAGGACGTCTTTAATGCCAGTCAGAGCTTCGGCACGCAGTGACAGCGTGCAAGAGGGAGGGAGCGAGTAAACAGGCCCGAGGAGCCCGGATGAGCCAGGGCAGAGCGCCGCTCCTCGCTGGACAGATGGGGAGGGCACAGAGGGGAAACCAAGGCTCAAAGGCACAGGAGGACTTCCCCTGAAAGAAGAAATCACCAAAGCAACGTAAAATTAAGAAAAATATCCACTGCAGTCCTAGAACACAGAGAAGGGTTCATCTGACAACAGAAAACGCAAGAATTTTTGAGCGCCGTAAAGCACGTATGACCAGATTGATCAGGCAAAAATAACCAGCGCTGAGTCACTAGTAACGACACGGACAGAAGCCAAAGCCTTAGACGAACTCCCTCACAGTCCCGAGGGACCTGTAAGCCCGTAAGAGCAGCCACCTGGCTGTAAGACACGGTCCGGGGGAAACAGGCCACAGAAGCTGCCACGGTGATGCCCCCACGCTTCTCCTGGAGAGGACAAGCCACTCTGCAATCGGGGGGGCCACGGACAGCTCAGAGTGGGAGATGCGGAAGCCCCGCCTCGCCGAGATGCTGAGGGGCAAGGCGGGCCACCCCAGCCCCGGATCCCACCGACAGGGTGAGCAGAGAGAGAAGCTGGGGACGAGGGACTCCAGCAGGACCCCCCACACAGAGCGGCCAAAGCATTCACCGCTGCCCCGTCTGGGGGAGGACGGGGAAAAAGGCAGCTCCCACCGCCACCAGCATCCCCACAGGGACCTCCACACCTGGTTTATGGAGGACTGTGCACCTGGGGAGACGCAAACGGGGGCGCGTCACTGTTCTCCCGCCACTGCCCCGACTGTGCCACGGCGGACGCCGCTCCCTGCGCAGCAGAGCTCTCGGACACACAGGGGCGGGTCCTGGGACTCGCCGGCGACTTGTGACACCACCACTCCCACGTCTTCACGGCTGCTCTGAGCAGCCGGGCCACGGCACAGGGCGCAGGGCGCGGAGGCCACGCTCCACTCCAACCCTCCTCCAACCCAGCTCCTCTGCCTGGAGAGCAGAGCCCCCTCCCTGGGGCAGGGCCACCTCCTCCCGGGCCTGCTCAACTGCCTATATATAGTACGCATCATTTCTACGTGAAAGTAATTTCACAGAATGCAGTCACGTGCCCACACCTAGCTACAGAGGGAGCTGGAAATGTAATTATTATAGAAGGCCATGTACTCAGATAAAAATTCAGAATTCTAGCCCCAAGAAAGAGAGAACAGAAACTGGATGACAACCAAGTTTCTCTGCCATACCCCCCAGGCAGATTTCCAGCCAAGGAACAAGATGCCAGGCTTCCTTGGAGCTCCACCAAGTTTCCCGGCAGTTCCTGTGACGCCCCTCGCCCTGAGCCAGGAAGGAGGAGAGACAGTCACAGCACCCCAGGAAGCTGGCGCTCACACCCGATGCTCTCCCCTCTTCCTGCTCCGTCTGCTTTGAAGGCTGGGGAGAGGCAGTTAAGGGGTAGAGGGAAGAAGTGCTGGGAGAGAGCAAAGCTGGTCCTGAGGCTGCTTCCTAAGCCCTGAGGAAGGAACGGGGAGAAGCTGTTGATTCTCTAAGAATGGGAGGCTGTGTCGCACCAGGATCTCTGCTTCAGGCACAAATCACCCATTGTGCAGAAAGAGAACATGACCCCCTCAGCATCCTGGGCAGGGGGTCTTCCTATTAGGGGCTGTGGCCTTCTGGTCTGTTCCCAGGCAGCACACCTGGAGGGGAAGGCCCCCTTTTGGCCTGAGACCCCCCAGAGTTTATCCCCACTGACCATTTGGTGGTCAGAGGCCCCCTGGGAGAGCAAAGAGACCCACAGCCGCTGAGGGGGGCTCTCCAGCCACCAACGCTGATTGGTTCACACCTGCCTTCATAAGAAGAACAGGTGATGGAGCATCACAGACACGGCAGGAGGGTCGGAATCCAAACCCAGAGGGAGGGGAGCTAGCTGGGCGAGGCCAGGGAAAGGCCTTTCCTCAGTACGTTCAGGGAGATCTGAGGATGTGTCACCTCAGAAGCAGGAGAAGATCTCTATGAAAAAACAGAGAACAACTAAGGACCAAAAAAGAGCACAGGAAATTAAAAACACAGCTGCTCAGCTAAGATGCTCAGTGGAGAGAAAACCAAATTGCTGATTTGAACACCAACTCAGTAATCTTCCCGAATGTATGGAAAGATGATGAGGGCACAGGAGAAACACAACCGTGATGGCCAGGGGCTCCTACAGTCACGAGGCTGAGAAAGAAAGAGCAGGAATCAGGTCCATGGAAACGTCCCTGAGGATCAAGGCCCTGAGTGCCGACCGCAGACACCCAGACCCTGCGGGGTTCCTAAACGTGAAAACAAAGAGAAAGTCGCCACGAGCCCCCCAGTATGAGTAAGGGAGGGAAGGGAAGGAGAAAATCCAAGGGGGGCGGGGAGGCAAAGACAATTCTAAATGCTAAAAGCAGTAGAGCAATAAGGGTACAAACCCGAGGGAAAGAATTATGACCCCAGAGCTGAAACAAGATGTAATATTAAATGTGAAGACAAAAGAAAACCATTCTTTTTAATGAAAAGACTTGGAAAGCACCCCAACGCATTCTTCTCGGGTAAAATATTATTTGAGGAAGTACTTCAAAAATAATCATAGTAAATAATTCAAGCAATGGGCAGCAAACTATGAAGATAATAAATCTTAATTAGCCCAAACCCTGTTTAATAATGCAGTTGTGGAATTAACTGTAATTGTTCAGAAAGACAGTAAAATAAAGATATAATAAAAGAATCTGACCTAGTATTTAAAATATAGATTACTTCTAAAAACCTAGGATTCAAGTAGGAAAGAGGAGATAAGCAAAAAGCATGCACAAGATTTCCTTTTATCCTTGGCAAGGATGCAGTGAGATGCAGATACTATTAAATTCTTGGAATTCATAGTTTCAAATATTCTTATGAGAAACAACCAGCCAAGTATAGTTGGAATGCAGAACTCCAAAACAGCTGGGGGTGGGCTATGGCTTAAATAAAATTAAATAAATAAGAGACATCAGAAACAGAAGGAAAGAAAGAAAGAGAAAGCGTAACAAGTTAAAAAAAAAAAAAACCAAAAACATACAATACAATGGCAGGGATTAGGACAAATTAGGACAAATAAATCAATAATCAAAATAGACGTGAACGCCTTGAATCTTCCTATTGATACTCAAAAGTTCTTTGAGCATTTAAAAAAAATTAGATACTATTTTCAAGACACCTACTCAAAACATGAAACAGAAAGATTGAAAACTAGGGATAAACAAATGCTAACAAAAATAAAGTAAAAGTGGTAATACTAACATCAAATAAAGTGTAATTCCAGAAAATAGCATGAATCAGGAGAAGGATATTTTATACGGTTTTTTAAAGTAGGCTATAAAAAGAGAAAACATTGTCAACACAAAGCAACATACCAGTTTCCAAATATGTAAAGTGAAAATAATTAGGAATGCAACAGAATTAGACAATACAATCATATTTGGGGGATTTCTATATGTCTGAGAATTTGAAAGATGAAGTAGTCAAAAATAAATAAATGAAGGGAGCTGGGGAGGAGGAAGTGGAGAAGTGGGAGAGGCAGGCGATCAGGACAGGACACAGGGTGTCACTGGGCAGATGGAGAGCACAGCGCCCTGGGGTGGACTGAGGCGGGGGGGGGGGGGGGGCTTGGGAGGCTGGCCGGGACCAGATGAAACAGCCCGGGGGTCAGGAGCAGCGGGGCGGGCCTTTCCTAGCAGAGGGGAGGCGCAGAGGTCTCTGCTGGATGCACAGGACTCCCTAGGTGCACGGGGAACGGGCGCAGAGGGAGGGGACCAGGGGACTCCAGGAAGGGGCAGTGCCCGGCTCTACCTCTGCTTGCACAGCAACAGAGGACTCTCCAGGCCTCCAGGAACTGCGGCCGTGGGGCTGGAGCAGAGACGCCTGCTGAGCCAGCAGCGCCAGGAGCACGCGTGTCACTCGTCTTAAAGCCCCGCCAGGCCACCGCAAAGGCACAGGGTTCTAGTGAAAGGACACAACAGGGTTAGGAGGGAAAACCAGTGGTGCTTTTTGTCTATACACACGGAAATGAAATGCTTTCCGATGGCATTAACAATTTAATATTTTGGTATAGATATTTTATGAGCAGGATAATGTATTCGTAAGTGTTTAAACCTGTTATTAAATCCTGTAATGTGTGTCTCTCTCTGAGGTCCACCTGTCCCTCATCTCTGCTTGCCCCCAGCCTCACTCACTCAAGATCCCTCAAAGGCTCCCCAGAGCTGCTGAATGCACTTCAAGGAACTTCTCAAAGCCTTCCGTCCTCAGTCTCCGACTTGACTTTTCCACCTATTTCCAGCCACTGCGCCTGCGTATGCCCACGACCATCACTACAGGCCCCTTTTATGGCCCACACACCAGAAGACTGTCAGTCTTTTTCTCCCTTAAAGCAGCATCTCCTCTCCGGTCTGTATTAGCCATAACTCCCATCACAGGAACGGCTGTATAAGGAGCTACAGCTCAAAGCCGGGGCTGCAGTCATCAGCTCCTAACACAGAGCAGCAGGTGAGCGTCCGGTACCCGCTGGGACCACACACACCTCTCGCTGACCCAGCACAACAGTCAAGTCCACAGCACCTTTCATCCAGGAGGCTCCCGTGGGTCAGAGAATTGAAGGACTCACCCGAGATCACAGCATCAATAAGCTGGCGTGCCAGGATTCAAACTTAAATCGCACCCCACCACGTGCTTTTGTGGAACCCAGAAATCCAGAACAGTGAAATTACACATAGGAGAGGTAGAGCTGATGTTCAACAAAGTCGTTCGGTCAGAAAGCACCAGAAACAGAAAAGGAGGGAGGAAGCACCTGGCCTGCCTTCAGTAAGAATCCCCCTCCGCTTGACGGTTCCTCTGGGTAATTTTCCATCCACTGACCCCTCTGTTCCTTGACTCTACTTCCCACTGTCCTTCTTGGACTTGGAGCTTCTCTCCAATTGCAATTTCCCATTGCTGGTCTTGAATAGTCTTCCTTACCATTGTAACATGGGTTGGAATTAATTTTTTCTTCAACAATGTTTCATACTAAGAACGTGAATTCAATGAAGTAAATAAGAGTTCAACGATAAGGCGATGAAACTAAATCCATGTGTTTAACGGGTTTTATCGTGAGTCTCCTCCGTTCCCGTCGCTGCTCCAGGCGTGGGGACCCTGCCGTGAACGGAACGTATGAAGCCCTGACCCTCGTGGAGCTTAGATTCAGGTGAGAGGGGTGGACAGAGCACATTCAGTGTTTCGGGTGGTCACAGTAACAGACGATGCTTCACAGAACAGCACGCTGACCACAGCCAGGCATCATTCTAGAAGCTTTGCTGTGTGAACTCAGCTGCTCCCTGTGAAGACTCTATGAAGGTGGCAGTTACAGCCCTAAGTTACATACAAGGCAACTGGCACAGAGAGGTTGAGCTATTTACCCCACGTCCCAGCATGCTGATGAACGGCAGAGCCGGGGGTCAAGCTCAGGCGCTGTGGCTCCGAGACTGTGCCCTGCACAGCACAGCACTGACCCTGCAAGGCCAGGAGGACACAGTGGCCAGGGAGGCCTGCAAGGTGGCATCCCTGGAACGGAGACCTCAAAGCCATGAGAAAACAGGCCACACGAGGATCTGGGGAAAGAACGCTTCGCCTGGAGGGGACAGAAGCACCAAGGCTTCGGCGAGTCGCGGTCACAGCGGAGAAGTTAATGTAGACGACTGAATACGGAGGGACCGGATGGAAACCAGGTGCACGCAGCAGGGGCCAGCGCGGTCACAGAAGAAGGTTGCCCCTCCCAATTTTGCTAGATAACACTACCACTTGACATAGTTTACACTGACATTCTGTTCTGTAGCCATAATTCACACAGCTGGTCAGACTTACTTTTTTTTAAACCAGCAGCTTTATTAAAATAAAATCCGCATTCATAATTTGAGATATAATTCACAATTCTGCGTTTTAAATGCATGATTCCATGGCTTTTAGTATATTCTCAGATATGGGCGACTATTGCCACCGTCAATTTTAGAACATTTTAGCGATCTCAAAAGAAACCGTACCCACTATCAGTCCCCTCCCTAAAACCACTCTCCCCACCTTAAACAACCACTAATCCATTTTACCTCACTATTGCCTATTTTGGATATTTCATGTAAATGTGGTCTTTTGTGATTTGCTTCCTTTACTTAGCGTAATGTTTACAAGGTTCATCCACGTTACAGAACTGTCAGTACTTCATCATCCCATCTTATGGCCAAATAATATTCCACTGTATGCATATATCACATTTTGTTTATCCATTCACCAGCTGGAAATATTTGGATTGATTCCACCTTTTGGCAACTGTAACTGATGCTGCTATCAACATTCTTGCACAAGGTTTTGTGTGGACATATGTTTTCATTTCTCTTGCGTTGACACGTAGGAGTGGAACTGCTGGAGGGTATGGTAACGGTAGGCTTACCCACTGGAGGAGCTGCAGACTCTTTCCAACGTGGCCACGCCATTTTACGTCCCATCTGTGCTGTATGAGGGCTCCAGCTTCCAACTTCTGCATCAACACTCATCATTATCGGGCTTCTGGATTGCAGACATCCTAACGCACGTACAGTGTTATCTCACTGTGGTTTTGATTTTCACTTCCCTGATGACTAATGATGCGGAGCGTCTTCTCATGTGCTTATTGGCCATTTGTATATCTTTTTTGGAGAAATATCTATTCAGATCCTTTGCCCATTTTTTAATTGGGTTATCTGTGTTTTTATTAGAGTTCTAAGAGTTTTTATATTTTCTAGATATATATTCCATATCAGATACATGATCTGCAAATATTTCCTCCGATTATGTGAGTTTCTGTTCACTTTCTTGAAGGCATCCTTTGAAGCACAAAATTTTTAATTCTGATGAAGTCCAATTTATCTATTTTTTCTTTCGCTACTTGTGCTTTTGGTGTCAGACCTAAATATCCATTGACAAATTCAAGGTTATGAAGGTGTACTCCTATGTTTTCTTCTAAGAGTTTTATAGTTTTCGCTTTAGGTATTTGAAATTTAGGTATTTGAAATTGATAAGCTGATTCTAAAATTTATATGAGGTTACAAAGGATGCAGAAAAGTTAAAACAATCTTGAAAAAGAACAAAGTTGGAGGATTCACACTTCCCAAATTCTAAATTTACAAGCAACAGTAACCAAGAAAATGCTGTATTGGCATAAGGATAGACATATAAATAAATGGAATGAAATCTAGAGTCCAGAAATAAACGCAGGGGTCTATGATCAACTAACTTTCAACAGGAATGCCAAGACCGTTCAAAGGGGAAAGAACAGTCTTTTCAACAAATGATGTTGAGACAACTAGATAACCACATGCACAAGAATGAAGTCGGACCCTTATCTCACACCACATACAAAACAAGTCAAAATGGATCAAAGACCTAAATGTAGTAGCCTTAGTTTTATAGTTAAATTGATTCATTCTTTACCACCAATTTATTTTACTATGGTTTCACCATTCCAATATTCTTTTTTGATTCATCAATTTGTTGGTCAAACTGTATTCTCAAATGGTTTTCCAAGGAGTGCCTAGGTATAACCCATCTTCTGTTTAAAATTTGTTTTTAAAAGTTTGTCTAAAAAATAATCTTAAAGGGAAAACTGGATTTATAAACTATAAACGAAAGTTAGGTATCAGTTGGTGATAAACATCATGGAGATAAGGCAGGATGGATGAGGGATATACTTAGAGATTGAATTTTAAATGGAAACATACTGTCAAAAAGTTGTTCCCACTTCAATGTTTTTCATAATCTTTCTTTCTTTCACTTCAGAGGGTTCTTTTGGAGCTAATGTTGAATAAAATGAAAAAGCATTAATCTGAAGATTAACAGTTCTTTCAGTGTCACTATTATTTATTCCTTAAACTGAAGATATCTTGTTATGAAATCCTACCCTCTACTAAGATAAGGGACTTAAATGTTGAAGACAGTTTGAGGCCATACAGCTCTGTTTCATAATAGGTTCAAAGAACCTCAGAAACAGACATCAGAGACTTATGACCCCAATGTCTACACGAGGAAAATTTTTAAATGCTCTAGCAGAAATCACAAGTATGACACGTAAAGAACACACCTGGATTCAACAGCTACGTGGTGAGTGCCTGGCACCTTCAAAGCACTGTCCCTAAAAAGGAATCCAAACTCAATGGAGTATTCCTGTCTTCACAGATTAGATGATATTTTGAAATAATGCCAGAAAAATCTATTAATCTTGCCTGGTTATGGAAAAGCTCTTGATGTGCAGGTTATTTTGAGAAGATGGAATTTTTTTGGAACATGCTTTCTAACTAAAAAAAGTCATGAAAAAAATAAGAATACATCTAACATGCAGGATCTCTGTCTGAATATGTAGAATCTTGGCTAACATAAGACCATCTTCTACAATAGTTTGATAATAAAGTGCATGCTTCCTAAGCTAACAAACTTGTAAAGGAGTATCAGAATGAAAATCAGAGCCCATCCATGGGATGACTGACCGCTTAGCCATAATTCATCTCTGCAAAGAGAAAGCCACGATGCTAATGTTGTTGTTCTCAGATGGTGATGATGATACCATTTATTTCTGTGGCTGCATCAGGACCCCATAGAGGTTTTAGGTATTATCTTATTAATATCCCTTACATCTCCTTGAGGTAAGGAGAGAACACATATTATTTCAATTCTGCAAATTGGGAAAATATAAATAAAATACTTTACTTAAAATTCCAGAGAGTCCAAACACTGTCAAGCTAAATGACCAGCAAGCATTCTGCTCACCAAGCCATAAATTTAGAAAGCACTTGTCATTTATACCCCGCCTGTTCTCCAAAGAATCTGCAACAAAAAGTAAAACAAAAATTTCCAAGTGGCAACAGCAGCAAATTCCAAGAGCACTTCTTAGAGTGAGACCGGCCAGGAATGAGGAGCTACAACAGGAACTAACATTTTCCTCAATTATAATAGTACAGTCAAATTGGAATACAATAGAATTTAGCACGTTCTTGAATTTTGAAACCTGCCTTGCAATACGAAGGGATAAAATCATCTCAGGACTAAACTGATACCTTGCAAAGGTAAGAGAAAACACAGCCCCGGATAAGGGCCAGAGCCATTATTTTAAGCTGCAATTGCACCCAAATCCTGTTTACTATGACTCCCTTTCCAATGCTATGTTTGCCCAAGATTATTTTGCCCTAAATTTCTGGTAAAGATCTAATGTAGGTATTTACATTTTGACAATGAGACATCTATAGCACATGTGAAATTAAGACCTGATGATACATTCATGGGATGCCCTGTACTATATACCATGAAATTAAATCTCCTATGATTACAAGTCAGCTTGGGACAAAAAGGCCCTTCTCTAAAGAGCGCAAAGCATTCAGAAGTCACTGAAATAAAAATTCACCTGGGTGTATATCTCTACATTTAAAATTATTTATTAGCCCTTTTTAGAGAATGATGCCAAAAGGCTACAGGGCAACCTTTAGAGAACAACAATTTAAAAAGGATTTATTAGTCGTACCACACCTACTGCCAAAAGGGGCAGAAGTACATTTAAAGCAGCAAAATTCTCAAAGCCCTTTTTCTGGGTACAGGGCTCAGCGGGAAGCAGGAGCAAGGGAGGCCATGGAGAAGCCACTTTTCATTCTCCCTCTGTTACAACTTCAGAACAACTCAAAACTTGTCATTTAGCAATTCACTATAATATTAACTAATTTAAAAAATTAAAGTTTTTTTTCATCTTAAGTCCTTCCAAATGAAAAAGATATGCTGGGGAGTTCTGACAGCCTATGAGCTGCTAGACACAGACGACTTGATACAAAGACCCCTCCCCCTGGGGTTGGTCGGATATTGTCATTGACTGAGGCTTTCTGAACTATCACTGGGCCTCACAGCTGCTACTGAAGCTCTAGACTTCTGGTACCGTGAGTCAGGATGCAGGAAAAGAACTCCTGAACACTCCATCCACTTACATTTCTTACAATTGTACGGGGAGAGGTCAGGACTAATGGAAATAAGGGCTGTGGGATAAAATACCAAGGAATACAAAGACAGACCCTGATTTTCAGCAAGTTTTAAATGGGTTTCTGGTGTTTGGATTTACTACTGCTCTTTAGAAAATTATTTGAGCTAATGTTTGACATTAGCTGCTGAAAACTGTCTATAAAACACAGCAACTAGAATTAAACTAATAAAATCTTACCCAGTATCAATCCATAGATTTAATCACTAGATAAGGGTGATTTGAAATGAGTATAGATAGTTTATAAGTGAGAGCCTCTAAAGGACTTAAGAAGTACTTACGGGTACTTATAAACAAAGTCCTGCTTTAAGTAGTTTGAACATTCTTGCTAAAATCTTGTTTGCACTATTAGTTTGCTTAGTGGAACCTTTTTTCAGAGACTGTTACGGTGCGTTTTAATAAGCCTGTGTCTGGAATTGCTCAAATCCTGACTCAATGGGGCCTGGATTAATAAGGTTTTAAATTACCTCAGAACACAAGGCCGTGTGCAAGATGTTAAGTATCACCAGGATTCAGGAGGTTCAACCGTATGGTCCACCTTTGGGGCAAGAAAACTGTCAGTCCTCCGGGGATAATTTACCCCATAGAAAACAACTGCCCTCTATGATTTCAACTCTGGAAAGGAATCACGTGGCTTGGAGTGGACAGACACGGGGTTCACACCCTAAATCAGCTGGCATCTTAACATGTGAACTCAAGTGTAACAGTTTTCATTTCTGTCAGCTTATTGCCCATCAGAAAATGCGGGGAGACTAAGGAAGCCTCAATCCCACAGCCCATTCCTCAACTCAGTCTATCAGGACCAACGCCTCACCTTCTTGATCTTCCATTAATGCATTTAAAACCCAACCATCTGTCTTCTTCATTCCAAACCCAGAGTGTTCAAACTCATGGAAAAAATCACAGAGACAGACCAATCGGCCCACATATGGCTTCCAAACTCACGGGATCCCTACCACTCAGCAAGCCTTTGGAATGCATATCCCTCAATGACTGTTCCGTGTGCCTTAAAATACACTCCTTTCCTTCGTTTCCAAACACTATCAACTCCTAATTCTTCTACTTCTCTCATCACTCTTCACCAGGCCCTTGTCACCTAGGACACCCTTGACTCTCAGCGTTCCCAAAGACCAGCTTTAATCCCCATAGAACTCACTCCATCGGGCTGAAACACTAATCACCTCTAAATCCTCATCTCTAACTCGACCTTCTGAGCTCCAGAAAAGCACGTCCAGCTGCCACTAGGACGGCTTTGCCTGGACACCACCCCCCCTCCCCAGCACCTTCGCCCAGTTGCACCGGCAGAAATGCAGAAATCATCCAATCCTTTGGTTTCGGGGTGAAGGAGAAGAACTGGGTTCTGAATCTTTGTTCACAGCAGTTCATTTTTAACAACTGCCTCAAAATAGGTTTTTATTTATTAATAGGTAAACCTAAAAATGAATATTTTACATATTGTTTTTGTTCTGTCTTATGTATATTCTCTATATTAACTAAAAACACTTTTCAACATCATTCTACTAAGTCTGCCAACCAATAATTTTTCACCACCTTTTCCATTCTGTAACCAAAAAGCTAGCAAAGTATTTAACTTTCCCCCCAAATAAATCAATCATCACAAAATTACTTTACATCAATTTGACCTTTAAATTCATTTACATGAATCCAAAGTGCATAAAGTTTTCAATCACAGTGTTCAAAGCAGTTAGGGGAGCAATTTCCAAGGCATATTGCAAATATTTTGCCCTCAAATGTAGAAGTGTTTTGAGTAATATACTTAGTGTAAGCTCTAAGTAAGAGGAGAACACCAATCTGCTGTAATGTAATTTCCTGTCTTATAATTTTTCCTAGAGGTAGATACAAAGTGACCAAAAAGAGAGTTTCATATAGAGTAGTCTTCGTACTCTTTAAAATATAATAGAAAATAACGAATTACTTTAAAAACACCTAGACTGATGTGAGCAAGTTTTGATGAGGTGGAATCACTGTGTGAAAGCCTCATCCTTCGACAGCTTCAAGGTATGAAATTCGGTGTCTCCGATTCCCTCGGCGGAGCACTCATCCCAGGAAACCACACCCTCAAGGTTTCTTTTTATTTTTTGTGGCAAATAAAAAGCATGCAGCTCACTGAAGGAACACCGGACCAAAAGCAAATGATACCATTATACAATGCACCATGAGCTTTCCCCTAATTTAAAAAAAAAAATGATATTCTTTTACAGTTCTAAGCATATGCACCTCCAGAGAACATTATCTTCCTGGTTATTTATAATGAAAAATTCTATGAGAAATTTACCCTTTAGGTTAATTAATGTCCTCTTGCTACTTCTCATCTTTTCGTTCACATTGTCTTGAATGTGAGATTATATAGCTTAGTACTGTTTACTCACTATGTTCTCAAATTTACTCGGTTTTCTCATAAAAGGGCCTAAACTTTTCATTTCTTGGTGTTTGAAGTTTAAAGCCATCTGCACTGTTGAAAACATCCTCTAGGTCTTCAAAGTTAAGTTGATGACATTTTAGAGGAAAAAATTGTTCAAATAACTGTAGGATTCTCAGGAAAGCAGTTAATTCAGCTGTGCAAATGGGTATATTCTCATTTCTTGTGTACCTGGTTACAAAAATCTTTTCTGGTTCATCTGTAAATGAAATATCAAAACTTAAATGCTTCTTACCATGTTTGATAAAGAAAGTATACTGTGGCTTCATTTTATTATTTTGTTTAATTTCAGAATATTTTAAAAATTATAATTTCTACCCCATTTACTTCTGAAATACAAACTCCAACATTTGGAATTCACACCCTATTTACATTTAAAAATGCTTTAGAAATAAAAGGTAATAACTAAATAGAAACCACATCATCCTTCCTCATCGTTTGATTAAGAGGATGTACATCAGCTCTTCATCAGGCAGAAACATTTTCTTGGCACTAAATCTCAGAGGAAGACTATTGTCAACGTCATTTTTACTGAATACGGAAGATTCTTATTGCTTTTTCTATTCATTCTTCATTAAAAATTAAAGTACAGTTTGCTTTGTAACTATTTACACCCATACTTCTCACACTTGCTTATGACACGGTCCTTCTTCAACACTTGTGGGGTCGATACGTTATGGGATGGACTCAAAAACGCTCCTCCCGGCCGCCTCTGTCAAACAATGCTCAGCTCATCTACTCCTGACAAGAGCTCTGTAACTAACAGTTCACTTCTGAGCTTGCGGATAAGTGAACGACACGCTCGTATTCTACACTGCTGGACAAAAAGAGAAGCATATCTTACAGACACTGGACTAAAAATTAAGAAACTTAGCTTACTTTTTCCTCAAGGTACATCTGTAGGCCATGATATTAGAAAAAAGGCTAAAATATTTTAGATCTTGAATGAGTCTTAGACCAACTAGTGTTTCCTGCTCTTCCCATGAACCCTGACAAAGTCCTCCCGCTCCCAAAATGGTCTCGGGATGTGCTCCAAGGCAGACACACCAAGTCTCTCCGTCCACGGCGCTCAGCTTAGGTTGGCAGACACCCTCATAGGCCACTCATTTTCTGGTTTGTGTGTCAGCTCCTGCTTTCTATCTCATCTGCTTCACCAGAAAAACAAGTTGCTGGATTGGTAACTGAGTTTATAAAAATGAAAACAGGAAGCAAGGTGAAAGTGCTGGCTTACTATTTTTTTTTTTAATTTTTTTAAAATTTATTTATTTAATTTGGTTTTGTCTGTGTTGGGTCTTCGTTGCCGCGTGCGGGCTTTCTCTAGTTGCGGCGAGCAGGGGCTACTCTTCGTTGCGGTGCGTGGGCTTCTCATTGCGGTGGCTTCTCTTGTTGCAGAACACGGGCTCTAGGCGCGTGGGCTTCCGTAGTTGCAGCATGCGGGCTCAGTAGTTGTGGCTCACAGGCTCTAGAGCGCAGGCTCAGTAGTTGTGGTGCACGGGCTTAGTTGCTCCGCGGCATGTGGGATCTTCCCGGACCAGGGCTCAAACCCGTGTCCCCTGCATTGGCAGGCGGATTCTTAACCACTGTGCCACCAGGGAAGCCCCAGAAGTGCTGGCTTACTATTCTTATCTTATATTCAGTATTTCATTTAACCTTTATAACAATCCAAAGAAATGGGTATTATTTTCTAATTTAATGAATAAGTTTGTATCTAGTTCCGCTTCTTGATGGACCCTGTCACATTTGAGAACACATTTTGGGTCTTCTGTTCCCAGACTAATTCCCCACGTGGACGTTCAAATACGCTGAAGGCTCTCCACTCTGTATCTGCTGACACTCATGCAATGAAACCATCAATGAGAAGTGGCCGGCCCACCTCTCCACAGGGAAAAAGTGCTCCTTAGGTGGCTTCATGTGTATACGCCTCCCACGTCCTACACTAGACCCATGAAAGTAGCAACTTGAGGGGTGGGGAGCATTACCTTTAGATGTGCAATGAGATTTAGGAACCAGTGGTTTGGAAGACTGTACTTCAGAGATCTTAGGACCCATAGCTAACTGCTGGCAAAGCCAGAATAGGATCCAAGACTCCCAACTTGAAGTCCTGGGCACTTTCCACAAGGCCACAGAGACAAGGTTTTTAAAAGGCAGGGAACCTGTTCCACAAACACGTTAGGTCTGAGCCCGGGGAAACCTTTCAGCCATGTCTGTATCATGCGTTTTAAACAGAATTCCCAGAGCCTGTTATGTTGATAGCTAAGAGAGCTCATTAATCACCTAAAAGCTGGGGTCTGGGTAAACATACAAGTTGAATAATAGATGGCATTTTTCCCCCCTCAAGTGTCTGGTTTTCCACCTTTAACTTTTTTATAGAATTTGTTTTTAAAAAACTATTTCATTCTGTTTTCCATAGTGACTTTAACATCATCTCTGCTACAAAAACCAGCAGGTCTAGAAAATACATCATGGATATATATATATCATAGATATATAGATACATATATAGATATAGATAGATAGATAGATGGGTAGATAATCATGGATGCAGATAAACACAGAACATCACAATTTAACACAAGAAGGTAATCAACAGACTCCAAGGACAAATAAGATACAGAAAAAAAGTCTGTGTCACCTCAGTGGGGTTTTCAAAATGTCCTGAATGATTTTAAGAAACATACTGAAGGTATATTCATTCTATTAAGAGATGAGGTGAAGGTAAATATATGCATTAATCAGGGCCTGCAGTAGAAGAAAATCATGACCAGGACATTTCAAATCGGAATAATTACTGGTCCACATCCAAGTAAGTGACATCACACAGACATCAAATAGAAAGAGGGGTGTCTGCCACTGAGTATGGGAAGTTTTGTCTCTTGAAATAACATGACAAAAGTTATTTTTCTATCTTTCATATTTCAAGAAAAGGAGACATAACTCACAACTATGGAAGGTTCAGGGGAATTTTTGGCTCTAATTTTCCAAAAGGATTTTGAATTTTTGTCTTCTTGAAAAAAGAATGAACAATGAAGGAAATAGGCCCCAAAATGGGGCTTGAAAGGCAGAAAAAAAAGAAACTCTACCCAAAGTCTCTTCTCTTTTAGTAGAAGTGTCAACTCTGAACCAAGTAAAGGGACCCTAAAGAAAGAAAGAAAGAAAGCAAGCAGTGGAGAGAAGAAAGGTAGGAGAAGAGGGAAAAAACAAAAATATAATAAAAGGGATTTTAAAAGAACCATAAATTAAGCCTGAAAGTCTTGGATTTTATTCAAAGGACACTGAAGTTCTTGTAAAAGGCACTGACACATTCAAAGCAGCAGACACAGGTCAAGGTGGGATAAAGCAGGTCTAGGAGAAGGATAAATCCAGCAGTGAAAATTCAATCTGTACCAAAAAATCAGAGATGAAAAAGATGAAAATTGGTGAAGAAAAGATACTACAAATGGAAAGGGAAAATAAATATTAAAATATGATCAAAGTTACTAATCTCAGTTAGGAATGGAAAATGAAGAAAGCTGTCTTCATACCTTAATCAGCAAAATTCCACAAAGAATCAAAAAATGTTATGCTACTCATCAAAAGACATCATTTAAGATGAACACAGCCTCAATGGCCAAAGGAAAAATATTAAATGGTCTAATATACATGTAATTAAAATACAGGCAAATATCTCTAGATACCATAGCTGAAATCATCATAATTTAATGAAGAACCATAATTTGAATCCTTCAGATCCAAGAAACCTGATGAACCCCAAGAAGGATAAACACTTACAAAACTACAAAGCTTAGGACACACTATAATGAACTTACTGTAAACTAGTGATATAGAGAAAATGTTAAAAGCAGAAGAAAAAAGATCTACCGGGAAACAAAGACAAAAATGACTGGAGATTACTTGTCAGACGATATAAAACAGAGTACAAAGGAAGGAAGATTTTAAAAGGGCTGAAAGTTACTGGAATTCTATGCCCAATAAAAGTAACTGTCAAAAAAGAAGGTGGAATAAAGCATTTGTTTCAGAAAAAACAGTAGCTGAGAAAATTTATTGAGAGCAGACAGGTACTTCATAAAATGTAACTGGAAGTTCTTCAAGTTGAACAAAAACTACATCAAATGGAAATTTGCATCACTGCAAAGAACTGAAGAATGTCAAAAATAATAAAGATACAGGTAAATAAGACTTTTTTACTCTTTTAAAAATTTCTTTAAAGTTGTTTAAACCAAAAATAACAATATATTGTAAGGTTAAAAAGATATGTGAAAAGAAAATCTATGAAAATAACTATAGCACAAAAACCAGGATGAGAAAATGGAAGTATACTGTTGTCAGCTTCTTACATTACATGGGAAGTGGTCTAATACCACCTAAAAGTACAGGTAGAGAATGATAAGAAAAAAGCGCTAGAGCACTCACTAAAAAATTTAAACAAAGATGTACAGTACAGACAAATACGATGGAAAGTTGACTGTTCAAATGTTTTAAAATACCCAATTCAACCCAAATAAAGCAAAAAAAGATAAGGCCAAGAACACGTGACAAATAAAAAACAAAAGATTAAACTATAGCACTCACACCTCACCATAAAGATATACAGATGGCAAATAAGCACATGAAAAGATGCTCCACGTGTTACCAAGGAAATGCAAATTACAACAAGGAGATACCGCCACAGGCCTATAGAATGACCCAAACTACAACAGTGACAACACCAAATGCTGGTGAAGATGTGAAATGACTGGAATTCTCATTCACTGCTGGTGGTGTAGTAATATCAGAGATAAAATACAGAGTACTAAGCAGCAAGACTTTGAAACTAAACTAATAGAGAAATCTTAATTTTCAATAATTTCTCAGTTCTACTCTTTAAATTAGGTTTACTGGAATGCTTCCAATTTTTTAAAATTTATTTTTAGGGAGGCAGAGTTTTAGCTTAACTTCATAAAAATATTAAAATAACTATAGATAACATTTTGCAATGCCTTAATAATCATGAGAAAATACTGCAATGAACTCAGATGTATACATTTTTTTAAAAATCAAAATCATCATAGAACCCCATAACGGGAAACACTCAAAAAAACTGAAATTCAATGGGGGGAATCACTAATACTTAATGTAAGTGAAGAAGAGCGACTGTTTTAATAGCTACAATAAATGCCTAAAAAGAAAATTTGTAAAATTAGGATGATGACAGAATTATCTGAAAATAACACATCTACTTGCATAGGAAGACATTTGCTTGAACCACACATAGATTCATTTTCCTTAAATCAGAGACGGAATGTTACTTTAAAAAATGTAAAGCTTGAAACTGTGCTTATCTACGATGCATATCTGGAAAAATAAAACAAATGTAGAAGGTTCTTAAAAATCATTTTCCTCTGAACGTCTTCAGCTCCTGTGCCCCCAGCTGAGACGGTCGGTCTTGTGCTTCCTCTCTGGCCTGCCGTCGCTGGTGCGTTTGGCTTTAATCAGGTGCAGGGCAGGAACTCCACACCCTGCTGCCTCTCTCTGATTAGGAGGGGTCAAATTCTACAAACTGGCGGGTTCTGCTTTTAGTGACTCTATTTGATGAATCATTTGCTTTTAAGTATTTGAAAAGGGCATCAGTGAAGCAGTAGCCCCCCCTTGTTGCTATTTTCTCGTCTATTTATAACCAGACACTCCAAGGAGCCCAATGCTGACCCTCTTTACCTACTAAACCTAAAATTTAGGAAGAAGAACGGATAAACTGCCTAACATTGAAATAACAGTCGTGATCAAAGCTGAGGTGCTTGTTGTAGAGGTCTTAGGACCATTAATATTAAATTAGCACACTCAGAGACCAAGGTGCCCTTTTCTAACAACCAAGAGAGATAAAATGAGTACTTAAAGGCTGAGCGCAGAAACTCAAGGATTCAGTCTCTAGAAACAGTAAATACAGAATTAAAGACATAAAAAAAGAGAAAAAGAGCCAAAAATTAATATAATAAGCAAAATATTTATGACTCAGTCTCCAGATCTTGTCTGAACGGATTCCTAAAGCTCTCGTCCAGGTGTAGGATATTACAGGTACTAGCATCTTGGAGTGGCAGGACGTAGCGGTCCCATCCACTGACGACCAAGTTCCAAACAAGCTCCCATCCCACACATGCATGGTGACAGCTCCCCACCAGGCCACACACACACAGCCCGCTCTCTCCAGCTCCAGCCAGCCTGCAAGGTGACACTAAGGAGGCATGTACCCCCAGCGGGGAGGGTGGCAAGGAGCCAGGCTTCCTCAGCTGTACCGCTTTGATTCCGAGGTTACTACAAAAGGGCAGAGTCTCATTAACACTCAGCCAACTGTCTCTCAACATCATTAAAATACTAACGCAGCAGGCCAGACGTCAAATGGCCTTGGTGTTATCCTATGAAGCCAAAGGATGAGAAAAGCTGGACTTGAGGACCAGGGAATGCTTTCCACTGAAACCTGAATTTCGTATCTATTTTATGACCGACAGGCTCCCTACACCTAGCAAGGCAACAGAGCATGGAACAGCACAGACGACACATGTGAGTTACACCAAAACCAGCAAGATGTAGTGCCAAAGAGATGGGGAACAGGGTCTAAAGAAACCAGAGTGAAGCAAAAAACTTTTTTAATTTCTTGGGGCGAGGCGGGGGTCTGAAGAAGAACAGAACCAACAGAGGAGCTGGAGTATGAAGGGAAAGAAAACCTTCAAGGCATGAAATGTAAATGAGTGGATGTTTGACACGTGCATAGAAAGAGCAGCTCCTGATCCCTAACTGACAGCGACTCATGTTCTGAAAACCAAGGGATGATTTTGTAGCATTCCTCTGGTATCTCTTTACACCTGTGAGGTTCATAAGGTAAAAAGAAGTATGGTGATGCTACACATTATTCAAAATATCACAGAGATTCCATCATTTTTAAAAGTTAAACTTTAAAAGGAGGGGGAAAATCACAAATGAAATCACTTGTTACATCTTCTAGTAATTATGCAGATTACAAAAATGAAAATCACCACCACATGTAACACAGTAGGATGCTGAGCTTCTTAGAAACACAATATGTGTTATTATGTATATACCACAGGTGCACAAAACACTTTAGACTGCAATGTGTATCTTTGAATTTCACTGTCTATTTGACTATACATGAGAACAGCATTCCTAAAAAAGATACGGTTTTGCTTTACATACATGTAAGTAATTTGGAAATCAGTCAATTAGAGCATTCCAGGCAAACAATTTTGAAGCTTTAGAACACACTAAGAAAACCCCCCTAAAACTCTAATCAGCTTTCCTTCTGAAGAATAATAAAACTGTTCAGTTACTTGTCTTTTAAGAAACTGGGTGTTCTCAACACATAATTAAGAATTTTTTAAATTATTTATAATTGACTTCTATAATTTATTTCCTTAAATACACAAATCCTGGGCCTACTTAGCAAGCCATGTCAGGCAATATTGAGGTAGGTCCTAGAATCTAGGTGAATGATTGGCAAACTGTATTCCCAGAGGCGTTTCAGGCATTTTTCAAATAGCCAACTTGAATTTCATTTTAAATTATTTTGAAAACTATACTCATGTAAATTACACTAACATTTAAAATAGTGGCAACTACCTCAATATGTATTTATGCTGTCAAGTTAAACTCATTTTTATCTAGACTTTAGCATAAAGCTTCTCCTGCCATATTTACATGCACTTGAAACACTTTTAAATGTGTCATTAATTAGGAAGGTTACAAGCTACAAAAGGACAGGACATATGTCACTTCCTCATAATAATTATCTGTTGGATGAACAAACTGTTCTGTGCTACAATTTTCGGAATTCAAAACATAAAAACTTGGTTGGGGGACTTCCCTGGTGGTCCAGTGGTAAAGAATCTGCCTTACAATGCAGGGAATGCGGGTTCGATCACTGGTCAGGGAACTAAGGTCCCACAGGCCGTGGGGCAACTAAGCCCATGCGCCACAACTACTGAGCCCGCGCGCCTCAATGAGAGAGCCCGTGTACCGCAAACTGCAGAGCCCACGCGCTCTGGAACCCATGTGCCACAACTAGAGAGAAGCCCGAGCAGACCACGCGCCGTAATGAAAAGATCCTGCATGCCTCAACAAGGATCCCGTGTGCCACAACTAAGGCCCAGCGCAGCCAAAAAAATAAATAAATAAAATATTTTAAAAAAACAACTTGGTTGCAACTGGGAAACCTGAGGAGCGGGCCACACAGAGGTGAAGCCCCTCCCCAGGGAGCCTTCCACGGCCCGGGTCCCACAGACCCTCCACAGAAAGCAAGGATGCAACAGCCAGCAGAGTCTTCACTCCAAGAATGAAAAATAAGAGAATGTGAAAGGCTCTCTAAAATAAGTGTATCCGAAATATTCAAAGAGATAAAAGAAGTATAGCCACAAAGTAAGAAGAGGTGGATTTGAAGAAAGCACTAAACAGAAGTTCCATACAGTTGGTTAAATAATAACAAAAGGTATCAATGGATAGGCTGAATAGTACACAAAACTGTTCAAAAACTAGCCGAACTACCATTCAAGAATACAGGCAAAATTAAGATATTTTCAGACCAAGGCAGAGCATTTATAACTCACATACCTTCACTGAAACACCGCTAAGGGACCTCCCTGAACAAGAAGGAACTTAGACTCAAAGAGCAGGAGCGGGGTGGGAGGAGTAAGAGTCAGAAAATTAACTGGTAAACACACAGGTAAGTCCAAACAATTACAGGCTATATTGAAAAAGAATAGAATAATAAAAATGACTAATTGGAAAGATATGCAAACAGGGTAGAATTAAATTACTGGCCAGCAGTACGTGGCCCTGAGAAGCAGCAGATCAGTTAGTGTTCGGAGTAGGCAGTGAGAATTATGATTTGGATTTAGAGTTTATAAAGTATGTGTGTTAAAATCAAGCATAACAGCAAAAAGAATACAAATTGAAACTATAACTTCTGAAGCAGTAGCTGAGGAAAAAGAAATTTAAAAAAAATCAAAGTAACCAAAGGCAAGAAAGAAGAAAAAAAGAGGGACAAAGAAAAAGTAGAAAACACACACTAATCAGATAGAAATAAGCACCTATATATCAGCTGTAAGAATAAATGTAAACACTTTAAATTCTCTATAAAAGTGATAAACAATATAACTGAAGTTACAAAAAAGGAATGCCTAATTCTCTTTTATAAGTATATACTAAAGCAAAAAGGACAATGAATGGTTGAAAATATAAGGAATAGAAAAAGAAATCCCAGGCAAGTACTTACAAAAAGAAAGTTGATTCAGTAATACGAATGCTTTTTTTGCTTTAAATCATAGCATTAACAAGAATAATGAGGCATACTACATATTGGTAAAACCATCCCCCCAAAAGATGTGATAATCATAAACAAGGAAAAACAGATAAATCCACAATGATAGCGACAGATTTTAATATTGATACTTTGTGGGATTGCATCTTCAATGCAATCGTTCAGAAAAAAAAAGACTAAAATAAATGAGCTTAACATTAAACGGAAGAAGAGACAGAACAAAGTACCCAAAGAAAGCAGACAATACTAAAATTGAATTTTTTGTTTTTATTTTGAAAAGAAACCTCATTTATTTCCATTTGTATCCACATGTTGCTAAACCTATAAACTAAGGTCCAACATAAAAAGATGCTGAAAGAATTCAAAACTTAAACTATTGGCTAAAATCTGATGAGGGTGTGTGTGTGTGTGTGTGTGTGTGTGTGTGTGTGTGTGTGTGTGTGTGTGTGTGTGTGATAAATATTTAATGAGTACCTACCAAATGGCCAGGATAAAAATGGCCATTTAGTGAGCTTAGAGCCTATTGATATAAATATTTAGAATTCTTAATGTGGGCATGTGCACATACACACACACACAAATGAAAATGTCTTTCCTTTTGAACTTGAAAAAAACTTCAAATCAAGCATTTATTGACTTCATACATGCTGTTATTAGCCAAGTAAATTCAACTCACATGCTGCATGAATAAAGACTATGCCAGCTCAAAAGAAAGTACTTTCTACCTTGTAGCTTAATCTTCGGGTCTATAAATGAACAAATGACCATTCAGAATGAATGAGGATGCTCTTCACGTAGCTAGTTGCCAGGTCAAGATGTTACTGGGCAATGTGAACACGTTTCAAGCTGAAGTCAGTATTTGGAAAATGAAAAATGAAAAATGAAAAAAAAATGGGCAAGTTCTTTCTCAATGCTAACCTACGTAGGAAATAATGCTTGCTTGACTGAATAATCAACTCCGTAAAGAAGATTCACTAGTCACGTGGTAACTTATCAAGTCTCCCTCACTCGGAGATGTTATCGTTTAAAAGAAAAAAAAAAGGTTTTTTGCTAGATGGCCCTTAGAGTTCTTGACACGACAAAACAACTTTTTAATTTTAAGATTGCTTAGCACATTTTGCTCACATGCACAAGTTTTACTATTATATTTTTAATGTAAAAGTTTAACCCTCAGAACAATCACTTTAGTTCAAGTAGCACCACTTGGCTGCCAAATAAAAACAGTGCTCCACAGGCAGAGGGCGGTCAAAGGGCCACCACCTGGTCCTGGGCCACAGACCCCCTGGGCTCTCTGGCCATGTGGCTGTCTTTATGTCAGGGTGCGGAAAACCTCCCAGCTTCTCTCAAGTCAAAGTCAGGAGGCTCCGCCCGGGCCCCCCGTGCACACGCCTTCACTCCGCAGTCACCGGCTCCATTTGTCACCCTGCTGATTGCGGGCATGGCCTGTCCAGCCTGATGCAAACATCTTCTGTATGCATCGTGGGTTTAAGGAAGAGGCACACAGGACAATAAGGACTTTCCAAACACAAAGGCATACGAAAAGACCTTTGCAATTTATACATGAAACATAAAAAGATTTAATATTAATACACAACCATTTTTCTTGGCAAATGAGAAAATGCTCTTCAAAACCAGCATCAAAACCATCTGGAGTTGTCGTTTTTATTTTCTACATCACTGGCTACAGGTGCAACCTTGTTGAGAAAGTCAGTTTTGTCCTTTGTATGATCTGCGCACGTTCTCAGCAGGACGTTTAATCTCGGCATTAACATTTCCTAAACTGCTCGGAAACCGCTCTCAGGATTTCCTAGGAATTCTTCCCCAGGGCTGGTTTTGATGATGCCGATGGAGCCTGCAAAGGGGACTCACGGAGCCCGCTGCGGGTGGGTGAGGCGTGCACAACGGGCCACCAGATTCACGGGGATGCTGGTGCGCAGTGACCAAGTCTAAAGTAACTACTCTACCAAATGAATGCTATAGCTTCGTAAGTTTACTGAACGTTGCCTATGGAAGAGCTCTGTACTATTTCTGAGATGTTATCAAGAAACAGGAAATGAGTCAAAAATGTTTTTCCAAAGAAGGATATGGATCATATAAGAAATAAGACAATATTAAGGTCAAAGAAAAACAGAACAAAAATTAAAATAAAAACCCCAGAAACTATGAAATACATATTAATATGCACATAAGCAAAACTATTATGGTAAACTAGGAGCTGAAACCAGAGAATGACGGTATCAAACAAGAGCATTTAGTCTAAAATGGCTTCAGGAAGACGCAGTCCCTGTCGGTCCTTTTGAAGCTGGGTGTTCTGACCTGACCCAGAGAAGAGCACAGCCACGGGCACGGCTGAGGCACGGGTGGCAAGTGTGGTCGAGAAGGCCACCCGGGACCGTCTGGGAGGACACAAAGGCGGCCAACACGAGGAGCGGAGCAGGCAGACGTCTCTGACACCCAGGGCCATCCCCTGTTCCCTTTCCTTTGATTTCCGGTTTGCTCAGAAGGGGGTTTCGGTGATTTTCCTTAAGGTGGGAGATTGAGAAAGGTGACTTTTATTTGAATGTATCAGATATGCAGACATAGAGGGGGGAATTCTTATAAGAAAAATAAGTGCAGGAGAAAAGTGTTAGGGTCTGGAATAAGAACAGGAGTGATCAACATAGTGGTTAAGTATATTTCGTGTATTAGTAAGACCCAACAACAGAATTCACTGAAGTCTGCATAGCAAATAAGAGACAGGATTCTTCCAGAAACAAATGTAAGGAAATCAGAGGACAGCAGACTACATTATAGTTATTGGACGAAAAGGTAAATGGCATGTCATAATACAGGCTTAACAAGAAGTCATAAATTTATGTTTCATAAAGTTTATCAAAAGTTCTTTTATTAAAAACATCATAAATAAAAAGTGAAAACTTTATGAACTTATTGCATCATCAAATTGGCTTTCTATACTTTCAATACAATTGATACATTTATTACCACATCACAGTCCTTTTCTTCTGCAGTTAGACTAAAAAAAATTCTAGCGTCTATAGTTCTTTGAACAAAGGTTTAAAAAAACTTTAGAATAGTTAAAGGAAAACAAAAAATTCTTGGCAAAAGAACAGCCTTAAAGATAGCAACTATAAAAGGGTCTAATGAGGTCTTACATATAAAAAGGCCTCTTACCTATTTAATAAGCTCTGCTGTGGATCTCTATTTTAGCTCCCCTTAACAAATATCTTTTAGTGTAAAAAGAATACTTTCATTCAAGCAGAGTTTCATTCTGTTTAGTATAACTAGTAAGGATAAGTTTGCTCAGCATGACATGCATATAAACACCCTTATGAGTGGAAAGAAACGCAGACAAGAAGATAATTTAATTGAAGTTAAATATGTTTCAAGTTTCTCTCCGTGGAGAAAAGGTACACATATTTTTAAATCCTAAATCATTTACCCTCTGCAATTATCTCATCCCCCAGAACTCCAAAATCAATTTGACTGGACTTTCATTTCTGCTTTATAATAGGAAAAACTGACACATTTCCAAATTTAATTAACCAAAACAAAGATTCCTAGGACACCCCATGTAATTCTGAGTGGACTAAACAATACATCTTAGCTGCTCAGGACAAAAGGTCATTTGGAAGGGATGTGCCTTTAAGGGTTTACAAAGGCTTGGTCTTCAGTCCTGTAATAAAAGAGGAAGCACATCTCAGTAAAGGAAGGATGCCCACTTTAAATAAGGAAATGGGTTTGCAGGATGCACACAGGCTGCTTTCTATTAATGATAAGGACAGTCTACAAAAAGAGCTCAGACTGCTTTAACTTTCATGTAGAACGCCTGCAGAGAACGCCTAACGTAAACAGAACGACAAGTAAAGTGTCCACTAGCCACTTTATTAAATGATTTATGTGTTCATAATAAAGGCTAGTAAATACTGATGACTATATTCCTTTTAAGACCTGTAATTACTGGTGTGATGATTGTATGCCAGGATCAACACCAATAATGTTTGGGGAGAGAAGCATACTTCAGAGGTTTATGAGGATAATTATACAGGATAGATGGCTTTGCTATGTGACTTTTTTTTTAAACCTGGGGAATGAGGAGGCGGAGATTTCTTAAGACCTTTACCATAACTTAAAAAAATATGTTATATTGTATTGTATATGTTTAAGGAATGTAAAGCATTATGTTAAAGTTTGATCTCCTTCAAGACAGAAAATAAATCCAAGCAACATCCTAACAAATATTAATTTAAATTTAAGTTTGGCCATCACTTTTTGGCTTCTTCCATCTCTCTCCGTCTGTCTCCCCTCTGCCCTTTGTCTCACACACACACCCTAATCAGATGTTTTCCAACTACAATAAAATAATTTACAACCTTATTTAATGACTCAGCTGATGACGGTCCAATTGCCGACTTGCCCTGCCTCTGACCCCTCATCTTCCTTCTCACCATTGGGTGTGCAAAAGCAGATAAATTACTGACCCAGCAAAAACCCATTACAATTTGTCCAGGGCACTGGGGCTTCCAAAAATTGCCCTGATGACGAAGGAAGACCAGGTTACAAACTGCACCTATGGTCCAGCCCAGAGTCTGCACACAAGGGCAGTGGTGGATTTCACAGTGCCAGGAAGCATGTGCTCGTTCTACAGGACTGTGTCAACCACCAGTTCTACTATGAACTATTCCTGATTGTCTTCTGGCAGGATCGGGGCTGACCCCCTGCTGGATCACACAACAGGCTGAATAAGTGTATATGCGTGGGGTTCCACGCAGCACCCCAAAAGAGAAAAAGTTTATCTGCAATAAGGTTAACTAGAATTTTGACATCAAAATATTTCAGAGAAATATTTCAAAGAAGCTACTTTAAGCATGAATATAAATTTTGTGTCGTCTTGAATTACATATCGGAGTGTGGAAAAGGCAGCATGAAATACTATTTTCCATGCTCTGGGCTCCTTCAGGATTTCAATCTGGTCCTGAGCAAACCTCTACTGTAAAAGAGACGACATGCATTTCATCTGCTGAGCTGTTTCCCCCCACGAGACGAGCACCTTAAGGACAGTCCAGACAGTGGACAGGGCAAAGGAGGAGGGAAAGGGGGCGCCCACACGGCGACTCCCCACAGCAGGACCTGCACTGCAGGCCCCGGCTCCCGGTCACTGCTGGTCACCGTCTCTTCCCTCCACAAGAGCCGGGGCCTTCTGTCTGGACTTTTTAAAAGGTGATTTCAAAATAGAAAGTGAACAAGAATACACGTGTGCCCACATTTTCTGAGGGTACTTCCAGGGATGGTGCATGTGACTGCCTGCATCAAATCTGTGAAGTTGTAAAGCCAGGGAAAAGAGGACTAAGACAAACTTTAATTTGGTGTTTGTAAAGCACCTGAAGGATATTTTTTGCTCTTTTTATTTCAGCATCTGAGAATTTGCAGGGAAAGGAAACACAACTTCAAATGTTGCCTCACTTTCTATTTTACATGGACCTGGTTCCATATATAAAATGCATATAAAATGCTTTCTTATCTAAAATTTCCCCAAGGGTTTGCAGCAAGCAGAGTTTGTACAACAGACTTGACCACAGCAAGTCTGAAAGGCTCTAGTACCCTCCAGGGGTCAAGGACATGTGTACAGAGAAGAATTTTTAAGACTCACTATAACAGTTCCCTTGGAACTATTACTTTCTGGTGGGGAAAGTGATAGATATTTTTAAAAAGTAGCGCACTTGCCAAAATATGTACTGGCTCCAAACAAGGCCGTGTGCATTGGACAAACAGTAAAACGGTTGTAAAGTGCTTCACTAAATGTGGGCACACTGCAGGTCAACACACATTGCTTGGAAACCGTGATGTGTAGCCCATGTTTCACTAAAATGTGAAATGTGTATTATCCTCGGGACTCAATACCAATACAACAACAAGGCTTCTCTCCAATTCCTTTACTATAAACAAAATCAATTACTACCGTATCAAATCTCTCTCACGTAAAAATGATCGTATTACTCTCCACCGGGGTCACAAATGCCCACGGGGCGAGCACGTCACATCAGTAAACGAGGCAGGCCAGGTGCGGCTGCAGTGACCTTGTGCAGTGTTTCTCAGACTCGCACGGGCCTAAAGGAGTCACCTTGGTTAAGTGCAGGGGTTCTGGGCTGGCGCCCAAGACTCCCCGTTTCTAACAAGCTCCTTGAGAAGCAATGGCCTGGAGACCTCTTTGCCCTTCCTGCTCCTTTGCCTCGGATGACAGTCTCCACACAGAAACGCAACCAGGCTCAGTGCTAAGGGATTTCTCCAAAGAAGCCGGAAATCCATCCGTTCAACAAGTACGCCAGCCTCGTCTGTGTTCCAGGTGTTCCAGGCATGGAAGGCACAGCAGTGAGCAGACAGGCAAGGATGTGTCAGGAGAGACGCCCAACAAGACAGACGAGTGCAACGGACAAGCCAGCGGCAAGTGCTGCGGAAAAAAAGCGTGAAAGAGGGGTCGAGTGTGTGTGCACGTGTGTGCGTGTGTGCAGTTTTAGACAGGGTGACCAGGGATGGTCTCACTGAGAACAGGGCATGTGAGACCCTTGAAGAAGATGCAGGAGAAGTTCTGAGGATCTCTGGGGAACGAGCAAAGTCTAGCTGTGAAAACTGAGCTGGAGTGTCCAGGGTCTGTTAACCTGGGCCCGCATGGGCTCCACGTGGCTGAGAGGCAGAGACCCGGGAAAGACAGGCATCTTAAACCCTAAAGCTTCTCTTCTGATTTTAAATGTGAAAAGTCTAGTTATATATTTAGGAAGTATTAGGCTCCTGGCCATCACTTTCTGGCCTCTATAGCGGTAAGACTTTGCAAATACAATTAACATTTTAGTAAAATGCTTTATGAAAAAAAATAATCAGCCATTTTTCTCAGGGCCTCCTTTCTCCTTTCTCCTTCAGCTATATTGAAAACGTATAATCTTACGATCAGAACTTTTTGAAAATGCATGCACACAGAGATCCACAAGGAACAAGGGCAGATGTGGGAGTCTCTCAATGATCAAAGGGTGGAATAAAATCCCAACAGAAGAGAACACTCTGTTGGCCTTCATCTAGGAATCTGCTGCCTCTCATCCGTCAGCGGGAAGATATATACACGCTGTGAACCGCGTTTCTGGTCGCGGTGCCGGGCCTACCCTGGACACACGCATCTATCCACCGGTCTCTCTGTGACCAACGTCAAGCATCTGAAGGGAGAGTGGTCAGGTCAAGGATGCCTGCAGAGACAGTAAATCTAATTTGCCTTTTATCCTCCTGATACAGAATCCTGTGCAGCTGGGAATCTCAGTGTCAAGTGCACAGGCTTCTCTGTGACGTCTACAGAATGTCATGTCTGTAATCTGGATACTGATCTCATCCTTGGTACTGTCTTACTTTGCTACCTATACTTTCCCACTGTCTAGTTCCTTCCTTAGTAATATTAAGCTTATTTTCTCTTGGCATATTGTATGTATCATCACACTTGCCAATATTCCTGAAATCCTTTTCAAACTAAGTTCTGGAGTCCATTAATTCATTAAATATTTACTGAGTGATAGATATTATTAGATGCTCGGCATACACCAGAAAACAAAGATCCCTACCCTTAGGGAGCTTACAAAAGTTATATATATATATATATGGACAAGACAAAAAGTAACTTGCTCACAAGGAGTCTGATTTAATCAACAACATAATTAGTAGTAAGATCTCCACTCATTACTGTAAAACTGCTAATTCACTGCTAGTTGAAATGCCTTCCACAAGGTCACAGTCAAAACACTGCCAACATCTGGAATATAACTCATCTTGACAGACACAAAATAGTTCCTCTTCGTGATCTGCTATATAACTCACTGACTCCCAAGAAGAAGAGAGTGCAAAGAAAAATTTTAAGAACAATTTGGGATTTTCCAAATCTCATTTAAAAAATTTTTAAAAGTCACAAAAATGAAAGTAAAATAAATAAAACCCATGTAACATGTGGTTAAACCAAGTTACTGGTATTTACCCAAAGGAAAGAATATATTAAGTCTTGCAATCAGCTGAATGAATAATCACACAGAAAGAGAAAGACTGAGGTCCTTGGAATTCCGGTCATTTCCTTTCCTGGATTATTTTAAATTGATATTTTCTTCATTTGTAATTTGAGCCAAACCATATGACCAGTGGAATAATAATTGCATAATCACTGAATCACTGATTCATTAATCAATGAATAACCACTGCTGACAGAAACCATAAACCCCACCATGCAGTTAATAGAGAAGAGCTCCGTGAAAAGTTCCCAAAGCATCATGTTATTCTGCTCTTGAATCGATAAACTAGAACAATATTTATTTTCCTCAAAAATTATCATATCGTTTGGTGGGAGGTGGGAGGGAGGGTCTCCATTATTTTTGCCCAAGGAAACCTTTACAGACATTCTGGAAAAGATGGACATTGAAACAGGTCAAGTGTGGAACAAATTCTTCATTTTATCACTGGCCCAAATGTTGTTCTCTCTTCTTAAGCCTCCTTTAGAGTACATCCCAAGGAGAAAGTGGCAATGTTTGATTCCTAAGAAGAAATTTATTTCTTAAAAGGATGCTCTCATGATATAAAAGCCTTCTGGAAATTTACTTTCTAAAGGAGTTAAATTTCCAAGGTTCCATGCCGTGGCCTTTTGCTGCACCATTTTCCCTGCAACGTGCCTGTACCTGGTGCCTTAGAGCAGGGGTCCCCAACCCCCGGGCTGCGGACCGGTACCGGTGCGTGTCCTGTTAGGAACCGGGCCGCACAGCAGGAGGTGAGCGGAGGGTGAGCGAGTGAAGCTTCACCTGCCGCTCCCCAATGGCTCCCCATTGCTCCCCGTCGCTCCCCGTCTCTCCCCGTCTCTCCCCACTGCTCCCCACAGCTCCCCGTCACTCCCCGTCGCTCCCCGTCTCTCCCCACCGCTCCCCACAGCTCCCCGTCGCTCGCATTACCGCCTGAACCATCCACCATCCCCTACCCTCCATCCGTGGAAGAACTGTCTTCCAGGAAGCCGGTCCCTGGTGCCGAAAAGGTTGGGGACCGCTGCCTTAGAGCCTAGAGGCACAGAGCAGTAGTGCCTGACCCAGGCTGCCCATCAGAATCACTGGGGGCTCGTATCAAAACGCAGGTTCCTGGGTTCAACTTCTAAAGAGTCTGTTTCAGTAGCTCTGAGGCTGAGGCCTAGCTATTGTATTTTTGATAAATGCCAGCATGTTCCTAATGCAGTCTACTTATAAACAAACATTTTGGCATCGCCAATCCTGAGCAGAGTATGTACCCCTTGAGAGGCATATATAATGGTTTGCAGAGATATGAAAAAACATTTAAACTTTTATATCTATTTTTATCTCTTTCAATTTTTGAGTTGAATGATTTATAACATACAAATATATGGTACAGGATTAAGCATATACAATTTATACACATATGTATCTGTGCAAATGCATCTATGTGTGTATATAGGGGATTCATGTTCAAAAATATCTTTCTGATCAAAATGTGCACTGGTCTGTGACAGGAGTCAGCAGGCTTTCCTGTTAAAGGTCAGACAGTAAACATTCTGAACTTTGTGGGCCGCAGACAATCTCCATCGTATATTCTTTGTGTTCTTCTTTTACAACCTTTTAAAAATGCAAGGACTGCCAGCTACAAAAGACTGCATACTGTACAATATGATCCGTTTCTTTGAAATGTCCAGAGCAGGCAAATCTAGAGAGACAGAAGAGACGCTGGGAGTTGCCAGGGGTTTGAGGGGCTTGGGGAAAACGGAGAGTGACCCTAACAGGTATGGGGGTTCCTTCTGGGGTGACGACCACATTCTAAAACCGACGGTGGTGAGGGCCCCGCAACTCTGTGAAGGTTCTAAAACCACTGAACGTGCGCTTGAAACGGGTAAATGCACAGGAAGCGAATTCTCTCACTGAAGCTCTTAGAGGAAACGTTAACAGTTGCTCCCATCTTGGGGCTGCACCTGACCCCTAGGTTACAGTCTGCAACACGTACCTAGAGCAGCAGCCTCAAAGTGCCGCCTGGGGGCCCCCGCCCAAGCGAGGCGACCACCCTGAGACCATGAGGAGCGGGGTGCAGGGCGAGGGCGGCCGAGGGGGGAACAGAGGAGCCGCCCACCCGCAGCAGCGCTGGGAACGGCTACAGCATCACTGGTCTGGTTTTTCCAAACGTCCTGCCACATGAGAAAAGTACACTTATGTAAATAAGCGGTTTTCCAGGATTCCGTACCTTGCAGCTGAACAAAATTCTTTACGAGCTCAGCATCCCATCCTCCCGAGTTCACACCCAGAACACGGTCTGGTCCCGGCTGGCCTCACCAGGTCATTGGCCGTGGAGGGCAGGCCTCGCTGTGGGACAGCAGAGGTCAGGTCCGCTGTTCCCCCTCTTGTGCTTCTGAACCCGGGCTTTGATCTGAGTATCCCTTCTCCGCATCTTCCGAAGTTCAAAGCCCCTCCATCCTTCAAGGCCAACCCCACGAATGAGTCACCCTTCAACGTGTGTCTTCCTGTATTTCCCCAGGGATCACCCACTAGTCTTTCCTCCCCATTCTGTGCCTCCAAAGGCACTCAACGCTTTCCCTTTTACCATCTACTCGTTGCACTCGACTTTCTTACTCATGTCTGTCCCTCACGCCACATACTTATCACAGGACTTTGCACTGAATAAAAGCTCAACTTGTCAGTTATATCAATACTACTGGCCACAATCAAGTTCTTAAGGAGACAGAAAACACCAGAGGATAGCGCAGGAGTACTTGAAACCCCCTTCCACAGGTGACCCCATGTCTTCGGCCCGTGGGGTCCAGGGGGGCCTCAGGCTCCAATTTATCCCACTACTAACAGGGAAAAGGCAGTGCTTTCCTTCCAACCAACTCAGCTTAATATGTGTATGTTACCTAATGAAAATCAACAAACCCTTAACTCCTTTTAAGGTCAATGAAGGAAATGAGGGAGACTTAATTAGAGGGTGAAATAAAGCCCTTTTAAAGAGGATTTATGACCCTTCTGTGTAAAGCATTTAAGATAACAACGTGTTGATAAATTAGGCTCTGGCTGGATAAAGATCTAAATACACCAGTGACACAGATGATGAAGTTGTCTTTTATAAACACACATTACATGAATAAACCAGCTTATTGATTCCTTAATATGTTTGCTAACTGGAAACAAAATCATTGCTTTTCAGTGCCCTACTGCGGAACGCCAGGTTGGCTAGCTATTGGTACCGAGAAATCCAAACGATGTCCAGTGCGGGCAGGTCTGTCTCAGGGATCCCTCAGCACTTCTACTATCCTAGGCTTTGCCATCCACACTATGCATACAGACATTCCTGGCGTTACCCAGTATAGTATTTGTCTATTCCAAATAAGCAGGGCTCCAGGCAAAATGCCAAGAGAGTTTTAAACAATAGAATCATATATGCTGATTAATGATAATTTTCTTCCTATAAACGTCAGGAAGTAAATATAGGATATACTGAGGGTTAGCAGTTTTCCCCATGAAGAGTATTCTACGGGAAAAATAAACTGTCGAAAAACCTGCTTTGTGGAAAGACTCGAGAGCCTTGGGGATGCTGCCACAGCGCACGAGACTTGCTAAGCAGTGTTCCCCCAAATAATGTGGACACGGACCATCCCGTGGCACCTTGAGCCGCAACACACTCTCAGCAAAATAAACACTCACTACATGCCTCGGTCTCTACTTATGTTCTACCTGGAATTATTTTCTGGAGGCAGAAAGGAGGTAAAAACTTGAACTCAGGAGATAAAGGAACCCTCAGTAGCATCAGAAGCATGGACATCATTTCTCTAATACGAGGCATCTCCGCCTACAGAGCACTTAGTGGGAAACGGTGCAATCACACCGTCCGGTGACAACACTTCGTAGGCTTGGAGCTCTCACAGCACCCCCGTGCCTGGTACACGCCTTCTGAGTGCTGGTTTTTGTGAAAAGAAAAGAAGAGAAGAGGGGAGGGGAGGGGAGGGGAGGGCAGGGGAGAAGAGGGGAGGGGAGGGCAGGGGAGGGGAGGGGAGGGCAGGGGAGGGGAGGGGAGGGCAGAGGAGGGGAGGGGAGGGGAGGGGAGGGCAGGAGAGGGCAGGGGAGGGGAGGGGAGGGCAGGGGAGAAGAGGGGAGGGGAGGGGAGGGCAGGGGAGAAGAGGGGAGGGGAGGGCAGGGGAGGGGAGGGGAGGGGAGGGGAGGGCAGGGGAGGGCAGGGAAGGGGAGGAGGAGGAGAGACAAAAATCCTAGCAGAGATTTACAAATGGTCCAAAAGGAAGGCAAAGCAGACTGATTCCCAGTCCGTGGAATCAAGGAGTTAGATCACCCTGTAGTACCAAGAGCCTTCAAGTAAACATTCCCACTGAAACATGCTCCTGCATCCCAGGCCCCTCAAGGGCCCACACGCCGCGGGGGGTCTGCTCATCCTGGACGCCCAGGAACAAAGGGGCTGCATCCTGGCAGTGTTTCCAGAACGGGGTTGGGGGAGGGGCAGCAAGGGAAACTGACTATTAAAGTCAGAGACCAAATGGGCGAGAGGCTGCATCCTGCGTCCAGAAGAACACTGAACGTCTGTGACGGCCTCGCTGTCCAGCTACATGTTAAAGCCATCTCTACAGACGAGGCTGCGACAGGGAGCGCCTGGGGTCCTGAGCAGGAGAATCTGCCGTCTCGGGATTTGGCTCTGCTGCTCCCTAGTGTTTACAAACTTCCTGACCACCAAGATCTGCAAGCTGCTAACCTGCACATCATTTCTCAAGTAGGCTGAAATGAAGACAGAAAGATAACGAGTGAATGAAGACAGGCAAGCGGGGGGCAGGGGGACAAGCAGGAAGGGGGCAGAGAAGACGGTGCCACAGCAGTGCAAAGCGGTCACAAAAGCCCACGTCCTACCCGCTCTCTGCCACAACCTACCTACAGTCTACCTGCCTCGGCCCCCGTGCTTTTACAGTTAACCTTGAACCCTGAAACAAAGAAGGGGAAAGACCTGCTCACCAAAGAAGCCCTTAGGAAGCAGAGCCTGCCGTGGAGCTCGGCCCCCCTCCCCGCCCCTCCGGACGGGACACACAGCGGGTTTTGTCCCCAGCCCGGCACTGGCGGGCAGCACGGGCGCGCTTGTTGAAAAGCAGCTGTTGCTGACATACTGGGAGCCTGGAAGCCAGAGCTAAGTGAAGTGGTTAACCCACATCCCCTCCCCAGCGATAAAGTGCTTTGATAAGCAAGCTACGAAGGCAGATGCTGGAAGGCCGGCCAGCACGGCCCCCGGGGTGAACGCAGGCCTGTCTGCTGGACCCTCGACGCTTCCCGAACTCAGCATCCACCCCTGGCCCCGACCCCCCTGTCCTCCCCGCTGGCAGCAAGGCCTAGTCTTTGATATGTCAGAGCAATATCCTGTTCGCATGGGGAAAACAGACATAAAAAATAAAAACTCTGCAAGGAAACACCCCTTCACGTAGCTTTTTCTCCAAAGTGTTATCCTAATTCAAACCCCTCCTAGAAGCACAGCATCAAAGCAAACACTCTCCCAGAAATGCACTCATCCCATCAATGGCTGCTCAGAGACACAGGGACATAAAATTTTCTCCAACTTTTATTAACAAAATGAAATGTGAAGTTAAATAGTGTGATTAGCTTAGAGTCTCAGCTACTAAGCACCTCTGGTCATGGAGGTGCCACCTAAACACAGAGAGCCGGGGAGCCTGGACACCAGGCTGATCTCCGAGAACACTCTCCTCTGAGATGCGAGCGTGGCCCTCACCTAAGGGTGCCGACTGGAATCCCGCGCACATACTTCCTCTGTGTCAAATGGCTCCTTCTACCAGAGTCAGAGGACTCGCTGATCACACTTCTCTCTCTCTCCACAGAAGGAGAAAAAAGACAGATGAGGGCGGGGCCTGGCTGCCTGGTCACAAGAAGGATGTAATCAAAGGCTCCGTAGCGATGCTGGTCCCGGGTGAGCATCTATCAACGTTAATTAGAATCAAGTCATGGGATACTGTCCATTTGGCTGAAATCCTTCTGAAGTAAGTATAATTTTATAAGCATGGTGTTTAGAGAGAGAGTCAACACTGAGTGTGTGAACACAGAGACCAGTTACTATTCAAAGCATGCGTATTAGGAAACCGTGATATGATCTATTGGACTTACCTGCATCACAAAGGACAGCACTTTACAGCAAACACGCTAGCAATGTTATCCCGTAGTCGTTATTTATTTGTAAAGTAAAACATATCAGCTTTAAGAGCAGCAGAGGACACCGTGAGGTGGAACCAAAGGTGACAGAAGCATGTTTACTTGCAGAATCCGGGCTCTAAGGTGGGAAGTGACAAATGCTCAAAAGGGTATCATACTACGTACAATGCACATAACTTAGATCCAAAAAGTGCATACACGTGTGTGCCTATACAAACGGAATTTCTCAACTGCAAAGCCTTCCAGAAAAGGTGAAAAAAAGGAGAAATAATGAGATAAAGCAGTTGAATAAAGCAGCACTAGCCAACTCTTTTTCTGACACTTTTTTCATACTTGTCAGAGGAGGGAGATAAGGAAATCTGGGCAGTGATTACAATACCAAAAGTATCCCCCAAATCCATCGTACTCCTGGTACTAATGGTGGCCTGAGGAGTCAGTTTCACACGCAAGCAAAAACATTTTTCTAGTGTGCGCACTCAGGGCCGCACGCGGCACAGAAGCGCGCTCGCACACAGGCAGGAACCGCTAGAAACTCTACGTTGAGTACAAATTTCACTTTTTAGTTATGCTTGGATAAATTCCAGGCACTAAAAAATCAGAAGCAGCCTGAATATATACTAAAACCAATACCCAATTCACACACTAGATTATAGTCTCATTGTAATGGACATCTGATATAATCCACTAGAACACAAATCTTCTGGCAATTCTCTTTAGAGGATCTTGCATAGTTTGAGTTGTATTAAAATTTGAGCACAAAGCTCCTTGCAAACATAAACCACCAATCTAACTTCACAACACAATGAACTGGAGGAATGGGGGAGAGGCCATGACTGCTGGAGTCCCAGAGGGATCTTTGCCTTTGGAAAGCCAATTCAGCACAGAATTCCTCCAAAGGAGCAAGTTGTCTGGCATGATTATTTTTTAACTGAATTACATCCAAGTCATTCACAAAATTTTTAAGAATAAAATCACATAAAGTAAGATTACACATAGTGAATGTTTTTAAAGGGCACTGTCACCCTGTAAAGACTGTTCCACCTGGGTCCTCACGATGGGATGTGCGGCCTCAGAGGACACATCTCACAAAGCTTGCGGGTCCTCACGTTCCTCCCTGCCCGAGCCCGCGTCGCGTGTACCACCTCGGGAGGACGCAGAGAAACGTCAGCCGTCTACAAGCAGAAAGAGAGCTCGCACCCAAAACCAACCATGCTGGCGCCTTGATCTTGGATTTCCAGCCTTCAGAACTTTGAGAAAATAAATTTCTGTTGTTTAAGCCACCCAGACTATGGTATTTTGTTATGAGAGGCCAAGCTAAGTCAACTCCTAAAATTAGTTACTAATTCTAATTTTTCTATAGATTCTTTTGGATTTTCCTCTGCCCACAATCATAATCATCTGCAAATAACAAGGGAGATTTCCTCCTTCCCAAACTTCTATTTTAATTGTTTGGTTTTTGATTTACTTATTTGCCTAACCGCACTGGATCTGTCCTCCATTAGAATGTCAAATAGACATGGTGTTGAGGGCAGCCTTCTCATTCCCAATACCAGAAGGATCTTCATAATTAAGCATAACATTCTTGGTTCACTTTATTTTTTAGCTACACTGGCAAGGCAGACTAATGCCCCCCCCTCCAAAAGATGTCCATGTCCTAAGACTAGGAACCTGTGACTATGTTATATGCTAGAGCAAAAGGTTTTTGCACGTGTGATTAAGTTCAGGATCCTGAAATGGGAAGAGGGTCCTGGATTAGCCAGGTGGGCCCAATATAAGCACCAAGGGCCCTTTTCAGGGAAAGAAGAGGCAGGGATCAGAGTCGGAGGAGATGTGATGACAGAGCAGAGGGTGGAGTGAGGCAGGGCCACAAGCCCAGGAACACGGGCGTCTCTGGAAGCTGGAAGACTAGAAGACAAATCCTCCCCTAGCGCCTCCAGAAGAAACATAGCTCTGATGACCCGTTGTGGACTTCTGACCTCCAGAACTATAAGATAATACATTTACTATTATTATTACTATTAATATTATTTTGTGATAATTTGTGACAGCAGCACTAGGAAACTAATACATACACTACAGCACATTTTAAAAGTTCCATTATTACCCAACAATTTTCTGCTTCTGGTAAGAAAATACATAATTTTTCTCCTTTATTTAAGTAATGTGATAAAATAGAGATTGATATTAAAATGTTAAATACTTGGCTTCCTGGAATGAATCTCAACTGGCTAACAATGCATTATCCTTATTATACATTGCTGGCTTTAGTTTGCAATTATTTTGTTTACAAATTGTTGTATGAAAGTTCATAAGTGAGATTGCTCTGTAATGCTCCTTTCTCTTTATATTCTTGTTAACTTATACTATCAAAATTATACTGCTTCCTAAAATGAACTGGGGAGGATTGCTCTTTTTAAGTTGCCTGGAAGAGACTGATGCCGTGTGACCTGACCTAAGTGTATATCGAGCCACATGATATATCACTCAGCTCAAGTGAGTTCATCATGTTGTTCAATTCTTCTGTATTTGTGTGTATATATATATGTCTGCTTTTAGCAGTTATAAGGAAAGTAGGCTAAACTCTCCTACTATGGTTACAACTTGTCTACTTCCCCGTTTATTTGGTCAACTTCTGCTTTATATAGTTTGCCTTAGGTTGCTAAGTACAGACAAATTTACAATTGTTATCTCTTCTTGGGAACTGAAACTTTATCATTATATAGGTAATATATCTATAACAGTGCTTTTGCCTTAAAGTCTTTTTCTCTCGTATTTAGAAAGACTTCCCCAAAGAAGTTATATCTAAGCCGGGAGTTAAAAAGATGAGAAGAAATCTATTAGGTAGAGGGGAAAAAAAAATTCCAGACAGCAATGAGAAGGTCCTAGAAGCAAGAGAAAATATGGCTCTTTCAAGGAACTGAAAACCTTTGGTTATCTAAAATCTGTTTGTAAGAACAACAGTCTCTGCCCTACACCCCTTCCTTGCTGGCTGCCGAAGTCCTAATTTTGTTCTGCTGTATAATTCACTCTGCTGTGTGGTCAGGAAACACATGGTCTGGCCTCAGACGGTAAATCATGATTGCTGCAAACCAATTATGATAATTCTATTTCCCTGACCAAGGAGATATGAGGAAACACCAGGAAAAGGTTTTCCCCTTTAATAACACATTCATGGAAGGAAACGTGGATGTCTGGAGCTATAGCAACCCTTTTGTGACAATGAGGGGACTAGCCCTAGAACCAAGCTAATACGATAAGGCTGTCGGGCCAAAAAGATGGAAGGAGCTTCTGTCCACGTTGACACTACTGACCTGGCCCTGTGCCCAGACTTCCTGTTATGCAAGTTTAAAAACTTTTCATTGTTTAGGGGACTTTCAGTTGGGTTTTCTGCTCCTTGGAGCTAAAGCATCCTGTTATATCACCTCTTGATATTTTTATCCCCAGTTTTAAGTGACACAAGATTGCTGAAAAATAGTTAATTTCAAAATTGAAAACCTTTGTAAGAGAATATTTTTTTTTCTTTTCCCCAAAACACTGATATACATATATATTCCATGATAGTCTAAAATATTCATAAATTTAGTTTTTAAAACATTATCATAAAAAATATTACCATTCTATAATCCTTAAAAATTAATGGTCTTAGGGATTCTTTTTGAAAATAAAGTTTCCAGGTCTGGTCATGATAAAGTGAAAATACAAAGAATTAAGAAATAATACATAAAAAGAATATAATTAAATTCCAGGAACACACACACACATTCACACACAGATGCAGGCTAGCATGAGACATTTCACAAGAGTTTGGGCTCTACTGGACTTTTCTGTGATTTTCAACAAATTAGGAAATATAGATACAAAAACAAATTTAAATTTTTAAATTTTTCATGATAATTTTTCACATCCTCACTTATACCTATTAACCTTTTATAGTTGCCGGATCAAATACTTGTATCAAAATAGTTCAAATTTGAGAAAACTATAGAAGAGAGAGGCACACATTTCTAATCCAATAACATACTTACTCAACAGACTAAAATTTCACAGCACACAATTTTAAGAAATAAGAGGTTAAATACACTGAGAAAATTAATTTTCAGCTTCAACATGATCAAGCAAAAAAAATCTTGATTTTTATATTATAACCACAAAATAACACAAATTAAAATATTTCTATTGATGAATGTACATTGCCAATTACCAAAGCAAAATAATCAGAGTTCATTTTTTCTATAATTATACATGCAATTTACACAAGAGTGAATTACTTATATTTATGCCCTCCATCCATGGAATTACTTCAACAATCAAAGCTTTTACACTTGATCTGTAAAGACCAGTATCTTCTTATTTATTAGCAAATCAAATGTTTCCATATATTAAGAAAATTTTTTAATTTCTACAAGAAACACATCAAACCTGCTCATTCAGAATTCAGAATAAATTATACTCATGAAAGAAACCAAAGGGTCAAAAGAGTACATTCAGTTCTCATGGAAAATGAAACAAGAGCTGCAAACCTCCATTCTGACCTGTTGAAAAGCAGAAATGTCATTGTTCTTCCAATGCAGAATGTAACGTTACACGTCTCCATCACAAGAAACATTTGCAAATATTAAAAAGTAAGCAGTCCAGAAGAATCCTCTTACAAAGGAAGAAAAAAATGCCTAATTTTTGAACTGTCTGCAGATAATAACTATAAACCTTGGACAACATCAACACAACACAACAGCCAAGATATTCCAGAGCATCCAAGCACAGATTCTGGAGGGGAGTTGACCCTTAAATAAAGGAATGACTCCAAGTGACTTTCCTGTTTTTCATGAATTTCAGCCTGAGAGCAGGCTCCCATTTGTACCAAGCAGAGGCAGCAAAACCTACAGAAAACCCACTGTTTTACTGGCTCAAAGAACCAAAGGACAGAGCTTAGGTCAATGACAGCTACTAGAAATGAGGTTGGCAGGGATGGGTAACCCCAGTAAAGACAGAGACAGAGAAGACGATGCACAATTCTGTGTGTAAACTCCGCCCAAATCTCTGGCTGACCTGTAAACCAGGATAAGACGAAATGAACTGTGATCTGAGCTACTGCCCAAACTCAAACCACCGTCTGCAGCTTGAGTCATCCGAATCAATTTTTTTGCAAAAACAAAAACAAACAACAAAAACCCAATATTGTTAGGAGGAATGTACCAGAAGCCAGAAAGGAGAAACTGATGCATCTCAAAAGGTAAGATAATCAAGGAAGGTTGATGCTGAGATGGTCCTAGATGTTGGCATTAATAGCTACTGTAACCCTGATCAAGGACAGTTAGGAAAACACACTCAGGACGAATGAAGAGGAATCTCATCAGAGAGATAGAACTTATGAAAAAAAAGAAAAAATTCTAGAACTAAGAAACATCCTACTGAAATGAAATGACATGGGCTTAGCACCAGATGGGTGATGACAAAGGAAAGAGTGGGTTAAGTTGAAGATGTAGCAAAAGCAACTATAGACTCTGAGGAGTGAAGTTACTGAACAAAATGAGAAGAACGTAAGGACCTGTAGGACAATATTAAAACAGCCCTGTTACTGGGCTCCCGGAGAGAAAGAAAAAAAAAAAGAGTCCAGAACAAATAAATTTCCCCATTAGGGTAAAAGTCATTAATTTACAGATCCATAAAGTTCACCAAACACCAAGCAGGATAAATAAGAAGAAAAGCACACCGAGGTAGACAGTCTAACTACCAAAAACTAGTGAAAAGAGAGACTTGCCTGATTGTCAACTGGCTCATTGTTTGGGACACGCACAGTCTTCCTGCTGCTGGCACGTCTGGGTATGACCACTCTGGTATTTGCACTGCCCAGAGTCTTGCCTCAAGAATGTCAGAGTATTTTCTCTCTTCCTCAACCATCTTGTCTCTCAGCCTCATGCAGGGCTAAGCTGGTGAAGGACTGGACACATGAACTTGGATTTCCCTCAGTTCATGTGCTTCTCACCACATCACCTAAAAAGAACTAACCAACTCTGAGCATGACACACAGATCTGTGGATTAAATATGAGGACAGTCACTTTAGCACAGGGATTAAGTTAATAGGCTGGGCTTTGCGGTAAAACGTGTTTGTTCTTAATTTTATGATTTTCTAGCTGCCTCAAAATCATCATCTAAGAAAACCTTACTATTATTACACCGTGATGAAGATTAAACGCTTAGCTCCATCTCGCACACAGAAAAAGTGCCCAGTAATCGTTTGAAATAATAACGATTGTCACAATGAAGTTTAAACAAAAAACCAAAGTATTCTACTTTATTAAAACAAAACAGGAATCTAAAATAAGCCACAAATGAACCTATTTACAAAACAGAAACAGACTCACAGGCACAGAGGACAGACTTGTGGTTGCCAAGGGCGGGGGGAGAGGGATGCACTGGGAGTCTGGGGTTGGTAGATGCAAACTACTACGAATAGAATGAATAAACAACAAGGTCCTCCTGTAAAGTACAGGGAACTATATTCAGTATCTTCGGATAAAACCATAACAGAAAAGTATATGAAAAAGGATGCACGTATGTGTATAACTGAGTCATTTTGCTGCACAGCAGAAATTCACACAACACAACATTGTAAATCAACTATACTTCAATAAAGATAAATAAATTAAAAAGCATTACAAAATAAAATGCTAAAAAAACACAAAAAATAAATAAACAAAAATTATTGCAACTTACTATTTGCATTTCATAATATAAATGAATCTAAGACACCATAAATTGTAAGATCACTCTATTTTAAGTTGCACACAGAAAGAAATAATCTTCCCAAGGGAACCAGAGCATTCAACTGCTTGTATGTCACCTCCCGATTGATTTCAGAGGCGGTAACAGGTACATCTTAGGGTCAATGAAGTAAGGCATATGTATTAGCATATGTATTATGTGTGTGCACACATATATATATGTGTGTATATATATACATATACACATATATGTGTATATGCGCACACATATATATATGTGTATATATATATACATATACACATCTTCTTTGTCCATTCATCTGTCGATGGACACTTAGGTTGCTTCCATGTCTTGCTGCTATGGACACTGAGGTGCATGTATCTTTTCGAATTAGAGTTTTCTCCAAATATATGCCCAGGAGTGGGGTTGCCTTTAAACGCTGAACAATATGACAGGGCTCAAATCTGCACAGGCAGAATGCCAGGCTCTGACTGGCGTACAAGAGGCTCCATGTGACAGGAAGACACAAGGTGGCATCTATTATTACAAACTCACACATGGGAGACCAGTGGTTTCCAACGCCGGCTGCCCTTTGGAGTCACTTCAGGTGCTTACAAAGCCAGGATGCCAGGAAGTAAGCCCAGACTAACCAAGCCAGACTCCCCAAGGCTCAGGTCCGGGGACCTGCACTTCTGTTAAAGCCACACACAGGGACCACGAGGACACCCCACCTTACCGCTGGAGATTTCATTTCCCACCAGCACCCTCCGTGACTCTCACCACCAGTCACCTGTGCCCAGGTAAGAAAGCGCTGACCACAGGCCAGCCTAAAGCGTTCTGATTTAATTTAACCTCACTAGATTTTTAAAATTAAAAACGTATTCCACGTGCCTGCGGGGATGCTGAGAACTGGCACGCCGGTCTCTGCGTGAAGGCAGCATCGCCGCAGGACACGCACGTGCGGAGATGAGGCGCACGCAGCAGCCCTGGGGTCCTGGCCAAGCCCCCCCGAGACTGGGCGATGCCTTGCCAGGCCAGCGGCCTCCTTCCCGAGGACATCGCCTGTGTCTCAGGCACAGCACACAGCACCTGCCGCCACCTGCTCTGTCTGCGTGTCCCCACTGACCTGGGAGCCCCTCCAGGGCAGGGCCCCGTGACGGAGCCCCCAAGTGTTGAGCTGTATCTGTATTACCCAGTTTTCCCAAGAAACTGACAATTCCACTAATATCTACTCTCAAAACCACAGTTATCCTTCAAAACACAAATTAAATTACATCTTTTCCATTAAAACCTGCCTGTTCCCCTCAAATAAAATGTCACCATAGTAATCCGCTACAGTAAAATTAAAGGCATCGGTGTGGGGAAATATGGGAAAATAATTCCCCGCCTTCTTTTCTGTTTCACGCGCTAGGGGATCAACATCGGTGTCGAGAAACACAGTCCAGAGACCCTTTCTGTGATGATAGAAATACTCTGTATCACTGTGTCCAACAGCCGTACGTGGGCCAGTGCATGGGAACTAAATGTTCAATTTCATTAATTTTAATTAATTACAATTTAAATGTAAGCAGTCATCATAGACACCACATTGGGCAGTGCAGGCCCAGCGGTGCACCTCGGTACCCCAGCACCGGCGTTTCCTTCAGTCTCATCCTACTCCATCTTTATATTAAGCCCTGAGATCGAGTATGTCAGTGACAGAAGGTGGAAAGAGAGGTTAATAAGCCAGGAGAAATAACACCCTTAAAAAAAAGACACTTAAGCACCGGTACCAGGATCTATATCTAGCACGTTTGATGAAAATAAGTACTAGGCGACTAGAACACCAAACCAAAACCAGAGAAACAAAAACAAGAAGCTCATGAGGATGCGATGATGATGGTAGATTCGCTGGTATACAAGCAGGAAAAAGAAAACAAAAGAGATTTTAATTAACTGAAACTCACCATGTCAACAGCATGACACTGACTTCTCAAAGAAGCTAATGTCATCATAGCTATACAGAGGCAGAAAGAAGCAGTTTCCAGAACGAGGGGGGATGGCCCCTCCCCCCTCGAAAGGCTGGAGAGCTGCCTCTGGGTTAAGGATTAAGTCGGGGTCCATACCAGAAGCAGGGCTGGCCCCAACTGAAGCAGGTTTCACGGAGAAGGACCAGGAGGGCATTGGCCGGCTCCGAACCACACCTGGGGAAAGCTGTAAAAAAGGCCACGAGTAATTAACTGGGAATAAAGATAGACCACAATATGTTTGGAAAAACAGTCAAGTAGAAGAGAAATTTAATTTTTTCTTATTCCTGAGATAAAGGTTAAGGGCGGGCAGATTGATGACGAGCACAGGAAGAGCTTTCAAACAGAGCTGTCTGGAGGTAGAAGGAGTATCTTGAAAGGCAACCACCAGAGATATTCAGGAGCATCTCAACGCCACACCCAGTGTCACCAGAAAGGAATGGGGGAGGGGGTGGTATCAGAGTCCAGGCTCACACGTCCAGGGAGAGACCAACGCTCTCAAAAGGAAGGGGTCTGGTATTTTCCTAACACTGTCATATGAGTCAAAGGTACACCTGGACATTCCAACCCTTGACCTGTTCTATCCATGAGAAGAGTGGCCGTCACCGGTTTTAAAGTGGCTTTAAAGGTTCTTCATCTCCCTGCTGGCAGTGACCCCATTACACACGCCCTCCTGCCCCTGTTTCTTTACAAGACTGACAGAGAGCTACACGTGAAAATGCATAATTATTAGAACTATTACTTTCTCGGAATTTGAGAGAGGTTGAAAAGCTGATCATTAATATAATAAATATTATTAAATATATCATAGTTTTATTTGTAAGTTCATTATCATTCCCTTTCTGGAAAATCATTCATTTATTTGTGAAAGCTTAAAAATGCACTATTGTTCAAATCCTCTGGGGGGAAAAACTGTATTTTATCCTTGAATACTTCTTAAGTTTATCAACCCCAAATATATAATACATAATTCTGAGAGAACAAAGCTCAGAAGCACTGACCTGAAAATTTTATAGAATAAAAAATATGAATTTTTTAAAAAATGGAAATAGAATTGCTCCATTTTCAGCACTAACATTAGAGTCTGTCTTTCGAATTTTTTAAATTTATAAAATAAGCTTTATAGTTGAAATGACAATAAATAATACAACCACGTTTTCAAAATAAAAGAACCAGAGATCACATCAGCAAACACGAGCCTCTCGGTTTCTCACTAGACTACATTCTCAGTTCTCTAAATTGTTCTCTCTAGTCCATCAGCCATAGAAGTGATTTCAGTGACATAAACACCCTCATTTCACAGATGAAAAATCAACTGAGGTCACAGAATCACCCCCGGAACAAGGGTGGCCCTTGGGCCTCCCGCCCCCAGATCCCGCCCTCCCTGCCCCTTGGCTGCCCATCACGACCGCCTCACGTGTCACCACAAACGCTGGGCAGGAAGGTTCCACGAGGATCGGTCTTCCCTTAAATTCCCAACAGGAAGCACGTCTTAAGTATTTTTATCTTATTTTCAGGTTCTTGATAAACACAGGTGAAAAACAAACAGCAAAACAAAATGAAGTGAGTTTCTGAGTTCTGTGATTATTTAAAGCATCTTCATCAATTCATCCAAAAAGTACTGATCGGGCAGCTACAATGGGCCACCACCACCCAAGGCTTCATCCTGGTACAAGCCGTCCTAGAAGGTGCCGCAGGGACAAAATCTCTGCCTTCGTGGAGCTTATACACAGAGTATGTTTGCTAACGGTAAGTGCTGTGGAGAGAAACAAAAGCAGAGAAGGGAGCTAGTGCAGGGGACACCTCGCTGAGGAGGGGACATCTGAGAAAGACCCCAAAGAAGGAGGCAAGCCGTGAGGGCAGCTGAAGGAGGAGCAGCCGGAGGGGCACGGCCGCCAGGGCGGCTGCAGGCGGGACGGGGGAGCGAGTGGGAAGGGCCGCAGCAGGCCCCGCAGGGCCTGGGGAGCCACCTGCTGCTTGGACACGGCCCCCCACCCGCTCACGGCACTCACCGCGCAGCATCTACCCCTGGGCCGACAGGCCAGCACGTAAGACACGGTTATGGCGTTCTGGAGACAGGACAACTTGCTCCTGTGGTTGTGGCAGTCTCCCCGAGTCCATCTTCGGTGTCTGGAGCTGCGACTCTGAGGAGTGAAAACGATGTCCTACAGGGGTCAGGACTCCAGGCCACACCACTGAGCCATCTCCGGAGGACGCTCTTCACAGCCCAGTGCAGCAGCAGGAGACAGGAGGACAGAGGAGGGACGCGTGCTGACTGACGCTCCAGCTCATTCGCCGTCCGGGACCTACACGGCACGTCAGACGCTTCCAGCGCGGCTATCGCTAGGAATTGACTTTCACACCGGGGAGCCTCGGCCAGTGCAAGGCTAAGAGACCGGCGGCTGAATGAAACTGAGCACTCAGTGATGATCATTCACTCAGTATTTTCTCGATCACAGTTACGCCTGGATCAGCACAAGAAACCAGTGACAACACTGCCAGCAGCATCCCCTGCAGCCGCCTGAGGCATTCTCACGACTGCAGTCGCCTCAAGCACAGGGGTGCTCGCAGAAGTGTCCAGAGAGCCCAAAGAAGCCTCTGCCTCGTGCACTGAGAGGGCAGGAGCATCGGGGCGGGGCGGGGGGGCACCCTGAGAGCCTGAACGGTCATGGACAATAGTCATTCTCTGGGTGATTTTCTGCCTTCAATAAATAAAATCTATATATTAGGAAATCTCATAGAACTATTCAAGTAGGTCCAATTCGAAAAAACCACTATGACTGTGTTGTCACTGCTTTGCTTTGTTGGGCTCGAACATTTGCTGCTTATGGCAAAATGAGGAAGAAGGATTCCCAGCTAGGATCCTGGGACCGACGTGGAGATGCACAGAGATCCCAAGAAGAACTGTGTGAGCCATATCATGAGTCTGCATTAAAATAAGAAAAAATATGCTTTTGCTTTACTGAACACATACCTAAACCACGTTCAAAACTACGTGCCTGGTAAAATTTTAAGGCCAAACACTCTTCCTTCATGCATCTAAAAACTAAAAATCAAAGTACAAAAATAACCATTTTCTTTGTTAATGAGCCAAAGCACCAAGTTTTAAACTGTAATGCATGAATGTCATCTTCAGAACAAGTTCAGAGGATGAGTCTAAAACCTGTATTGAGAGACGAGTCCTGAAGGGAAGGATCAGCTGGGAACAAACAGACAGCAGTTTAAATTCCCAACACCGATGTCCTGGAGCAAATCAACAAGTTTTCTGAGCCTTCGTTTTCTTACCTATAACATGAAGACATGACTCGCTGCTCCTCGCTTGTAGGGTAGAGATATCACACAAAGCCTCCGCCAGCCAACACATCGTACTTATTACCACCAGTTTGCTTTAGGGTCTGTTTTTGTTTTTTGTTTTGTTTGTTTTGTTAATATTTTATTTATTTATTTACTTTGGCCTCACCATGCGGCATGCAGGATGTCAGTTCCCCGACCAGGGATGGATCTCGCGCCCTCTGCAGTGGAAGCACAGAGTCTTAACCACTGGGCCGCCAGGGAAGTCCCTTTAGGGTCTGTTTTTGGTCAGGTCCTACAAACACAGTGTGTGCCCCCATGAGCCACGGACACACGCTGCTACACACAAGCCCAGGACCAAAGCGTCAGGAGGACAGAGATTCTGTCCGATCACTGCTACCTTCCCCACACAGCACAGTGCATGGAACTTAAAATACTGAATAGGTATCTTTTTGGATTAGAAGGAAAAAAGGAAGAGTATTTGAATAAACCTCAAAGTTGGGATCAGCCTTAACCTTTGCATCAATTCCTGCTCTAATAATAGACTCTGGCAGTCCTGACCGTAAAGATATCCAATAACCAATAAGGAAGATCTTTAATTTCTTAAAGAATTCATTTGTCAAAAGTGGTAGACATTTCTTGTAAATTTTTTCAATTTGCAAATAAATACATATCCACACTTGAAACTTCAAAGGCCAAAAAGTACAAGTATTCACAACCATAAATACAAGGGGCTGGAAACTACGTAAAAACAAACAAAAACAAACCATAATAAATGCTACGTATGATTCTAGTACTACAAATAAAACCAAACTATAAAAACTACTAATACATAAACTGTTTAAGAAAATGATGATCCTACAGCTAAAACCTTCATAGGGCTGGCTCTGGCAGGCATGTTCCAAATTCAGTAAAGGAGCCTGATGCCACAATGGCTGCCAGGAACATGCGAGTCGAACACAATCCCAAGGGAACAAAGCATGTGGAGCACAGCGTTTCAGCAGCCCTGAATAATACCCCACCTGTCGTTAGGTCAAACAGTTTGGCCCACTTCCATAACGAGACAAAAGTCACTTTTGTTGCAGTCGGGGAAGCTGTTTGAAGGTTGGAAGTACTCTGAGTGGTTTGAAAAGCACAGCAATAAATAAAACTTGTTCAGGCCCCTAACATTACTGGTCAAAAATAGCCATGAATTGACAGACGTTACTAGTTGAGCTACATGCCCAGGTGATAGACAAATTGAGTTATATAAATAGGTGGCCTACAAATAAAGATATCAAGAATGAATAATTAATGACAGACCATGTGGAAAAGCTATCTCACAAATTTAGAACATCAACAAATGGCACCTAATGAAATGGTTTTCAAAATACAAAGAGTAGATCTCACATTTTCCATCACCTGAAAAGTAGATCTTGTCATAAGTTATGTTTTCACACATCAAACTGATGTTAAAAGGTAACTCAAGCTCAGGGAACTACTTTAGTATTCTACATTTTTAAAAGTCAAACTGTTATTAGTTAATAATCACAGTTGTATAAATGTAATTACTGTATTTTTTCGGCCCGTCAAAGTTGAGTCAAAGTATTTTGGAAAGGAGGAGAAAAAATACCAACGTCAAGAAAAGGTTTAAAAGAAGCTTGAGGGAGGGGAGGAGAGGCTGACAGAGGTGTTCTGTCCGCATGCTAAGTCTGTTTTCCTCTTTCCTGGGGTCCCAAGGCGCCTATTCCCACACCCCCCAAACACTTCTCCTGGCCGCCTCACCCCTCCCCACTAAGGGACTCTGCTGGTCCGGCCCTGCTGCCTGCACTGCGGGGGCAGAGGGTTCCGGGATGGGCAGTGCAGCTCGTGTGGGAAGAAGGTGGCCTTGCCTCCCCAGCTTCCAGAAAGGGCAGGCTGATTTCACTTCGGGTAATTCTCTAAGAATTCCACAATATGCCACTTACAGAGTGCTATTTTTTTTTTTTTTTTTTGGAGGGGGGAGTCCTTCTAAGCACTGCACTTATATTCCTATAAACTTCACAGTAACCCTATGAAGTCAGTCCTGTTATTATCTCTGTGTTATAGATAAGGAAACAGGCAGAGAAAGATTAAATGACCTGTCCAAAATCACAAAGGCCAGAAAGTGGCAGAGGCAGGGCCCAGGCCCCGAGCTCCAGACCCCGCCCTCCGAGCCACTCTACCCTGCTGCCCTGGATCCCGCATCTCTGAAATCCTATTCGGAGCACATCAACGGCAAACCAAGTAAGAAAGTAAGACCAAAAAACGAAACTGTGGTGTAAACCATTTTCTATTAAAAGTCTTATGATATTGATTTAATTACAGACTGACACTGAAGGGGGGCAGGACACGCCACCCCAAAATACGCCACTTTGGCTTAAGGGTTATTTTGAGCCAAAGGTACCAGAGAAAGAGCGGGAGTAGGGAGGGTGTCCTGACCTCTCCTTTCCTTTCTGAAAGCAGGAGAGAAACTCCCACATGAAACACGCCCTCCCAACGCCTGGAAGCTCTCATCAGGAGACCCGGGTGGAGGCCAAGGAGCCTGGGAACACAACCCTCGGCATCCGTGTCTCTCCACGCGTTTCGGCTCCTTTTCCACAACTGCGCCTCTCTGTTCAACCTGGTGTATGAACACTGAGGCCTCGCACTTCTCTGGGTCTTCGTTGTCCTACGGGGGCTCCCAGGACAGGTAGAAATCTGTACGCTTTTCTCCTGCTCATCTGCCTTCTGTCAATTTAATTCTCAAGCCCAGCCAGAGACCCTAAGGGGGTAGAGGTAACGTTCTGCCTTCCCTACAGTGTAAATCTCATAACAAACAGATGACAGGAAAGCAAACCAAGTCAAAATAATAAAATTATAAATTCATGAAAAATCCAGGCTCTTGGAGAGAAGATGGCTGTGGTGCCCTCAGCTCTCTGGGTTTCAGAGCAGCCAGGAAACCAACCAACCAGACAAACAATTTTACATAGCTTTTGGATCAAAATGAGGAAGAAAAAATGTAACATCTGACATTCACAATGATACACATGTCCATATCTAGGAGAGGAGAGGCATGATTTGACAGCAGTTAAGCCGTTAATGTGTTAAAGACCAGAGACCTTGGCTCTTTTCAGGGTGGTGTAAAAATCTGAAAAGCTAAAGGAGGTCAGGCCACACAAGTGGAGGAATACTTGCTGGATTAGGGGAGGCGTTTGCAGGGCTGGTCCTCAGAACCCATCCTGCCTGAGCAGAACAATGGGGTCACCCAGAGAAGCCCGGTGGGCCAGCGGGTAAGGGGACCCTGGGGCACAGCGGGCGACCAGACGAGGGAAGGGGGTCCGTCCACACGAGAGACCCTGGGGCACAGCGGGCGACCAGACGAGGGAAGGGGGTCCGTCCACACGAGAAAGGAAGAAAGACTTAAGTTAGAAGGAGAAAAGTTTTTCCCTGGTGGGCTAGCGGGTAAGGAGATCCTGGGACACAGCGGGCGACCAGACGAGGGAAGGGGGTCCGTCCACACGAGAAAGGAAGAAAGACTTAAGTTAGAAGGAGAAAAGTTTTTCCCTGGTGGGCTAGCGGGTAAGGAGATCCTGGGACACAGCGGGCGACCAGACGAGGGAAGGGGGTCCGTCCACACGAGAAAGGAAGAAAGACTTAAGTTAGAAGGAGAAAAGTTTTTCTCTGTCTCTCCCGAATTAAGACTTATAAGTGTCTCATGCATGTCTCAACTTAATACATGCAAAAATTCTCCAAAATAAGAAGTAACTCACAATATCAAAGGCTGCTCACCCAGTCAAAAGCCTGTAACTGGAAAAGTCTATCATACTGTAGATAAAAATACTCAAAACTTACCAACGTCCACCATATTCTAGGCACTGAAGGATCTTTGAGGATAGAAATTTATCTACTCAATTCACCTATAACAAGAAGCTCAAGAAGTTCTATTTTTTTAAATACGTAATTTATAACCATCACAATATGACGTTTTAATTGCTACACTCATAGTATAAACAACGTGTTACAGGTACTCAAATCAAGACTCATATAGGGCGCTGGTGTGTTAGGATGTAGCTGGAGCCAGGTGCCCGAGATGCTGCGGAAGGTCCTTTTCCATCACATCACCTCTGAAGAGGAGATTATGGTGAGAGTGAAGCACATTCACAGTCAACAGGCGGCAGGCAAGTGTCCCCAGGCCACCACCTCACGCTTCTTCAAAATAAGATCAAGTCTTAGCCAGTTAATCATGAAAGTTACGGTTTTCACTCTATTACCAACAATACAACCAGGGGCAGTCTTTTATACCTGACATAGGTTTTAATGTCATAAAACTAAGAGATTTTATAGAGAAATGGCAAGTAAAGAAAAAGTATTAATACATATTCTTACCCCTCCAAGCATCTTTAGTTTATTTCTAGTCATTTTTGCACAAGCATGTACCCTCATTGTAATGTGTCTACAAGTTTATCATCCTATTTTACAGAAAACTTAAGTCCAAACGTTAATGATCGTGTCTGCACACTCACCTGGGAAGGTGTCCCACCCTAGCCCTACAATGGCTCCACGGATGAGAAGAGCCGGCCACGCAGACCACCAGCTGGGTCCCGGGACAGGGCCAGGACTGATGCTGAGACCCCAGGGGGGAGGAGGCTGGTCCACTGTCCCATCCTCGCCCCCAGACACCCACCCAGGGCCAGCGTGAAGTCGCTGCCGTGGGAACAGACCACAGGTCCTGCACTCCTGGGTACCCCAGCCGGGTACCGTTTTTACACTGCGAATCTCTGGCAACCTAGGAAGCCGATGGACGCTTTCTCAGAATAATGCATTTAAGGATACAAAGTAAAATATGTAAAATTACAAACGAAACAAGTTATATATGATATGGTAATATATGCCCTTTATTTATTAGGACCTAGCAATTTGATGAAGGAAGACACTAGCACTGAGGCTGGAAAGGTAATAAAATATACTAACCAAAACTACATTTTTCTATATGCTTATAGGCATTACTAATACTGAGGACCCTTTAAAAGAGGCTAACAAAGGGAAGGAAACGCCATGACAAGTCAGACGACCTCAGAAGCCGCTCCGAGTGTGCCCGTGGCCCCCAGCCCAGAGGCGTCCCTCGGTCCCAGCTCTCCTGACCGGGCCCCTGGGCCCCCACCCACTGCACGTCCTCCTCCTCCTCCTCTGCTCCCTCCACTCACTCCCCTTCCCACTTCTGACACCCCACGTGCAGAGCACGCATCACAGATCCGCGCCTCACGGACACGGCTTGGCAGCCTCGGGACCGGCCCTCCAGTGCAAGCCAAGCACCACCTTCCCCTAAGATAACAGATGCCCGCCCAGCAGAGGCCAAGCTCACTGTCTCTTCTCTAGCGCCTTCCTCTAACCCCGGTCCACATACACAGCTGCTCTTCAGAATCTGCTTTTCCTGCAAGTGTACCCCAATATCCCCACATCCCAGGTGTTAACTGGGCCAAAACCAGAACTAAAAAAGCAAATGCTAAATCCCCATTCTAGCGCCTACAATAGCCAAATTAGAAACTTCTGAGAAAGCGTGCTCAGAGCCTATGAGCTCTTTTGTTCCTGCATCTCTTTCTTACCCTGGTGAGTCAAACTTAACCAAGAAACCTTATTCCTTTAGCACAAGAGCAAGGGGTCAGGCCCAAGCAAGGCCCCTCATGATTCCTTTCCCTGAACCCATCTGCCCTGATAATGAATTTCCCGAGGACAAAAGCAAGGCTGTGTTCTTTTATACACCCCACACAGCTGCCTCATACTTTATAAAAGGAGCTCAATAAATGTTGAATGAGCAAAAAAACAACAAAGTAAATATAGGAGACTAAAGATGGCCTAGAGGCTGGATCTCCAAGCAAGAATAAGCATTCCATATTCCTTTACAACAAAACTGAAGACTAAAAAAGTATGAAAAACAGATGGGATACTTTACTTAAAAGAAAGAGACAAGGAACTAAAACTCTAAACCCTCAAACCCCAAACCCCCATCCAGCCACCTACGTTGCCATGTTCAAAATTTCCAAGACAGCAGAATGGCAAGCAATACGGTAAAGACAGAACACCAGCCCCGACACGGTCCCGTTAGGCTGCTTGTGCCCATGTTCGGACTTTCAGTGTGACCCCGAGCAGGTCACACCACACACCCAGGCCTCAAGTTCTTAGCCTCTAAATGCAAACACTACCATTCAGGCCTCAGAGGAAAAATGAGTAAAAACGATGGGAAAGGCTTCTGTCAATTTGTATAACACCTCTTAATTAATGCAGAAATCCACACGTGAGCCAGAGGGCTCATGCCAGGCTGGGGGGGGGGTGCGGGGAGGGGGGCAGGGCGGGGAGGAGGTATGTTTGGCCGTGAATATATCTTGCACGTTTCACTTTCCCTTTACACAAGAGGAAACACATGCCATAGGACAAAGCTGGTATTAATGTATTTAAAAAACAGCTTATTTTGTTTCTACAGTTTAGATGCCCTAAAATGTTTAAGATCTGAAAGGAGGGGTAGGCCCCCTGTCCCCAACACTCAACACCATGACTCCCCAAAGTTCCAAGGGCCGCCCTTCATGACACACGTGAAGAAAAGTAGGACATCTAGAAGGCTTTGGGATGTCCACTCTTTTTTTTTTTTAATAGAACTGGTCAAACGTGGAAGTATTTTTGCTCCAAAACAGGCTGGAATTTCCAATTCTCTCAAAGCTCTTAGGCATACGAACTGTCGATGTGGGGCTCACAGCAGTAGGGAGTGGACTGTGGGAGTTGGGCTTTGTTTCTGAGTGACCAATTTCTGCAAACTCAAGTTTAAGGGAAGATACTGGAAGTCATCCAAAATCAATCTCCTCTCAATTTCATTATTTCAGGACAAGCAGCAGAGCCTTCACACTGCACGGAACAAAATCAGGAAAAGCCAAGAACAACAGGCATCACTCTTTCAAGATCAACTCATCAGGACTCAGCAGAGGCAAACACAATGAAGGATCTGTGAGCTGCTAGAATAACAACATTTTCACTTTGTTATTCACTGGGCCCTAATCTGAACCCTATCTTCCTGTTCCAAATGCCATTTCAATATTTGAAATCTCTATAGCTGGTAAAATCACAAACACATCTGTGAATTTCTATCCCCTTAAATTAGATGAGTGGGTGACCTTTCTCTATCTGGGGTTCAGATATTCTGCATTAACATACTGTTTTCTTTTTGCATATATTCTTTGTATCCATCTGAGGCTCAGTGACCCTTCCCTGGAAATATCAACTCTCGGTTTTGTTTTCAACATTGGAATGTTTAGATTAGACAGTCAGTGCACAGGGAAAACGAATACAGCTCCCACCTGCCACGACTCCTGTGAACGTGTGCACAGGCCACCCCTGCGCTGACTGCGCCAGAGCATCTTGGGAGCAGCTCCGGGCTGGGGGGCACCTTTCCTAACCATATCTGGTTGCTCTCCGTCATCCTGCACCCTGGGGGAGTGGGGGCAGGGGACCCAGCTCCAGGGTGGGGAGAAGTCACTCAGCAGACACAAGGGAAAGGAGCACAGTTAGTCCTGCAGAGACGGCATTCTGCCTCAGACTCCAACCCAACAGCCAAACACGCTCCCCTTCAGGAAATAAAGGATCGTAGAAATAATGACCCTGGGGACCCTGCAAGTGCCCTACCCTCCGAAACCCTTAATAGTAACTGACTCAAGACAACAGTGGACAAGATGTTCCTTCTGACCTTCCCGGTCCCACCTCCTGATGCCAACCTAGAACGTGCTTCGGGCTTTTTCATCACGATGGGACAACATCTTTTGGCTTTTATGCCATTCGTTTAGTGAGTTTTTAAAATGTGGTAAATTCCACACAGAATAGTAAGAAAAAAATGAAGATGGGCTTTGGGGTCATCAGAGCCGAATTAGAATGCCACTTGCTGGGTATTTAATCTCTGGTAAGTTACAAGGTTGAACAATCTCATACTGCTGATCATTCAACTATTTGGGGGCTACAAAATGGCAATTTCATATGACTGAACTACATAACTAACAGGCGCCTCAATTTTCAGTAAAACTGAGATAATATCGCCGACAGTGCAGGAGTGCATCCAGTAGTCTCACAAAAAGCTATTTCAATGTTTTTACTAAAGCTTTGTTTGTAAAGTATATTAGTAAATGTTGGGTGTCAGATTCTCGGTGAGAAACGCATGTTTTATTTTTTAAACTTCTGAAGCAAGAAAAAATGATCATGGTAAAGCCACGGCTGTGTGCAAAGAACAACAAAACACAACTCAGGACAGAGCGGTGTGCCCCAGCCCTGGCAACACGCAGAGTGGCTGCAAGGTGCCCTCCCGTGAGGCTCGGGAGAACGGCCCTGCCCCTTCCCTGGATGCCCAGACCCGGCGAAGGGCCACACGAAGAGCCGCCACAGGCACCAGGCCACCTCAGGCCTGTCTGCCCACGTCCCCCTGCCCTGGGCTGTCCCGGCCTTCAGTCCTCTCCTCACCTAAGCCTTTGGATCTACCAACCAGTTCTGGGCTCACTCCTCCGACCCTGGCAGCCCTCGAGGGACAAAACGCTAGCATCTGCCTTTTATGGATAAGACGAAGCACAATCCAGAGGCGCCCCCAGCTCCACGCAGCCGTGATGCCCCCCCCCCCACTGGCTCACGTGGGTCTCGGAAGGGCGCAGGTTTGCACTGGAGTCTCTTGTCTTCTCTAGGGTGTCCGCCACGGACACGCAGGGCAGGGCGGTGCCGGCATTCCCATCTGCCCTCACGGGGCTCTGGAAGGCCAGGATGGACGTGCCCCTCCCCTGCAGGAGGGGGCTATTCGCAAGGTGGGCCCCAAGACAGAGCCCAGCCCCAGAGCGCCCGGCGCCCAGGAGGACATGCAAGCAGAACACAGAGCAGCTACGAGCCCACGTCCAGCCCCCCCTCCCCCCCAGTGCCACAAATTTCAGGGGGTTTAGCCACACGGGGAATCCACCTCACTTTCTAACATGATTGACAACTATCTCTGCTGTTCACCCCACCTATGAAAATAATGACACGCACAGCATAACATTCAAAAGGGAGACGAGAAGTAAGATCCAAAGACACACAATGCAATCCGTGTTCGCTGCGTGGCGCACACCCGTCACACACAGACGCACGCTTTCCAAGGACCCACTGCTCAAACCCAAAGCATTTGCCGGGAGTTTCCTTCACCCGCCCCTCCCCCGATGCGCCCCACCATCCGGGAAGGCGAGGGAAGGCGAGGCAGCGCGAGAGGCGAGGCCACAGGCCTCTTCTCTCGTCTGGCCAATCTGCTCCTGGAATCTGGAGTCCCGAGTTCTGACGGCGATGGGCCAGTGGCAGCGCCAGCAGAGGGCGCCGCGGCAGGCGCGGTGGGTGCCTGGCCACCCGGCCCGACGAGGACCAGAGCTGCTCACACAGTCCAGGGCACGGAGTCCCTACCACGTCCGTCCCCCCACGCTGTGGTGAGGTCACCGCTTGTCAGTGCCAAAAACCCACTCACATTTTTGGTCAAAAGTTGTAAAACTGATTCCTAAAGTTCAGTTTTCAACCGTGAAATTGGTAGGGCTAAGAGCATCTCATCCAGTGTTTTCCAACCTGGAAGTGATGGTGGAGGGTCATGAAGTCAATTTAAAACACACAGAGAAGGACGCACTGCACCTCGTGAGGACGTGTGTCGCTCTGCGTCGCTTCTGTTCTCAACACACATACGCGTGCACACTCGACACGTGTGCAGTAGAATTCTTTACAAACGTATTTCTTACTGTGGGTTCCAGTGGGCAAATGTTTGAAGACATTGATCTAACCTAACAGCCTTATTTGACAGATAATAAAATTGAGCCCCAAATGGTTAAAAGACTTACCCACAATTACACAGCCCATTACTGGCAAGTACTCAACCCTAACTGTTCTGCATAAGATGTCTTTTTTATTTTACTTTATTTTTTAAAATTAATTAATTTATTTATTTGGTTGCACTGGGTCTTAGTTGCAGCAGGTGTGCTCCTTAGTTGCAGCTCACCGGCTCTTTAGTTGTGACATACGAACTCTTAGTTGCGGCATGCATGTGGGATCTAGTTCTCCGACCAGGGATCGAACCCAGGCCCCCTGCATTGGGAGCGCAGAGTCTTAACCACTGCACCACCAGGGAAGTCCCAAGATGTCTTTTTTAAAAAACACATCTCCATTTTCTGTAATTCTTCAAGCCTCATAAAAAACCAGCATTTGTCTAAAACACAAAATGCAGGCATTCACAAATTTTTCAGAGAACTGAGCAAAAACCATTGAAACAATTTTTCCAAATGACTTGGCAAATCTGGGCTCTAAGGGTAAAATCACACAGAGGTTAGAAACCAGACACTGGTGTTTAATCCATACGAGATGAGACACATTTAACACAGGCAGATCCCACACAACGCCAGGCACTTGATGAGAGCTAACATCCTCCTCGGTCACACCTCTTTACTTTCCCATCACACAGCCTGAGTGTAGATGGGGCCAGATCACCAAGACAACAGAAAATCTCCCAGGACATCTAAGCTAACCGCCCCAAAGCCGTATTCTCATTAAATAATTATCAATAACAATTAAAGCATTATTAGATAATCTCTAACTCTTTGTGACAGCCCTAAGAAAACACAAAAACCATAGGACATCTTGAGTTACTCTAATGGGTTATAAAATTAAATGAAACAGGCATAACAACTGTTTAGGAAGTAAGAGCAAATCAGAAATACTCAATCTGAAATGTCACTTCACAGGATGATCCGGCTACCTCTCCGACACTGTGGTTACTTTGAGAGAGCCGGGGCTGAAGGTCACATCGACGCTCAGAAAGCATGTTTGCCTTGACTGACAACAAGGTCTCCACTTTCTCATCCGACTTCGAGCTCTCTGAGTATTCTTAAACGTGACTATAGTCTATCGGGCAAGCCCATCATCAAGTAATTTTAAAATTATCATGTATTTATCATCTGCTAGTGATTCCTGACAGATATACCCTCGTGGAGGTCTATTTTTACCAAAACATTCCAGTTACTTGGGGGGCAGGCATTCTAATGTCCCACATTAACAGAAATTATTTCAACTTGAAGAGAGAGAAACAACTAATGCTAAAATAAACAGTACTCAAGATTCAATAAATCATAAGTCAGTCACTCAAAATTATATGTCTCGAGGACAGTTCTGGGTAGAGAAAACCAAATTAAGAAATATTTTATCAAATGCCCTCTAGATGTGAAATACTGTGCTAGACTCTATATTTTAGGTAAATGCAGGCAACCTACTTTTCCTGACTAAAGTCTCAGGCCAGATGATAAAAGTTACTCTCGATCACATAACCTCAACCTCTCCCTTCATCCTTGTGGGTACTTTCCACACAAACCTACGTATTTCCAAGTACCTCTACTGGTGACACAGAGGTCCCTGCATTTCTGGGTCTGGAAGGTTTGAGGGAGGGAAAGGGCTTCCTAAATCACATAGACCCTAATAAACCAGTGAACCAGGGGCAGCCCTGTACATACACTGTTGGGAATGAACTGGTGGTCGAACACTGGAGAAGCTGCTTATTTGTTCAAGCGGCAGATGGAGACCCAATTTTCCAATCTCTAAAATTGCTACCAGATCCTAGATTAGTCAATTACCCTTCATTTCACAGCAAGTAGCTATAATAAAATAATCCAAATAAAATTCTTGAATTCAACTTTCCAGGAGTAAGAGTGTTGGTTTACATACAGACTGAGCAAAGCAGAGTGGCTGTCCCCTTCATCAGAGACTTTCTAATGCGACTAAAGTGAGAGAACCAGCCTTGCAATTAGTCACATAAAACCATAACCAAATTCAGCAGTCAGTACAAAATCCAGCGACCCTATCATTTTTCAAGGTTTTACCAGTTTTTCCAGGCAAGCAAAGAAAGCCTAGGAAATATCCCAAACTAATATGTTCACACTTAGAAAAGTTTGCCTCTTCTACAATATTTAACCACTGTCAGGGGATCCTTAGACTTATGAACGTGTTGTCTCTTCCTTAAAGAAAGCAAAATCTGTTTTTCTTGCCTTAGACAACTGCAGTTCCACTCCCATATCCGCATCTTCCCCTCTTTCCCTTCTACCCATCCCCCCAGATATCTGTAACAGGGGTCACACTATTTTCGTTTTTCTCTCACTTTTTTTTTCTTTCACTATAGCTCTTTAGCCTCACGAATCAATCAAGCCTGTTTTCTCACCAAATCAAGTAAATAGCTGAAGGATGATGTCCCTATAACTCAAGGTGAAATGATGAAGCCTCCGCGCCTACATCTTCAGCGGTCGTGTGCCCTTACTTCTAACTTCTCTCACTTTTCACACGTCCGTCTCATCAGAGGAACAAAGTCTACCATGAACTTTAGACATTTACAGAAACACTCAAATCCAGGATCTACCCTACCTAGCGGGGTGTGGTAGATGCACCGGCTGAAAACACATCCTGTCCCAAAGGCAGGCTTCTCTTCTTGCAGAGTTGACAGCCGGAGGCCACCCCGCTGACAGAGCCTAGAACCACCGGGGTCAGACGGTTCACCCAGCGAGTCTGTGTCTAGAGGCGGTAACTCTTTCTGAGCACTGGCCTTCCTGCCTGGGGGGCAGAATCTATAAAAAGCAACCTGGCTTCCCTTTGCTCTTTTCATCCCTCTACTAGAAGCAACACAGTTCAAAGAAGCACCTAGTCTCGCACAAAGAAAATCATGCCCCACGTAACTCGGTTCCCGTCATTCTGACACAACAGAGACACTTGACTAAGATGCAGATCTTCCAAAGCACACGGGCAGGGCAGCGTCTCCACTGAGGTCTCCAGAAATAACCAACCCAGAGAAGCGGGGCTGCCAGTCCTCCCCAAAGCTGCTCTCTGCAGCCCTCAGGGGCTGGGAAACTCCTTCCAGGAGCCCATGAGGAGGGCCACCTCCCAGCACTGGCATATTTCTCACTTCCTATACTAGACATTTTAAAGAAAGCTGTTGATAGACTGTATTCTGCCTGCACACATCAGTTCAGTGTGCTTTATTTCCCTCCGGGCCGCATGCTGGCCGAGAATCACACGATGAAGAGGCAGCAGTGGGACTTCCAGGCCCTTCGTGGTCGAGATTATGAAAGAAGAGCTTTGACGAAGACCGCTCGGGCTGACTGTAATAGTTCTCCTTTTAGGACATTATTGTTGCCATGCGTTTGCTGCCGTCTGGAGCAATAAAAAAGCTCTGAAATATCTGTCTGTGTCCTTCATGGACTCAGGAGTTTCCATAAGAGAAATCACTTGGAAAATTACAATATTGCTCCAAATAAAATATTAACATAAAAAACCTGTTGAAATGTTGAGCTAAAATACTAAAGAATTACGACCGCAGATGTAATTTATGAGGATCTGAGGGCCCCAGCCTCACAAAGGCTTTTCCACCCCTGCGAGGCCACGTCTGGGACGGTTCCCCACACAACACAGACCTGCCAGCCACAGAGAACTGGTCTCGGGATCCCCGGATGCTCGGACAGAACAGATCAGGATGACAAGGGAGGGGCACCCTGTGATTCCATCCTGAACAAAAGCACATTTAATAACCAAGAGCCAGCCCTTACAATTTTATCTATAGAAATTAAAATTCTTTCTTTCTTCTGTATGAAAAATATAGGCACTTTTTCCTTCTTTACATCATCCTAACTGTAGATTGATTTCCTCCGGTCGAAGGATTTTGGCCTTGCAGCTATAACAAGTGACCAGAAGTAATAATTACCTACAGGAGAGGAGGCTAGTGCAACACTGGTGAAATAAATCATCTTTCGGTAGCTGTGAGTTCTCTGCAAACTTAACCTTAGTGGAAATCTTCTCACTAAGAAAATCTCCTACAGAAGACGTTAACTTGCACTCAGACCCAGGATTTCATCTTTCAAATTTAAGGACAGATTACTGATCCTCAGGCCCCGGAAAGTGCAGGCGCTCAGCACGTGCCCCCGAGCGGCACTGCCTCTCCTCCGGCGCAGAAAACAAGCTCCGTGTCTTGAACTTTTAATGATCCCAAGACCTATCACAGTTCGACTCTTTGTTCTAAAATATTATCAACATCAAAGAAGCTGTTATTTTTGCCAAAATTTTAGATTGAGTGAAGTCTCTATAATCAAGGTAGATTATCTATGTTGCCCAAGTTTTGTGTCCTAAGATTCTTGTTGGCATTTCTGTATATACTCTGTTGACGTATTTTGTTTATACAAGTAAGGTCTTTGTTTTTCCTAACCCCATGAGAGCTGAAAAAGGAACTTTGGACGTAACAATTAATTCAGTGTTTATCTGCTTTACTTGTCTGCAAAGTAATATAATCCACTCATACACCGGAATGGAGAAAAGAGAGGGGGTTAAAAAGGTCAAAAGGAGAAATAGAAGCTATAATAAAATGCTGTGACATGGAGTATTCATTTTACAGATGAAAATGTTATGGAAGAAAAAGGCCAAGTGTCTTGCCAAGGTTACAAGGCTAAATTAGTGATAGTAGCAGGGTCAAGAGTTAAAACACCCTGCAGTCAAGAGCAGAATGTGGAGGATACGTTAAGTGTTTAGTTGACGCTTCTAGAGGTGAACTAAGTGACTCATTTGCAAAAAGAAGGTCTGGCTAGGAGCTAACTTTTCTGTAAAAATGGCAACAATAGGAATCTGCCTGCCTGCACCATAAGGTCTGCATAAAGATAAAGAGGGACAGATAATACATGGAAATGTCCTGCAAACCAAAGGACACCAGTTGGGGTAGTGTTCCCCCCATCAACCTGCCCCTGCCTAACAGCTCACGCCTTCTAACAGCAAAGCTGTTATCTGCTTTCTCTTAGCCACCGATTCACTCGCTGAACGTTTATTGGATGACTGTATGCATAAATCACTACGTGAGGAGCCAGGGCCAATGCTAAAACAAAACAAAAGAACTCTCTCTTCAAAGAGCTTTTAGGGGACTTCCCTGGTGGCGCAGTGGATAAGACTCCGCGCTCCCAATGCAGGGGGCCCGGGTTCGATCGCTGGTCAGGGAATTAGATCCCACATGCATGCCGCAACTAAGAGTTCACGTGCTGCAACTAAGGAGCCCACGTGCTGCAACTAAGGAGCCCACCTACCGCACCTAAGACTTGGTGCAACCAAATAAATAAATAAACATTAAAAAGAAAAAAACAAAAACAAAGAGCTTCTAGGTTAGTCTGAGGAATAGTAGGCTAGGACGCAATGAACCATGGGAACAAAGGGCTCTCTCAACCAGGCCGCAGTTCCCAAGACCTCAGCCACCTTCATACAAGGAAGGAAGGTCTAGCTGTGGCCAGGCCACGGGGAGCTCAGATGGAATTTTCATCCAGAAACTACTGAAGGATTGCAAAAAGGGACTTAATTAGCCTGAACCTGGTTTACTATTGAATTTGGGAAGAAACAATGAAATGAAAGTCAAGTAGAAAGCTCGAACAACAGATTGTTTGTGAGATGGTAAGGAAGAACCTGCCCAGAGCAACAGCGCCAGGAGCAAAGAGCTGACGCTCAGAGGGTGGAATCCAGTGAGAACGCTCTGAGCCAGGACAGCAACGAGGCAGGGAGAGTGGGCAGCAAGGAAGAGAGAAGAGGAGGGGGAAAAGGAGAAGCGTGTCCAAAGCACAGAGAGAAGAGAAGATGCAGGAAGCAGGTCTCCGTAGAAACTACTTGCCCTTGAGCGCCTGGTTATTTTCCACTCCGTGCTGCTCATTGCCTCTGTAAAGTCATCGGTGAGGCTGACTTGTGTGACCTTCCTCCAGAGAGGAATTTTGCTAGCTTCTGTCACAAACCTAAGGGTTCTAAAAACTTGTGAATGCCTGAAACTAAATCCTGGGCTTACAGTTTTCTGGACGACCCAGATGATGTGATTTTTGGATGACAATACACTCGAGGGCCTCCCTGGGGTTACACCTTCTCAGGAATTTCCCTCCACTCAGCTCTGCTGAGACCAAAGCAATTTTCCTGTGGAACCCTCTGGAGGTGGAACTAGGGTTTCCATCTAATTCATCCTAAGCCTAGCGATAGGCCCTTTGATTTCAGTCTCATCACATAAGACTGTCAAACTGAAGTTCCAGCTGGCCAAACAGGCAAATGCTCTCAGGATTAAAACAGCCTGAACATGTGGCTTACCTCTCCTACTTTTCTGATAACTGCTTACAATCTTGTTCACTCTTCAATTATTTTAAGGAAATTTAAGATATTCTTTATCCTGTATTTTTAGTTGTTTTCAATAGAAGATTTAATCCAAATAATCTAGCCTACCATATCACTGGATATAGAACAAAACAATGAATTCAAATCTCTATATACAGAAAGTACTGTAGTAAACTAAGAAAATATCTGGTCCAAAATCTCCTGGAAATAAGAAGGAAACAAGTATAATAAATTCCTACGCTCAGAAAAAAAATAAGTATTTACAAAACTGAGATTAACATAGTCACTTGATAGTTATAAAGAAAATTATTTACCACTAAAAAACAAATTATTTTATTAGGCCAGCCACCAGCAAAAAAGAGAAAATACTCCTAACAATGTACATCCCAAATATCAACACATCTCTTAAATTTTCAATGCAGCATTCAACCTGAATAAACAATAGATTTTAAAAACTCGTAAGTTTATAAAATGACCTGTTTTACATTGCTTTCTAGGATTTCAATCACAAGCTAGAACAACAAAATCAAAAATCCTTGTTTCTCTATCTTAATTATAGTGGCATAAAACCCAAAAGTTTTTGGAATAGCATTTTGATTTATACTGATACTAGTTCAAATTAAAACAAATATTTTAAAATATTTGAACTCTTACTATAATGTTTATAATGGCATAAAATAATTTGAACAACTCCTCCACAACCGAAGTGGAATATATACTTTAGAGTATCAAAGAAGGATTTAGCTGAAGTTTCAAGGTCTCATCACTTATTAGTTCAAACTATCAGCCTAACAGAACTAAAAGGAAAAATGACACTATGTTCATTACGTGATTTAAGTATAAAGCACTGCCATGATAAATATTTGGAAATTCCAAGCTTTTATAAAAGCACCCTTTATGTACAATATCAGCATTCATCCCTTTAGGGTGTACGATGTGAACTGCCTCAGGGGGCTTTATCTCATTTCGTTCTCACTGTACTCTCCACTTCTGAGTTGCCAACTAAATTGCTTCTAGGTTTATAGTATAGGAGACTTCATCATGTTTAGCTGGAATTGCTTACTTTTAAAGTATGCTGATAGAGAGCCCAATGTGCTCTGAAATATCCTCACCAGATGTCTGGATGGATGAGAAACCAACACATATCAAAAGGTGACCCCCAAATACCACTAACTGTATAATACATCCTCATACATTTAACAAGTTCAGCTGACCAAAACACATTAAAACATCTTCAGGGGAACTGAACTTAATTCTTACATTTTTCCATTGCTAGGTATTCAAATTCTATTCAGTTTTCCCTTTTCGCTTTTTTTCCCCCCTTTCACAATCTCCATAAATGTCAAGTCATAATGAGCTACAAGTACAGTTTAAATACATTTAATATGACTGGACAATGGGACAGTTGGATATTGTTAGCAAAATAGGCTTCACAATCTTGGTCTGAAAACTGGAAGTTTAGTCACTAGAACAAAGAAAATCGTAGACTTATTTCTTTCCACACCAGCCAGGCCAAACCTAGCATAGAATATTTAATTCCAAGCATTATACTTTAGGAAGGATAAAGACAAATGGTAGATGCTGGGGAGATGAGAATCAGGACAGTCCTGGGACCTTGACCCTGACAGGAAGAGTGGCTCCAGGAAGTGGGTTGTGGCCCCCAGGAGGGAAGGCTGGACCCAGCTGGGGGAGGGGTGTCCCCGCGGGAATAATCACCCTTTCCAAATTAAGAGAGGAGAAATGTGACAAAATAATTGGATTTGTTTTGCATGATTCCTAAGGAAAAAACTAGAAACAACGGATGTAAAACCAGCTACAGGGAGAGAGATTCTCAAACAGAACTGTCTGAGGATGAAATGGATGAAACGACCCTCTCAGGGTACGTGCGTGCTTCTCACCGAGTCACCTGAGCACCCCATGCAGTCACCCTTGGCTTGTGCTGCTCTCTCATAACCAGTGCCCTCCTTTGACCACCTGGCGGAATACGGCTTCAGTCTTTCTAGCTCAAACGCGGCCCCCCTTCTGCAGTTTCCCCTGACACCACCCATTCTTCCAAACCGCCGTCATCTTTAGAATCAATCGTCCCTCATCCAAGATCACACACACTTTCCGTGTCCTTCTACAAAGGGATCACTCACGCTGAAGTGTGGGAGCAGGAGAGAGGGGCTACATCATCTTTTTCGGGGGGGCACCTGGGCAGGGCCTGGCATAGTTTTAGCGCCTGTCATGTTGTCGGTAATAGATGTGTTTTGAAATGCAGAGAAGAGTCAAATACCAGACGCAGATTCAGGCTAGATGACTTTTTTTAAGACACTGAGAGTCGATAGTTGTAGGAAACGTAGAGACTTGGTTACAGCCTCTTCCCAGTGAACACAGAAGATGTTCTACCACTGATACGCCTATCGGTGAGCATGGAAGAAAGAGATTCTACAAACGTTCCCTTAAATGAAAGGGACTCAGAACCTGGTGCGCTCCTCTGCAGAGTGAAAACAGAAGCTCACCACGGACCCGCAGGTAGAAGTCGGGACACCACGAACCCCGCAGGTAGAAGTCGGGACACCACGAACCCCGCAGGTAGAAGTCGGGACACCACGGACTCCGCAGGTAGAAGTTGGGACACCACGGACTCCGCAGGTAGAAGTCGGGAATTCTAGACATCCCAGAAAAAAGAACAACTTCTAATGGCAATATAAATGATATTCTAAATGAAGCAGAATGTTTGATGGATAAGGAAAGATACTGGAAGGCTGTCAGGAAATACAGAGAGGTGTGTGTATTAAGCCAATCCTTATGATTATACAAATTTATAGAAAAAAAATTATTTATTATTCCACTTTCTGGGCTGTATTTTGAACTTGCCCATTGAAACATGCCAAAACTACGAAAGTAGGGCAAAGCAGGAAATCTATAGTCTCACCACCAACTCTGTTTCCAGTGTTACCAGTCTTTCCAGATGTAACCAAATGGACTGAGAATTAAGTTCAAGCATATTTAGCCTCTGCTAGTCCTGTCGGGCATTTAGAAATCTCTAATTTAAAAAGAAAATAGGTCTACAAGACCACAAAACATTTTTTTGTATTTAAAAGACAAAAAAAACTTGAAAAAATACAAATAAACAGACCAAAAACATGTTTTTTGCATTCTGTACTCTAGTTTTTATAAAATAAGAAAGAAAAAATGATGAGAAAACAAAATCGTAGATTTGTCTTAAAACATAACGTCAAAGGTGTTTCATCTGGTCAGGACAGATTCGACTAGTCCCCTAACAAGAGGGAGTAGTTAACGCCTCTAATAGTACCTGTTAGAGAGAGTCAGGGAAAAGACCCAAACAAGTAAGAACAATGCATGAGAGAGCACTTTAATTATGATGTCCAATATAAATGTAAAGTTACAAAGTCATTCTGCATGATTCTGCAAATCGAAAGACACGTAAGATTATAGTCATTGAAATGCTGCTTATTATTTTAAAAAGAATTATAACATTTTAATTCTAAAAATGACACAAAATTGAATGCATATTATGAGTCCATGGAATTCAACAGACTAGAAAGAAAAACATTTAAAAAACACAGTAAAACCTAGGTTCCAGTGTTAAGATTTTAAATAATTTTTTTTTTGATCTTCCAAACTTTCTCTGATGTTGTTGCTTGTGTAACTTAAAAACAAGATTTTATTTAAAAAATTTTAAAAGACCTGGTATAATGGAAAAAAAGTGCTTAAGGGAGAAGACATTTCTCAAGAAACAATCCTGTGCTAATTCCCAACAATCTTCTGGCCTAGATAAAGTTCTTCATGATACCTTGTCAACAGGATAATCAAAGGCAGGCCCTTTGAGAAAACAGGGAGATTCTAAGTTGTCTAACTGACCCTCCCAAGGTGGCTAAAGGCCAACACTGACACTCATCTCTGGGGAACCTCCTGCTGGATGCACCAAGGGCTCTGCTCAAGTCTGTTCTGTTCAACATACACGTCAGGGAAGTGGACACAGGCTTGGAAAACACACTGAGCGCATTAGAAAGTGATAAAGCTAGAGATTGCAGCTATACTGAACACTGTATCACTGAATAAAGCTTTCAATTTGTTTAATCACTACAGACTGGACAAATTTAACTGAGATCTATAAGATGGCAACTTAAATCTGAAGCCCTCCAAGAGGTCCAAATATTAAATTATAAAAGTAGGGCAGAGGGAGACACAGTTAATGGGCCAAACATCTGAGAGAAACTTAGGCATTTTAATTGTCACTCAATAGCACAGTACAACGGCCAATAAAGCAAGTAAGAGTTTAGTCTGCACAGAAGAGGAGATGGTGGCCCTGGGGTGCCATCTGCTTTACTAAACCCACATTTTACAAGGGACTTTAATGAAATAAGCCCTCAGAGAAAACGGGGCAGATTTAAGGCTATATTCAACATTTTAAGCGTAAGTCATGTAAGAAGAGGGGCAGACACCTCGGTGGAGTTTGGTGGTCTGGGGACAGCTAGCAACGATGGCACCGAGGACGAAAGAAGCAGATCTGGGTTTAAGACCGCGACGTTTCTGACAAGCCTGGTGAAGACAGTCAGCTCGAGGCTGAGTGTCCAGACAGAAGCATGGAGGAGCTCATGCCCAGTCAGGGAGGCGACAGCAAAGATCCCTGCACCACACACGAGCCAAGAAGGACTACCTGTAAAATCCCATGATCCGTTAAGCCAACTAAGGTACAGTACAGGCACAACTATGCCAACACCGAAGACAGATTTCTGCATGGAATTTTCTCATTAAAAATAAGACAATTGGTCATTTCCCCTGGTTTGGAATTCTGAAGCCGTGGACCAGCTGGCATGCTCCCTCAAAGCACTGTACTCAGGCATCCAGCTTTACAAGGCAGCACAGACGGCCACACGTCGCACAGAGTACACTTCACCCCGAGGTCCCTTCACCCCAGGCTGCACCTGTCAGGGGCCGCGTCGCACAGCCGCGGTGTCAGCGCCCTGACACAAGCACACCTGGTCCTGGCCACGCTACCACCCTCCGTCAGACAGTGTGTACCGCACCGGGCATCACACGTTCACCCAGCATGAAAACAAAAGTCATTGTACGTAAGAAAGAACTCAAGTACCCAGCGGGCCACAAATCTGGCATCAACCTCAGCAGACAGTCCCAGGAAGAATGTCTACAATTCCGCGTTTTATTTCTCTTAGGTTTTGATATGTGCACAAGAGTAAAATACGACACAGACCTATGCCTCAACACATCTAAGTGAACTTTTCAGTAAGTAAAAAATAAAAGAATTTTAAGTGGTAGGAAAGAGTTGTGTCATAGTTTTTAGTTAGAAAAGCTTAGCCTTTCCCAATGGTACATAAAATAAATAATAATGCCTCTGAAAGTCAGTGGTGTCTTGGATTCAAGGAAATACAACGTGTTTCTTGCAAATTTGGTGTGTAGTTTAGACTACATGGCCCTTTATTTTTACTCTGTCTGTAACAGAATGGAATTCTAGAATTGTGGAGTTGGAAGGAACCTTGGCGGTCACTTGGTCTAACTCAATCTAGTATGTGAATCCTTTCAACAATATATAGTGGATGACAACTTCCAAAGAAGCTGAAAGATTCCCATCAATTGTGGAACCTATCAGAGAAAGCATGCAATCCACAAGAGGATTTCTCAAGCAAATCACATAAAGCACCCCCAAAAAAAGGTCTGACCTAAGAAAATTAAGATTTATGTTCAGTGAAGGACACCACAAAGTTAGCACAGAAGTGACAAACTGGAATAATGTATTTGCAACATATTTAACTGATAAAAGATTTATAGGAATTCCTATAAATCAGCAAAAAAAATGGTAGAAGAACCAAATGGACAAAGAATAGGAAAAGGCATTTCACAGAAAGGAACACCAGAATATCTAATGGCTACGTAAAAAGAGTTCATCCCTGTTATCAATCAGAGATACAGCTATGACATTATATAACTGTCCTCTAATTTACAGGATAAAAATATAGATTTTAGTATTTAGTAAAGTGGCACAGAAAGTCTATTAAAAAGAACCCCACATGAATCATTTTATAAAGTAAATTTTCATTTTATAGTTTAAAGTGGTAATCCTATTTGTTTTCTAAATTAAGGTTTATACACATCAGCTTGTTTTGAAGCAGCATAATACCTTTACAGAGAAATAAAGTATATTTTATAATTTCCAAATAAATATACATATATATCTCATTTCTTTTATTACTAGAATTTCCGTATGTTTTAGAAAACACAACAATCTTGTAAACTTGAGCACAGTTTAAGCACAACCCAGTAGGGGAAACATTCACTGTGTCTGTTTCAGAAATAAAAATCTTAATGTTAACTGATGCAGTGCAAATCACTACATCAATGGTTTGCCATTTTAAGGAAAATGACAAGTTGGGTGACAGGTATTACTAGGTCAAATGCAATTCAAATCACTAAGGACAACATATGGTTAGTTCTAGAAAATATTTCAGTAGGCTCTCAGGCTATGAAGGTCGCGTATTGCTCACTGCTTCCAGGACTAAGCAAAAGAAAGGGCGAAAAATAATTCTCACCAGCCTGGGAACAGTAAAAACATCTTCGACCTGCGTCAAACAAGGAGGTTCCCAATTCAAACAGATGGATATCAGTTCTGAAGTACAGCTATGTCATGAAAATCCCAAGCAAGTCACATGATCCTGCCAAAAAAGCCAACATCCGCGTATACTTTAGTTGTGTGTATACACACATCTAGAGACCATTTTAGTTAGTGATTGTAGGTTTCATATTTTAAAATGTCCATATATTTAAGAGTCAAAGAATAAGTTTTTTGTCTTTTTTTTAAAAAGACAGTTTCTGAAGAAAGATATACGTTGTGCGTATACTGACGGGCAATATGAACCTACTTTACAGGTTTCATCTTAATGTTACCACGCTGTGCACAATACACAGAAAATAATGCTATTTGAAAGGAAAAGGAAAAATAAACTATGCAAGTTTGCAAGTTGAAGGTAATAAATGAGCAAAAGAATTGCAAGAACATCCAGAAGTCCAAAAGAGGCTGTTCCAGACCATGGGATTTTCGGAATCTGAAAATTTTGTGTTTTCCTACTTTATTATTATAGGTAAGTGTACACACAACTCTCCAGAGAAAAACGTCTGGCCTATTGTTTCTGAGGGCGAGCAAAACAGATGGTTCTAGTCAAAGCCCTTCCCTAGCCCCCGCCTCACCCGCTATCTGCTGAGGGTGGTGGCACGGGGGTGGCCGGAGGGAGATGGATGCTGCTGGGGAGGGAAGGGGGGTTTAAATCAAAACGGACAGGTAGAGCAGTGAGGGGTGGATGGAATGTAAATTATGTTTGGCTTTAAATATCAGAGTTTTAATGTTTTATTAGTAATAAATCCACCTTCTCCCCCCTTAAACTGCTGTCACAACATGTATTAGTGGCCCCTGACAAATGCTTGAAATCTCTGCCATCATTATTACACAGGAAAGGCTTTGAAAGAATTCCAAGCAATCCATCCATGTCGTACTTTGACAAAGCAAGTGAAAGGCAATGGGTAGAGAAGATTCAGCTCTGGAGAAGGAGTAAGAAAGCCTTAACTCTAGCCCCGGTTCTGCCCCTCAAAACCTAGCGGGGGGACCCAAGGCAAGGAGCTGAATTTCTTTGAGATTCAGTTATCCGGTATGTAAAATGAAGGAATTAGATCCTCCAGTTATATAAGAAGGTAGCCAGCGGTCTAGATGGCTAGACCATCTAGGGTGGCGACAACAAAAGAACTGTCAAATAGATACAATGTTGCCAATAATTATACTCCATAATTAATTTTCAAGTATTTTCTAATTAGTGCCACAACTTGAAAAGAAAGAAAACCTTCAACAAGCTACCAAAAGATGAGAAAACACTGTATAAAGCTGATTAAATATTTTCTTATGTTAGTAAAACCAAATAAGCTAGGATGATATTTTTTAAATTACACATAAGTTATTTTAATAATTGCTCTTCAAATAATGAAAATTTAGTCACAAAGAAACTAATCTATTTAAAAATTTTAAAGCCTTTATTGCAGCTAGCAAAAGACAAGGAACAATCTAAGAATTTGTATGTAATTTATAACTTCAACTAGAAACAAATTCTTAAATACTTAACAGTAATTGCACAGAAGAAAGGTGGGGAAAAGTATTTACATGATTATTTGAGTTACATTTACAGCAATCCCTGCACAAAACTTTTAAGATTTCCACAAGTCATATAAGGAAACTTATAAAAAGCTCAGAGTAATTATTTTAGGAATGCCCTAATTGGGGTTAAATTATTAATAAGACGGATAGTAAGCTTCAAAAACCAACATAAAAACAAGTTTGCCACCTCGAACGCATGAAACGTCACTAAATGGAAAACGAATCTGGATGACTTAAAAATAACTGAACCTCTGCTAGTTATAATGTTGGAATCTTTCACTTGGGAATACAATAAATACAATCACAGCTAAGAGGAAAAGACGTGTTTTTATTAGTATGAGGTATCTTTCTCTGACGTTTATAAACCCTAGGAATAAATGACAGTTCCTTTCCAAATAAAAACTGAACAACAAAAAATCTTGGAAATTAAAACTTTTAATTATTTTTTTTTCTGCCAGATGATGATTTCAGGCTGTGCTAGTAAAATTATAATGTTGGCTTTTAAAGATATATTTTTTAAACTTTCACTTTTTGTTTTCTAAAATCATTGTCTATATTTAACCACTACATTTCTCGTTATAAACTCCCACTTAGCGTATATTTAGTAGAGTTGCCAATATGGATGTGACAAACTCATTATCCCACAAATCAAACAACTAGTTTCCACTCTTCTGCATTGCATTTTTTAAAAGGTAGAAGTCTACTCTAGATTAGAATTTCAAATATTTCTTGAGAAAACCATTTATACTAAAATCTGTCCACTGATTCTTCCCCAAAAGTATGGTTTTGAAAAGAGATTGTTTGAACTTTTCATCCTTAGCTTTTATTACACTTATGTTTACATTAGACAAGACATACAATTTACATTGATAAGCATAACACTACTGCAAAAACAAATCATATCATCATTGAATTTTAGGGTGGAAGAGATCTCAGAGAGCATCTGACCTAACCCTTCCTTCCCAAAGCCTCACCCCCCATTTTACAGATGTGGAAACTGAGGCCCAGAGAAGTTGCACTTTTGGTTCATGAGTTTTGCTTTGCAAGACTAAAAAGGCTCTGGCTAGTCTAATTCCTTCTATTTCTTCTCATGAAGAAAAAGTACCCTGTGCTAGTATTTAGAATGCTTTACATTTCAATATATTGATCACACACATAAGATTGATGAGGCTTAAATCATAGAATAATTATATAATTAAAACTGGTTTAAATAAATACATATCTATAAATTTTTCAATATAGTGAAATCCTTAGTTATCTTTTAGATTTATCACAAATTTCTAAGAGATAAACAACTTACAAATTTTCAGACATTAGCCACATTTAAATGTGTTTTCTTAATGTCTTAATTGTTCCAACAATCAATATTTTCATCATTATAGTGATGTTTCATGAACATATCTATACGCAACAAACTATCTTACTTAATTTTATGAAGCTCTGTTGATAAAGGTCTAAAGTCACAATACAATTTAAGTAAAGTACAGATTATTCATAAGGGATTTGACAGGTGACAACAAAACATATGTCTTTAGTTTAACACAGATGGAAGACTGCAAATAAGAAGTTAATAACAGCAACAAAATCTGCATAACTGAGAAATCATGATACCACAGAGAGCGTCAGGTCACAGAGCTAATATTAAACAAACAAACATGTGATTGGAACACTACACGAATGTCGTGTGCTAACATCTGGAATTAAGATCTACTGCAGTGGAGAAAATGAGGTGCCCCTGAAAGTAAAGGTGAGCATTAAATCTCTGCACTTCGTTGCTGTTGTTTTACACGGAGAAATGTAATTCTTATCTCACTAAAAATTCTCATTTGTATTAGTAATTGCAAGACAATGAGTAAGCTGAGTCAAAACTCTTTGTAAACTTATATTTTATTATTAAAGAAGATAAAATTAACCTGCAATGTTTCTATTAAATATTTCATGAGCATATGAGCTGACATTGAGATTTCTTTTTTTTTAATGTGACACTGTTCGTGTCAAAATTTTACTGAAATGTTTTTACTGAAAGCACTAAATGTAATTTATGCTATATTGTAAAGGACGAGTTTTCACGGTTTGCGATTTAAAATCTTTGACCAGATAACTGCGAAACCAGGATATTTATGTTGTCAGTTAAAATACATCTTTTCCCAAATGATATATCTATAAATTCTTTCAGAATTAGGATGGCAGAACACATATGAAAAAAAGAAAAAGAAAATTCAACAAAGCTTGTCAAAAGAGAAAACTTGAGAAAAAATGACAAGCTAATATTTCACACTTTAGAGACTTTTTAAACTGTGTTTTATGGATTAGTCTCTGGACCCTGTGCCAATAAAGCTGCACCACCAAGACTCATCACCATAAAAGATGTTCAGCTTGAGAAGCAGAATCCTCAAGAGGAAACCGAGAGAATGAAGCAGGCAGAGAGAGACAGAGAACTAGAGACATCAAATCCATGTGGAATCATTCCCCAAAGAATACAAACGACGGGCAATACAATTATGAACGTAAGTGTTCAATCCAAAAATAAAGATGCAACCTGTAAAAAAGAAAAAAGGAATTTTTAAAAGGATAAATTTGGGGCCAAAGTTGGACTTCAGGCATTTATATTAAATTAACTAAATTTTCCACTGATTATTAATACTTCACGAAAAACAATGGTCACATGAGAAAGTAGGCTTTGGGATCATAGTCTCTCCTGTCTAACATACAAATAATTTTAGAATATTTACATATTTTAAAATATTTTTATCAAATTTTTTTAAAGCACAATTTGGGCATAGTTAGAATGAAAAGCTAAGAATTAAAAGAACAAACATTTTGACAGTATAATCCTAAATAATAGAGTGTACTCTATTTTACTGATCAACTAGAATGCTACCTAATTAATTATATGGAAGGTAACACAATTAAAAAAAAGAAATACTCAAGAGAAGCATTACATAAGCTATCATTATATTATAGTACAAATTTTCAAATATCTAAGATTTTGTAAGATTCATTTTACAAATGTAAAGCCATCACAAATCACAATTAGTTATAAGATGCCAATAAAATCCTGAAAGACCTCTATAACTCACATAAAATCTGTTTCTCAGTTTTAAAGTGCATTAAAAATTATTTATAAAGTGCATCCTTCCTAAAATCCATTTAAAAGGTTGTAAGCAAACTGAAAATTTTTAAATTATTCTACATTTAATTATTTATGTAAAATAGTCACAACATTTTATCAAGGAAAACTGATGTGCTGATGCTAACATGAAGAAAATCAGTATATTAGTTTGAAAACAATGTTCTTCTGTGAAATTTGCCTACTCTAGACATGATTCTTTCAAATCAAGCAGTTGGAGGAAGTGGTGTTGCAATATTGTCCTCTTTTTTGAAAAAGGTCACATAAATAATCTGCAAGGTACTCTTCCACTAAGAAAAAGGCATGGTCTAAATCTAATGATGACCAAAGAGGGACAAAAAGTATAAACGAAAAAGTATACAGGCACCTGCAAAACATACTATGTTCTGGCCAAACGTTGTTTTCAAATAGCACATGTCAACCTAAAACAAATGATATATATTTCATTCTAAATCTAAAACACATATAATTGATATTTTGATAATGCTTTATGAAGAAATTTATATATAACTGTCACTAATTCAAACAACATAGGTTTTGATTTTAAGAACTATATGATGGTGAAAGTTCGTCTTATAAAATGCCGTTTAATTAATTAAATTGAAAGCTCACAAAATTATAAAATAATTACATGTTTAGGATCAAAGTCAAATCTGGATTATTTCAAACCTTTCTTAGTTCTTGTATTTACACAGTCCACACTACTAAAAAAATGAGAGTAACACAGACCTAGCTGTGCAGACAAATTGAAGTTAACACAATAGCTGACTTCAACCAGAAAAACAGCACACGTGTAAGTATGTATCTTCTTTTCTACTGATCTGTGACAGGGCAGACCCACTCCATCACTAACAAGTAACCCACGGCAGCAGGGATATGTCTTCCGCCTCGTTAAACGACACCGAGGCCCAGGGCGGCGTGCAGCTGTGGCACTGGCCCTGGCAGCCCCGGCCCTTCCCGCGGTGCAGCAGCTACAGTCAAGTAAGCCTTTGTGAAGTCGGAGAAATAAATTATATTCGGTGTTATTTTTTGAACCCAGAAATGAGGTAAGGGGCTGTTAAGATATCAAATTTACTAAGAAAATAATTATGTGAGAAATAAGTTGCTGTCACAAGAGAGACTTGCCAGGCGCTGCATTTGAGCAAGCGGTTAGACACACCTTTGGAATCAGTTTTGTGACACAGAGGTTGGTCTGCGGTACTAAAGCGCATGAGAGCAGATCGGAAAAAGCCGAGGAGCAGGGGAGCGTCTTCCGGAACAACCTCACCATCACTTCGAGGAAGTAAGAAGCCTTACGAGGCTCCCAAGGAGGAGATGCTGACCTGATCCTCCAGTTCAGGACACGCTACAAACTGCTCTTCTATAACCTGCTTCCATACGTCACGTTTCTAATAAACACGATTTCACTTTATTAGATCCTCATGCCTGTGCTCTCACCAAATTCAAACCTGAAACTTGAAAACTACCTTGGATATTTGTGGGCAGCCACAGAAGGGCCCTCAGAAGCAGACGCATATTAAATATTAATTATAATGATGACTGCCACCTTTTATGGTGATGATGTCATTATTTAGGAATGCTAATTAAGACATTAAATGACTTGTTAATTGCAAACGCATTCTGAAGGAATCTCTTTGTCCTTGTACGTTGAATAGCAAATCCAGCGTGGGGACCAGACCATAATAGACCGCAGTTCTATTTTCTAAAATGCTGACATTTGAGCAAATGTTCCCATGGAATGTTTGCCTGCTTCGTGGACTGACATTTCCTCCTGGTAACTGGCTTAAGTGAGAAGGCGGCGTCCAGGCCAAGCCCCACAGCCTGCAGGCAGCGGGCCATCACTCGCCGCCACAACTGTGTCCGGTTTCTCTTTTGCTTCCCCCTTGCCCCTCCGCCCCCCGGCCCTCTGCCGCCTCTGGATTTTGACACGCATATTATCTTAGCTGATTTCTATCATCTTACGGCACTGGGTGACATACCTTCAAAGATTAAGCTTTCCCACCTGGGATTTGTCCAGAAATTCAGTGTATTACAGCTTCTCACAGCCTTCTTCATTCTCCTACACTCTTGTGTTATCAACAGTGGCTTTCTTTCCTATTTTATGTTTAACTACAGGACACAGGCGGCCACGCTGATAGAAGTCGGTTTACACTGTCACTCATCTCTGTTCTAACTGCCAGGCTGACTTCCGCCGTCTGTAACGCTCTGCTGCCATCTATACGTAGAAAAGGGCACAACGCTCTTCCACCCCCCGAAACTCCCCCTGTTCCAAAAAGAATCCTGTCTCTAATCCGGACAGATGACAAGGGAAGCTTCTGGAGTAATTTGCTTCCCCACAAAAAAGTTTCCCTGGAAGCTTAGAAGGAATTTCTATTTATTTCTCTGTGAAGCAACTTTCGGAAAAGTACTGAAGATGCGTTATTTAACATAAACCAAAACCAACAGTCCATTATTGCTGTTGATAAATTTTAGCGAATATGGCCACTTCTACAGAGTTATGATTGAAAAAGAAGAGGCAACAAGAAGTTAAAGTTTTAAGTCACTTAAATAATTACAATAAAAATAATTTTGCAAAACTGCAATCTAAATATCTTGCCAAATGATATGATCAAATGATCACTTTCATAATATTTAATATAAAGTAATGTAAAGAAACCAGATTAAAAAAATATATCTACTCACATAATTTAAACTACCAAAAACTCAAATACTGTGGTTTGATAATCACCTAGTCTCTGTCAAACGCCCAAATGCTGCCCTTCTAGGGAAGACAGAGAAACGTGTCAGAACCCTGGAGCCCTCAGCCTTCCCTGTGGTGTGGATTACGCTGAACTGTGCCGACAAATGTCTGCGTCAAAACAGCACACAAACAAGAAAAACACTCCGGGGTGAGCCATATAGGAACCTTAAGCAAAACAAACCAAAAAGAAACACAGAAAACCTTTCCTCTGCTAAAACCGCTGAGCAATAATTAATAATTAATCTACTTGGTAAAGGCAGAGATTGATATTTCCAATCTGGACTAATCAGGTGTGTCAACAGTCCTAGAGAACACTCCTTAAAGGTTTATTTTGTCAACACTACTAATGTCTAAAAGACTTTTTACTGTTAAAATAACTGGCACCAATGAGATGTACGGGGGTGGGAGGGGAAAGGACTCGGGAGAGGCTGTACCCTGATACAGCAAACAAAATGAAGCGCGCACCCTGGGTGCTCCCCTCCACCGACCTGCCATTCACAGAACGTTCACGACTGCTATCAGTGCAACGCCTGCCACCCAGCAAACACCCTATTTTAATCATCGACACTATGACCGTATACAAGTTGGGCTCATCATTGAAAATTCAACATTTTCTAAGGAACTGTCAGTCCAAGTGATTCTAATGACAAACTTAACATAGTTTAACAAGCCAAACCAAGCCTTTATGCATATTTACTTATAAAGAGAGCAAATTTAAATTCATCATGAATGATTTTTTAATTAACATCCCTAAACAACATATACTTCATGTGAATATTACTAGAAGGCTATCATAATGAAACCTACTAATCTTTGATGCTAGACATTTTTCAAAACTGGAAATCTAAACTAAATAAATCTTCATACAATTTATTATTTGCTGGCACTGGTAAGGTATCCAATTAATGATTTACAGTAGAAATATATAAAAAAGATATTACACATTCAATTTCTTTGAAATAGAAAAGGTTCCACTTTATCTTACTATACGTACCAACTTCAAGGATCCAACTTTAACAAAGAGAATTCTGTAAATTCCATTTGTACTAAAAGGATAAAGTAGAAATCTTGTTTGATACCAAGCTCTATGTGATGTTTTAAAGGAACAGTTAAGTTTAAATTTACATGCTCTTCTTTTTGGGGGGAGGGGGACAGATACATTATCTATGGTATTAAACTAGGTATTATTTATGTCTACATCTTAATTTATGCAAATTATGTACTCTAATCTAATTGGGAATCCAAAAACAGTTCTCCATTCATCATTAAAAGTCCAAAACAAAATGTTTCACTCATAGTACCTTCACTGACTTACTACCCGTTTACTATTTGTGTTTATAGATACGTCTAGAAATTAATATTAATATAAACATGTACATTTAGCTATTTGCATTAATTTTGGCTTAATTGTGCAAAGCTAAAATAATACTTTGGATTTTATTTAGTAAACAAGTCACTATTGTAAGTGAATTAAGAGTACCAAATCCAACAAATATACCTTTGTGTGGTCCACTAATTATAAGAAAAATTCCAAACACTATTAGCTGTTATTAAAATCACAATACCACCTAGAGCTAATAAAACAGAACAATCTGTTTGAACAGGAGAGGAGCGCTTTCACAGTGTTCTCTCTCATATAAATTCTTAATGGAGTAGGAAGGACTTTTAAGTGGCTTTAAATTTGAATTCGATTGCTCAAATCTGTAACAGGCTTCCAAGGAGAATCTGAGCGGACGACACACAGGGACCCGCCCGCAGTGCGCCGTCCCGCTCGACCCTCACGAATAGAAGGTAAAGACCCTCAGTGTCTTCCTAAGAACCACAGGAACCCATCAGCCATATTAACATTAGTGGGGTTCATGCACTACCAGTGCAAACATTAAATCGTAAAGTGAAAAAGGCTTTTTCTGTGTGCTGCAACTTCACCTTGTAACAAACCAAAGAGGTTTGCAAATGTATTAAATATCACAGGGACTGAGCCGCACAGGTGACGGACAACAGGATCCATCAGAAAGAAATGAAGACTGGAGAACAAAAGCAGAAGAACACAACTTCACTGGAGCACAGGGGTCCGTCATCGCCCAGGCCACTGCGCTGTTCACCTAACCCTCTACCCCTGTCAAGGAGCTCACTTTTCCAGAAACACACACCCTGTATGCAGTCCACGTGGACGTCAGGCCTACATGCAAACACACCTTAACCATCCTCGGGTTCTAAGAGCCGCACTCACTGCACTTTATCAAGTAAAGCCCTCCTGCCCAGGAGGTACCTTCACAACTTCAATGTTAACAATTTGGTAACACACTAGAGTGATTTTATGTTGCTCTAAGCACACATGAGAATTATATATGAATATATAAAAATTAATTTTAGACCTCATAAAATACATAAGGCTGTATCAATTTACACATCTACCAAGCAAAATAAGTTATCTTCAGAGATCCAACATGGAGTTATAATTTGCGTATGCTAAAATGTGGACAAAAATGTATTTGCAGTATTAAAACAAGTATTTATTTTTAAATCTTAGAAAATAGGTTAATTGACAGTAAACTGATTTGGCAATTTTTTGTTTGTTTGTTTTAGTATACTAATAAGAACAAATGACTCTTTCTAGTTATCAAGCTATTGGTTCTTCTGATTCCACAGGAGCAAATGTCGTTAGTCTCCCATAGCCTTTAGGGAAACGTACACACCAGCACAGCACTCGATATCAGAACTGTGTATTGAATTGAACTATCGTAACCAAAAAGACTGTGGTTATCCCGGAGGAGTTAGTCCTGTGGATTTTGTTTTAGCATCACTGACAGGCTACCATCACACCCTGCGGGGTTGGATTCGGGAACCTTCTAGCTACACAAACACTGCTCCTCTGGGTTCGTCTTAACCGGGTCCCTCCGGAAAGAAAACACAAAGCTCTTAACTCAGACCTCCTGCAGGTCAGCGGCGGGAGTGACAAGAGAGGTGACCCTGGGCCCACCGGGGTCCTGCGCTGCCCGCCCTGCGCCGCCCTGGTCTCCTCGGAGCAGCCCTCTGACAAGCACAAGGCAGCGTCTGACAAGGTCCCGTCTGGCCTCCCCCGTCACCAAATGCAGGTTCCGGGCGGCCCTTTGTGAAACAGGGCCTGGGCAGGCTCACGGCTCCATCTCAGAATTCTGTGGCCCGTTTAGTAAAAAACAAGGGTCTGAAACATCGCTTTTCTCTTCATGATGTGTCACGACAGGTGAACATTTCAGCGGCAGGAACTACGGACATCTGAATGGGGAAGACCTTCTTGCACAGAGTGCCCAGCAGCAGGGTGGCAAAGGGCAGGCGCCCACGGGCAGCAGCGACGGTGCCCTGCAGCCGCCCGCTGCCACCGTGGCCTCCGTCAGCCTCAGCGAGGAGTGGAGAGCACCTGCATCAGACGGCAGAGCAGCCCGCGTGCGCCCCCGACCCCGCAGCACCGCCGCCCTCGGGCTGCACTGGCCCCTCCCCAGGAGGGTGGCTGCTGCGCACAGGACGGCAGGAGGGCCTTACTGAGTGGCTGACACCTGAGCACAGGCAGGGAGCAGTTAGGGACCAAGGCCATGAATATCGAGGGCAGAGCAGCACCATGGAAGCAAGTGCAGAGGCCCACAGGGAGCAGCGTGTCCTGGGACCCGCAAGACAAGGTGCCCGCCCGTTTCACAGGTGACGAATGGGGCCTGCAGGTGACGCGATCTGCAGCCAGCAGCGCGGGGCCTGGGCTCTGGGCTGGGCCTGGGCCTGCGTCCTGGGCATCCTGACGTGGGAAGTCCTGCCTGTGCTGCAGTGTCCACGGACACCTCCTTCCCTCTGGCCCCAGGACACAGGCTTCCGCTCTAAAGCTCTTCACACAGCAGTTTGCAGGCGTGAGCTGCCGCATGGCGTGCACGGGGCACGACGGGCTCCGGTGCAACCAGGCGGGACGGGCTGGGCCTGACCCAGCCTAAGGTCGCCCTGACAGCCCCTCCCCGACGGCGAGAACGATGCCCCTGGCCCCTCCTCACTGCCCTGCTCTTCTCACACTCCCTGCCGGCTCCCCAGGCTCCGCAATAAATACACGGGGGAGCGAGGCCCAGGAGAACAGTCCTCCGTGCTATCTGTGGGTCCCGACCCTCCTGCACCTGCACAGCAAAGGCCACACTGGTGCTCCTGCTCTGTTCCGGAACTGGGTGAGTCAGGCGCGAAGTACACGTCTCCCCAGGCACCTGCCCTGCCCCGTAACGCAGTCCTCCCAGGGCACCCCGTCACCCCCTGGGTTAGAGCAGCCCCAGGAGGTGTGGGCTTCCTCCCCATAAATAGGAGACAAATGGCGGGGGGGCTAGGAGCAGCCAGGAAAAAGCCACTGGAGAGGGCACTTCTGTCTCTCAGGAGACGAAACTGTGCGGTGCCCTCGCCGGGGCCCCGTTTCTTTCCCAGCTTCACTCCCTGCACTGGCTTCTCCGTCTCCCGGATGCTGAGGCGCGGCCGGGCCACCCCGCCAGCCTCTTGGCTCACAACCAGCTCCGCTTCCTGCCCTGCTTCCCGGGCTGGAAGTCCCACCAGGAAGACAATCAGACTCGGCCCCTTCGCTCCCATACTCAGATCTGCTGGCCGGTCCCGCACAGCTGGACAAGGAAATCCTGCCCCGCACGCCGCCTGCCCCAGGTACCTTCTGGGCACGTAGGCCTCCTGGCTGTCATGAGACAAAATCAAACAAATGACCGACAGAGAGTCGAAAGGGAGATAATAAAGATAATTCAAGAGTTAGAAAACAAATGACACGGAGGGAGTTATTCAGTTTGAATAAGAGAAAGTCAAAGAAAGACTTAATAACGGTCTTGAACACTGAGAAGGGATTTGAAAATAGTTCTCAAAACTAAAAAAAGAAGAGCAAATGACTTTCTGCCTCCACAGAAGACACAGGAAAAAAAAAGCTTAAGAAGAAACTTAGGTATGTGGGGAAAGCTCTTAAGGTGAGGACTATTTTACATTAGAATTATTACTAATGGAGATCATCATTTTCTTTGATGGTCTTTAAAATAAGTTATCGAATACAAAGATCTGAGTTTTGATCCTGGATCGGCCAGTAACCAAATGTGTGACTTTGAGCAGCAGGTAACTTCACTTATAAAATGAAAATCATATTAAATTATTTCTAAAGTTCCTTTTAGCTCTAACATTCCATGATTGCATCATTTTCATTTTAAAAAAATAATAAAGGCAATTCCAACATGACATTGTGAGACCAAAGGGTCATACTGGGCTAGATTTCCTGTAGACAGATCTCGTCCAACAGTATGACTTCAAGAATGAAGTATGATTATCAAAGAAGCTGTGAGGAATGGTGGAAAACTCCAAAGTCATGACAGTAATGAATGTTGAGCAGATAAGAAATTTAGGACAGAAATTAATGAAAAATATTATTTACACAGTAAAAATTTTAAAAGAACAATAAAGCAGGCTCCTAAAACATTTCCTCATCAAAATGGGCAGGACTATGTATATTGGATAATTTGTTCCTACTTGGGTGATATCACCACGCTAGGTTTAACTACTTTTAATAACGAGTACATTTCAGTCGTCTCTCACTTTCTCCTACATAAGATCAAATCAGCCTCTCAATGACCTACACTTCATGAGTCATAATTTTTCTGTTTATGATTCAGAAAAATGTCTTCAGTCAGTATTTCCCAGACTGCTGTGGGTTTATTCCAAGAACCAATTTCATCTTCATTGGTTTCCTACAGGAAACCAGACCAACTTCCTATTATTTTATTTTCCTTACTTTTAGCATACCATAGCCCACATCAAATTAACTGGAAGTGAGAGTGATAGAAGACTCTATTCTGCACAAAGAGAGGCCAACACAAACAATGCCCGGTCTAGAAGTCACGGATTCAAAATGAAATGCAACGTGTGCTAATATTAGAGCTTTCTTTCAAAAGAGCTCCAAACCAAATAAGAAACATGTTTTAATTAACTTCTTACAAACATTCCACTGTCAGAAAGAACTTTTGTTTAAAAACTACTGTCTATGAATACAATAAATCCTACAAAGCTGATTAATACAGAGAAATTAATTATAAGGAACAAAATACGTGTTTTCCATCCTAACCCCCTAACAAGCTGCTAGGAGAACAGGTAGGCAGCTGAAGGCCAACACACAGAGCTGTGGAGGGGTGGGCGGGGGCACAGCAACGTCCCCCCAGCCAGCCGCAGTCTGTTGTCACCCGCTGTCCTTCCCAGCCAGCCCCTCCCCACACCCACTCTTTCCACCGCTAAGAATCCATCTGACATTAGATCACACAAGGAAGAGGGGCATGGAACACGGGCTTTCCAAAGACGTTCTGACAGTGGCTTGCACTCATACTGTTCCTCCAGAGCACTAGGAGTACCCGGGAAGTACACGTTCTCACTGACTACACGCTGCTCGGAAAAAGATTTCTGAATGTGTAGAATTTTGGTATAAACATGTATCAGATTCTTCTTAGATTCTTTCCACTCTCAGCTTTACAAGCTCACATAGTCATTAGCTGGCAAGGAATTTATACCAAATTCATAAGCTGATGCATTGAAGGAAGAATGCATTTAAGGCGCATATTACACACAGATAAACCAAGAAACCAGAAACATTAGCACAGCGGTTCTCAAACTGAAGCCCCCAGATCAGAGTCAGCATCACCTGGACACATCCTGGAAAAGGAAGACCTCACAAATCAGACAGGTTGCTGGGCAAGGCAGGACTTTTCTAGAAAAGAATCCACTCAATTTACAACCCTTCATAACCCTTGACTTCTACGCCCCCCCGCCTTCCGGATAATTCCTCTAATACATCACTAAAATGCTCTTCCTAAAAGCCCCAAATCATCCCTACCCTAACCACAAAGGCCACGACGTCTGCTTGCTCCTCACTCCTGCACACTCATCTGAAGCCCTAGCGTGGCAGACACCCCCTCCTGCCTGAACCGCCTGGTCTGTTGGCTCCCTCACACAATTCCACCCTCCTGCCTCTTTGACCCTACCTCCCTGCCACCCATGACTCCCCCCACAAATGCTCCCAGGCCCCAAGGCTCCATCTTCATCCACTCCTCTGTTTCCATTTGCTGCCTTGGCTTCGGCCTCTCAAGAACTCCCAGGACTGAACTCCAAATCTCTCTCAAACCTCACAGCATACTTTAAATTGCCTTTGGCCTGCATTACCTGAATGTCCTTCAAGTACCGCTGGTAGGACGAGTCCAAGAGGGAGCCTCTCACGCACCCCCCAACTCAGCAGTCCCTCCTCGGACGCCTGCTTCTAGCACCGGGACCATCAGTCATCTGGCCCCAGTGCCCTGGAGCAGCGCTTCCCTTCCTCCCCAGCCCCGTATCTTGTCGGCAGAGGGTCAGCCCTACAGGCCTCCTGTTCCATCCTCCTCATGCCCACTTCGACTGCCACCACCTTCACCCAACAACTTCCTACTCTTCTGAAGCCCCACCTGTAGACTCACCTCTGAATCTATTTGTCTCCTGTTCAAAAACAAGACCAGGATGCCCACTCTGACCACTTTCATTCAACATAAGTCCCATAAGCCACAGCAATCAAAGAAGAAAAAGAAATAAAAGGAATCCAAATTGGAAAGGAACAAGTAAAACTATCACTGTCTGCAGATGTCATGATGCTATACATAGAAAATCCTAAAGATGCTACCAGAAAACTACTAGAGCTTGTCAATGAATTCAGTGAAGTTGCTGGATACAAAATTAATACACAGAAATCTGTTGCATTTCTATACACTAACAATGAAAGATCAGAAAGAGAAATTAAGGAAATAATCCCATTTACTATCACACCAAAAAAATACCTAGGAATGAACCTACCAAAGGAGGCAAAAGACCTGTACTCTGAAAACTATATGATAGTGATGAAAGAAACCGAAGATGACACAAACAAATGGAAAGATATACCATGTTCTTGGATTGGAAGAATCAATATCGTCAAAATGGCTATACTACCCAAGGCAATCTACACATTCAATGCAATCTCTATCAAATTACCAATGGCATTTTTCACAGAACTGGAAAAAATTTTTTTTAATTTGTATGGAAACACAGAAGACCCCCGAATAGCCACAGCAATCTTGAGAAAGAAGAACAGAGCTGGAAGAATCCCATTGAGCAAAAGATGCTAAACATCACGAATCATTAGAGACGCAAACACCAGTCAGAATGGCCAGCATCAAAAAGTCTACAAATAATAAATGCTGGAGAGGGTGTGGAGGAAAAGGAACCCTCGTACACTGTCATGGGAATGTAAACTGGTGCAGCCACTATGGAGGACAGTATGGAGGTTCCTTAAAAACTAAAAAGAGGGTTATCACGTGATCCAGCAATCCCACTCCTGGGCATATATCCGGAAAAGACAAAAACTCTAATTTGAAAAGATACATGCACCCCGATGTTCGTTGCAGCACTATTTACAATAGTCAAGACATGGAATCAACCTAAGTGTCCATAGACAGATAAATGGATAATGAAGATGTGGTACATATATATAATGGAATATTACTTAGCCATAAAAAAGAGAGAAATAATGCCATCTGCAGCAACATGGATGGTCCTAGGGATTACCATATTAAGTGAAGATGGCCAGACAAAGACAAATATCATATGATATCATTTATATGTGGAATCTAAAAAAATGATACAAATAAACTTATTTACAAAAAAATAGACTCACAGACACAGAAAACAAATTTATGGCTACCAAAGGGGATAGCAGGGCGGCAGGGGGAAAGATAAATTAGGAGTTAGGGATTAACATACACACACTACTACATATAAAATAGATAAACAGCAAGAAACTGCTGTATAGCACAGGGAACCATATGTCTTACAGTAACCTATAATGGAAAAGAATCTGAAAAAGAATATATATACAATTGAATCACTTTGCTGTACACCTGAAACTAACACAACATTGTAAATTAACTACTTCAATTAAAAAAATGGCTAATTAAAAACGAAACACGTAGAGACTGCCCAAACACAGCCCACCTCCCTACCTGCCCACCTCCCATTTCTCCCACCAGACTTCTCGCTTAGGACCTAAGCAAGACCTCAGCAACCTAGGACGCTCATCATGTTGCAAACACATCCCAAGTCTTCTCTCTTCTGACTCTCAGCCTTGTATTGTCACCTCAGTTTCAACTACCCGTTACCACTAACGACGTCTGTAAACTTCCACCCCGAACCTACTCCCTGACACCATGCACGATCTCGTGGGAGTGAAGTTCTCTCACCCCATCTCTAAAGACCCAAAGACATCAGCGCCAGCCTCTGTCACCCCTGGGAAAGGAGTCCCTCCATGACAGAGGTGGGTTTCACGCATACCTGGGTCCTCCACTCCACCATGCACGCAAATATCGTTGAAGGGCTAAACTATCTTACGAGCCAAAATTCATCTTCGATTAAGCACCATTTCTGCCAATTAACAGGTCTTTAGGCAAAGCAGGCAAAACACAATAAAACCAGGTAAACTTCACATACAGAGCCACTTAGAAGGAATCGGCTCAACCTCCTGTGCTTTCTGTACTCACGGTACAGCCACCCTAGGGTAATAACCAGACACACTCAGCACCACTTCATGTACGGAAAGCATATCAGACTTTTTGAACTACAAAACGTTTTGGAAAAAGGAGAAGACTGACTCATTTAATGCTACCATGACAGGGGAAGGCCTTCTATACATAAATCTTTATAAAATTTCCTGCATCTTCCCACCATGCCGGTATAGGACTTCTAGAGGCGATAAACTATCTACCATCACAAAGGAAACGTCTTAATCTAAAGGAAACTGAGTAACAGAGCACTCATTCCAAAACATTCTGTTTTGCCTGGAGATACCAAGAAGCAGCTAGATAAATTAGAACGTGGAAGATGGGCTAACTGCCTCAGCCCAGGATAAAGTCTTCACGCCTGGAGTGACAGTTATTGATTCGCTATATGAAAGGGGGGACAGCTGCTCAAGGCATGGCACGCAGGAAATACCCTTTCAGATGGAAAATACATTTAGAATCACTTAGAAAAATAGCCCTATTTTTCTAACCTAAAGCCCCTGACGCCTTCCGCAGCCCAAAGCTTAAGCTTGGATACAGAACAGAATCATCGGAGATTAAGAAAGGAAAAAATTACCTTCCGAGACAGCAGAGACAGATAAGAAGTATCATTATTGGCTGATCTGTCGTCATCCTCCAAGGTTACCATCTTAGAGAAAAATGTACTGTGAGGGTTTAACGCTCAAATTTTAAATTTGGTATCAATTATAAGACTGAGCTTTCCACTTGCTTCTCTTACTATGTTCTACCTTTGGTTTCATTTGATCTAGTTTATAATTTCTCCCTTAAACTAGCAGAGGTATAAAACAGGCATATCGCTTCCATTCCACTCAAAGTTGGAGATGTGGAGAAAATAGCCAATCACCTCAAATACTTTCTGCAGTAAGAGTGCTGAATTCACTCATTAAACAGCAAAAAATGCTGCTAGATTTTCTGTTCCTTTTTTTTGGTGGCGGGGGGCAGGTGCTGTTTTAACTTAGAGTCATTTGCTTTTATTTCTATGCTCCACTAACTATCCTGATTGAATAAGTATCTAAATAGAACTCATATCATCCCTGGCTTCAGTTCACTCACTAAGTTAGCACCATAATACAGCAACAAAAACTTGAATTAAGCAGATTGCCAGAACCCTGGGGATTGGCTTCTCAGGTTTACTGCAATTTGTTCTAGAAAGAAAAACTAAGGAGAGGTAGATAGACCACCAGAGAATCTGTCTGAACAAAGGGAAAGAAATCAACATGAGCTGTGTCATACTGAGGAGGCAAGAGGCTAAGAAGAGTTTTTCTTCCAATAATTTTTACTACTCACAAGAAAAAGTTAATTCCATTAATTTTGACATATTGGCACTCAAAAATACTATTTTCTCAGCCAGTAATATCATCACTACCAAAAATTAATATTAAAATAGAAGTTTTATTGACCTAATTTTCCAACATTTGAACAAAACACTTCATTCACAATGTGAGTTGAAATGGCAGAAAATACATCCAAGTGAGGTTTGTGACTGTAAGATCAACCCCAAATAAATAAATACTTTTACTCTAATGTCGGCAGTAAGATTTTATTACATTGTCCAATAACAGAAAATACACTTTAAAAAAAATGTATTAGCATTTCTATAAGGACTCATTAATACCCAAACTAATACCAAGAATCAAACTTGAGGACTAGGATTAGTGGTTGTCGTATTGTGTTAAGAAGCAACGGACAAAAGTAAAATACAGAACTCAGGAACACAGCCAGAGAAATCATGATAAGGAAAACGGCTCACCTTGACGTGGCTCTGGGCTCCGAGGTTGTAGATCTCGGTCGGCTTCACTTCATTGATGATCTTTACGAGGCAGGTACTGTCGGTGAGGTCACCATAGTGCAGTTTCATGTCTTTAGGATTGAAACACATACCATTAGATAGAAGGAAACAACGTAGGCCCAATTTTTTAACATAGCAAAACTGAAATGTATATTCTGAAATTCTGAAAACCAGATTGGTTCTGGAGTAGCAGTCTGTAACTGTCATCTGTAAAGAAACTAAATAGTAGAAAGAGATTCCCATTTGTTGCTATGTCTATAAAGGATTTGTAAAAACTCAGGTGAGCTTTTTAAAAAAACATAATATCATGACAGATGTTACACAATCAGCGTATCTTATGGCGCCCCGGTGGCTGTAAGACATGTCACATGAGAATGAGATTCAGACAAAGAAAATCTGGAAATAATGCATATACCCTCGAACGAAATATGTAACACATTGATAGTGGTGAAGATAGCTCTATTCAGATACTTTTATCTAGCGATTTTTCAGTCCTTCGTAAACATCAGTCCTTAAACCATCCATGACGTGCCTGACGTATACATAACTGATTAGAGGACAACTAGCTTGTGCTGACCCCAGATCTAAGCAGATCCTCACACTGACTTCCCTAGTGTAAGAAGGTGACACAGGCAGATGGGCAACCTGCTAACTGGATACTCTCATTAATTTTACATAATATTGATCTACATCTAGGTCCAATGGCAGTACCATTCTACACTTTGCACAAAATGATGATGATTTTCAAGGAGGATTCACTGAATAACCTAAATATTAAGGTGGAAAGTGTACTAGTAGGTCACCTTCCTGATGACATCACTACCTGTACAACTAACCCAAACCTTCCAATGTTCAGGGCCCTGAGGTGAATACAAGCCACCTGGATCATCCCTGCTGGCAGGAAACACCCTGTGTCCTCGTCCCAGCTCTGTCTTTCGCGTGCTATGGAGGCTTGATAAAGTCACACCCTCTCTCTGCTTCCATCTGTAAAATGGTCTCATTCACAACCTCAGGAACTGCTGTCAAGGTCAAATGAGAAAACACCGCAACTGTGTGATGTACTCCCTGCAATTGTGTTACCAAAAATAACAAACGACTGCAAATACTGACAACCGCCTGTAAAGCAATTTAAATACATTTTTGACTGCCATCTACTTTTGGACCTGTCTTCACCAATTATTTCTAAAATTAAATAAATGTACAAAGACTGCTTGAGTTGATTAAATTAGACCAAACGTGAAAAGTGGAGGAGGGCTCTGAGTGTGGAGCTGATCTGACTCGAGGGCACAGGGACACCTGGAGATGGGTGATCAAAGGCTTGTCTGCTCCGGCCTCTCGAGCAGCATCACCTGATGGTACCCTCGTAACGGCCTAACCGCGGTGACACCATGGCCCAGGGCAGCAGGCAGTGAAGGGTTTTCAAAGCGTGCAGATAGCATTCAATGCAGGTAACTCATGGGTAAATAACTGCGATTTGATGGGCTTTGAGAAAAATGACATTTGAAAATACCTTATCATAATATAGGAAGTTACACAGAAAGAGAGTTTAGAAAAAGAAAATGACTTACTTCCTTCAATATGAGCCTGGGGGTTCTTATACAGATGTTCAATTCGACCAGTATTGAATGAACTGGATCGCCGTACAATTCCATGGACCTGCATTTTTATCGTGTGGAAGGATAAGAATAAGTTATAAATATGCAATGAGGATTCGTAAGCAACATTATTCTGCTAATGTTTAGCTTCGTGAAAAAACATATAACTGTCATTTAAAGACCTTATTTTAAATTAGCAGAAGGAGTTCTGTGGCTCACTCTCCCCCCACCCCGCCCCCGCCCACAGGCAGCTCCCTCCATCCCTCTCCAGTGTTTCTACTGCCAATCTCGACGAAAGTAATTAGATAATGACGTGACTTCACAGTGAGTGCTTAGTTGTAGATACTCAAATGTCTCCTTTTCCAAACACACACACACTTACGGTCCTACTGCTGACAAAAATATCTCTTCAATTTGAAACCGAAGACAGACCATGCGAGGCCGTATCGGTCACACAGCCTGGACCGCTCTTCAACCCAGAGCACGAGGAGAGGGCTCTGGTGCCTCCAGCCCTGCCCGGTGCCCTCCGAGCTTTGCACCTGGCACCGATTCTTTAAATAAATACGTATCTGGGTCCACAAGAGAATCAGGGAGCCGCTGCTTTTATGCAGCTGTGTGGAAAAGCTAAGAAAGCTAAATAGCATAGGTTAGGGACAAGACTTACGTCCTATGAGATTTAAGGCATGAAGGAAACTCAAATGAAGGGAGGATTTTTTTTTTTTTAATTTTTATCTTTGACTTAACCATGACAAGTGTGAGGGGAAAAAGTCACTGGAACCAGAACACATACCTGTCCGATGCCGAAGAAAAGACTATTTGTGTCTGATACATTGGAGACATTGTTCAGGACCTGGTCTCACTCCCTCCTTTGTGCTGCCAGCGCTAATAGCAGCTTATGTCACTGGCTGCCCGTGTCCCAGCGCTGCTGGTGGCAGTTTTAGTCTTTCTCTTATTTTAGAAGCGCTCCTTCTAGTGCTGGGTAGTTTCATTTGCAGCTGAATACACTTCTATATTTTAACTCAATCGTTTTCTATTTCGAACAAAAATTAATCCTTGGCATGACTCAAATATTCCAAGTGCAGGGGGGAAATTATAAGCACATAAGACTTTCTTTCAAATAGAAAGAAATGTCATCGTCACTTTACATGGCATACATGAGAAACTGACTTCTGCAAAGGATACAACACACCCACAATTAATAATTCTGTTGGTTAGATGCTTTAGCCAAAGAGCTAAAACCACATTATTTTCCAAAAGAACTAAACCCAAGAAAATTTTGTAAACATGAAAATATTTTAAGACAGGAACATCACAAACTTGCTTGACATTCCGGGAGGCTAACAGTAAAATCTAGGAAACACTAAATTGCAATTTGGGTTTATGTATCCATTACGCAATTTAAAAGTAGAGAGAATAATACTTACATTAAGCTTAGAATTAATTCAACTTCATGGTCTCCAGTTTTTCAAGTTGTTAATTATAAAGTTCAACTACTCTGTAAACTTAATAAACTTTGTTTAATAAAAACCAAGTTCACATATACACCTATACATATCAAAACTGGTGTTTACCACCAAAGTTATTTCTGAAATACAGAGATCTCAGATGTAAGCTGAGCTTGATTTCATTGGATAGAGAGGAATTCATATGTTCTAAAAAACAGATAATTTAGCTTTGACAATGAAAAAAATAATAATATGATTTAGTCTATTTTTTTCTCTTGATTGCTGGTTTCTGGATAAGTCACATATCCCAACAGCCCAAAACAAAGAGAAATGCTATATACATACATATTTTATATCTACATAAAGGACTGATAAAAATATTCAATGACATTGATGGATGCAGTATGAAAATCAGACAATTACCCAAAGTCACAGCAAATAAATAACATAGGACTTTACTGTCACACTTATAACCAAACACATTAAGCACTAGTTTTGGGTCTTTTTTTTAATACAAAAAAAAAAAAAAGCTGTGTTTTAATTTCCCCTCACTCCCAACTTTTGGTATGTGTATACAGGGAAAGAAAGACCTGCCAAATGCTTAATCCATGACAGCAAGTATTATTCTAAGAACTAATGAAAGCTGAGTCTGTCTACTTCTGAGACAGGTGAAATACAAACTTTAAGACAAGCCAAAATGTGTGCAAACTGGATAATCTAGTTAAGAATTTGAGATTAGCGGCTTTTTCTTTACAGAAGGGAGGTAGGCAGGATTTTTTGTTTGTTTTTATAAGGATTTTTGGAGAAAAAGAAACGAGTTAGGAAACCAAAGTGAAAAGATAAATGAGCTAAATTTGATTCCCGATAAAATTAATTAAAATCGTTATTATATTATAGCAGTTCAAAAACAAAATTTCTGAAAAACTGAGGTGTTAAACAGAAGTGAGCATTTTTGACAAAAAAATTTCAAGTCCCATTTAACTAAGTGATGAAAAGGAAAATTTCAAGTTCTCACGATGTCAGAACAAAGTTGGTTTGACTTTAAAACCGAGAGTCAGATTAGGCAGTATAAATGCACAGAAATGCTGACTGATTGATTGATTGATTGATTACAGTCAAGAAAATAGAAAATTATTACCATTGGATTTTAAATTCTTCAGTGTCTAGATTTCTCTTGGAGGCAAGGATGCCTCCCAGGGATGTTTAATGCAACCTGCTTCTGAAAAGTCTAGATGACGTCGGTCACATCAGCACACACAGCAGTGACCGTGCACAGACACTGTTCTCTGTGGACATTAAATCACTGAACCTTCACAACCACCTTCGTATCGTGACTCCCATCTTACAGGTGGGGACGCTGCCTGAGACCACGCCACCAGCACGTGGTTCTGTTAAAGGTGGACGTGGCCCATTGTGCCAACACTCAGTATGGTTTCAGAGCGAAAGCCACAAAAAGCTTTGACTTTTTTGCACCAAGGCTTCTATCAATAGGATTACCAACAACTCAGAAAAAAGGATCCACGGATCAAGAACGGAAGCACCGGAACTCCAGTTCTAACAAAGGTCTCCCAGGGATGACTGCACAGCCCTTCCGCCCCATTTCTTTTCTGCTCTCCTGAGGCCCCCTGGCTACAGTTCCTCCCCTGGAAGGGAAACCCACGATCTACCTGTTCTCTAATTTTACATTCTGATTCGCTGTGTTGTCATTGTTACCAAGTTAATTAATATAGATTTCTCACATATTCCCAGATACAGTCTAGCTTTTAAAGGGTTTGACTTTGTCTTTCATCTTTCTGGTTTCTCTTTGTATTTTGCACAAAATAGTACAAAAGTATATTTCTGGCTTATCTGCTAACAATGATGCTAGGAAGGCACCTGAAACCAGAGGTACCTTCACAGGAAGCTTCACTCCTGTGGTTTTCCTCTTTCCCTGGTGACGAGAAGGAGCACGCAGAGCTGGGACCCGGGCAACGTCACACACCCGCCCTTCCCTGACGCGAAGTAACAGACCGGACCGAGGGCCTCCTACAGAATCTGCGTCCCTCGGCCGGTCAGCACCAAGCACTGTGCCACCCGCCTGTCCTGTAAGATTAAGCTCCACAGGCCCATAGAGCTCCTCTGGACTGCTGTCCACGTGCGTCTCACCTGACCTTGGTGGCGACCTTGGGGACACGTGCATTCATCGTCTAAGTCTCCGAGAGGCCGCGGAGCCAGCAAGTGGCGGGAAAGGATGAGGACGCGGTCCAGCACCCTGCTCAGGGGCTGCCTCGCCACCGCGAGCTGGATGGCCTCGCTCACCTCCCTGCTCTGAGCTGCCTGACATGGTACAAAGGAGAATTACCCTCTGCACTTCAACAATGTGTAGAATTAAGTCCATAAAGCTTTAAAGGATGATTTTCTATAAACGCTGAGAATTCTTGGCTCTACTCATCATGAGATGATACCTACAGACATTCTATAAATAATGAACATGTGTTAGATCCATTCTCTTTATCTTTATGCCCCCCCCCCAAAATGTTTAATCTGGAGCAAAATTCAAGAAACCAGCAGCATTAAAAACTTTAAACCTTTAAAGGGTCCCTTCTCAGTGAGGAGTGGAGCCGGGATGAAGCAATCCATCTTTTTCACGTTACATTGTTCATTCAGAACATGATCAGATGGGACCTCCCTGGCGGTCCAGTGGTTAAGGCTCCGTGCTCCCCATGCAGGGGGCAAGGGTTCGATCCCTGGTCAGGGAGCTAAGATCCCACATGCCACATGGCACGGCCAAAAAATGAAGTAGTCCTATGCCTTGACGTGGAATGACGTTCATAATATATCGTGAATTGAAAAAAAAAAAAAAAAAAAAAAAAAGAACATGATCAGATGCATGGATTTCAGAGGACAGATTAGGTGACCAGGCCCCACAGCTTCAGAAATCTAAGGTGTGTGGTCAGACGAGGTATTTAACCATAACTAGTTAATCTGTAACATATGAGATTCCCTTTAAAGGCATACACAAACATCGCTCTCTGCTTCAAGGTTAGCCAGGCTTTCTATACCTTTACTTTGCTCCTTTGACTAACTGCGCTACGTCACCTCCGCGCACAGGCTTGTATTCGCCTTCGCTGCCCCATCTTCACTCCCCAGCCCACCTGGCTCTGCCCCTCAACCTGCTTCCCTCCAGCTGACTGTCCATCGGGTCCACGCCTCCCCGTGCTCATCATGAAGGCTGACCTCACCCCTGCCGGCCAGGGAAGCCTGCCCCTTATGCAGGAAGATCTCAGCCTCAGGATCAAGCCTGCTCAGAATCTGCAGCTCTTCCTCCTAGTGTTCATTCGTTCCCAGCGACACTTTGCTACCCCAAAGTATATTGTTTCCAGTTATTTCTGGGCCTTGTGATATTCCTTCCACAAAGACTAGATTCAAAATAATATGAGAGCTCAGGGAACCAAGGTACCCCAAATTAAGGTATCTTAAGAAATGCTGTTCATCTTCACCTTGGAATTAAAAGAGCTCATTTGAACCTCTAGTTGCAGTGGTTCTCACACCATAGGACCCAGGAAAGCAGCCACCGCGACAGCTGGGGGCTGTTAGAAAGGCCGGTCTAAGGTCCCGGACTCAGCCGCCTCGTCTTCGGTGGGGCCCGGGTGGCTCTGAGGCTAAACGCTGGGAACCCTCTGACTTAGAAGGAGGTGCTCGTCCAAAATTGCTGATGTTGGCCCTCTGGATTCAGGTGTGGACAGGGGTGTCCCCTCTCATCTCACGGGAGGCAATTTTCTAACCCTGTTATTTATTTTGCTCATGTTCTGGAGCAACCAGGGGCTGCTGGTGGTAATTCTGGAAATTGTCCAACGCAGCCTCTTCGAAAAATCACTCTCACATCTACTTTGACCTAAACACCAAAAGATAAAGCCTGTGCTATCATCACATCCCAGTTAATAAGCTTACCCTCCAGTTACATCAATCTCTTAAAAGTGAAGACAGCAGCCTAGGAAAACTGAAGACAGGACAGATAAACACCCTCTCACGGCCCCCATTCCTACAAAACTCACACTCCCCTGTGCTCCAAGGAGGAATCACTTCCGGTCATGCCGTGCAGCTCCGAGCCTTCCACCTGAACTGCAGGGGGTACTTCCTTCTGCCCTCTCCTCTCCTGCCAATCACTGTTTCAATGACTCATCCCTCCCACGAACTGTGATTTGCCGAGCGGGCCTTCTATGGTCTTTCTTTATCAGAATCCAACCTGCTCTTACAGTTTCAGACGCCAACGGAAGGAAACACCCGAAGCGCACCTGGCTGGCCTAGATTCTGATGTATTCCTGAGCCTCTGGTCCACTTAGGAGCATGACGACCCGTTTTCAGGGGTCTGGCAGTTCCCGAACAGGCCGCCTACATGGAGCTCCGCCTCCTGGGCACGCCCTCCTCCGGGCCCTTCCCAGTAACACTGACATCGCCATCCTGCTGCCCAAGGAAGCTGACCGCTGACCGCCTACCGCGTCCAGACAGACCCCCGCCCCCATTCCTCCCCGGCGCCTCACACCGCCTCGCCGGCTCCCTCTCCCTTGGGGCCAGCCACATTCGCATCTGATGCCTCAGGGCCCCGCGTCCACCTCGGAAGTGCATCTCGGGACCCACACGGCTCGAGCACTCCTGCTGACACACCACCTCTCCTCCCGAGCTGCGGGGACCGTGAGGGGTTTAGGGCGCACCAGCAGGGCGTGGTGTCTCGGCACACTGCACGTTTTAAGCTGAAGGAGCCTGAGAAAATCACAGAAGCGGGAAGGTCACCCTGACTTTCCCCCCGCCCTTCTCTCCCGAAGCAGCCAGGTGGGAGGTGCCCTCCCCACACCTGGAGGAAAGGAGCATCTTTACGTCCCAAGACAAGGGGAGGCCGGGAACAATCCCACCCAACAGACCTGGCTGAGCCACCCCCAGTCCTACATTGACCGCAGACCCCTGGACCTCATTTCTCCACCACTGTCCCTGCTCACCTAACCTAACACACAAGTACTCAGGCCTACCCGCCTCTTCGGACCCTCATTTTCTCAGGAAGGCTCCCAAGTCACAGAAAACTTACATTAAATACATCTGTATGCTTTCAGTTTAATTTTCAGACCCAGCCAGGGACCCTTAAGAGGGTCGAGGAAAATGTTCTCCTCCTCTACACTAAACTGACAAAGACAAATAAACAGGAGAAACTTCTGCTGTTTTTTCCAACTCCGTCAGCTTAAAATATTCACATGCCAAGGGGCCATGTTTGGGGGTAAGATGCCCTGACCCATCACCATTACTCAGGTAGCTCCTTCTCTTGGCTCACCCGGTACACAGCCGAATCACTCACCCCGCTCCAGCCACCGAACGACTCTTCGCCTGTCCCAACCTCTGAAACAAGATAAGTACGTCTCTCTCGCAAACCTTTCCTTTTAGAATTATTAAAGCGCCAAGTTAGTCCAGCCTGAATAAATCTCAGTCTTCACCTAAAACCAATACTTCTATTCTACATATCACTCTAAAATCCTCTGCTCTGCAGAATATGAATTGCTCGCTCAATTATTATAGGAATCTATGTATATGAACATATGTGTACATGCCTATTTCCACAGTTACATTTGCCTTTTTTTGATATCATTACAAGATGTAGAAGTAGCCATTATTAGATAAAGGCACAGAAGGTCTAATCATATCTGCTATTAACCAAAGTCTAAAAGTCAAAGTTCATAGAAAAGATTATGCGTTACACTAAGAAAACTAGGTTCCTTTTCTTCAAATCCTGTTGGTGCTTAAATGCCAAATTCCTTGCTATTGTTTTTGCATTTGTCCACGGTGCGCATTTTTCAAACAATGTACCTGCGACTGGAAAAAACATGGCATCCAAAATTATTAAGGTAAACACCCCCCACATCAGGCCAGAGAACATGTGCCACTGCGTAGGCTTCTGTCCTCTGCAGAGCACAGAGATTTCTAGAGATGTGCATATCTGAAAACTGTTCTTAAAAAGTGTAAGATGTACACGCTAAGATACATCCATTTAATACGTAAAACCCTTGTTTCTTTCAAGGAAAGCAGAAAACGTGTAAGGAGGAGGAGGAGAAGGAGAAAAGGAAGACAAGGGCAAGAGCAGCAAATGCAGAAGCTCCAGCTTCCACGAAATACCGGCTGCCGACTGGAAAGCAAGCATCTCTAAGTGTCAACTTTGCATTCAGGTTTGCCAGGGATCAGCTTAGTTTTTACTGCTCTGTGCAATTTCCGAATTAAGTGACTTCGCTGTGAGTGGGACTTTTTTATGTAACACATGACATCATAAATTAACCCTAAGGACGGTACAGCGTTCAGCTCACCCGGTTGCTGGTTTAGCTGAGAATGCGGGAAGCGTGCAAAGCAGGGGAACAGCAAGAATGGGGGGCGGGGGGCTGCCAGCGCGCCAGCAGATAAACAGCACAATGAGCTGGCGCTGTGCCAGCCAAGAGGCACATTCTTCCCCTGATTTGGACTTGTTATCAGAGCTTCCGTGGAAACACACACAGAAGGACAGCAGAGAGGAAGCGGGAGGCCACGGTGGCCGCGGTATCCCGTCAGCCTGTGCCGGCTCATAGGGGACTCACCTCGTAGCCCTTCTCCAGCAGGAACTCGGCCAAGTAGGAGCCGTCCTGGAAGACAAGGAACATCAACAACCGTCAGACCCATCGTGGCCAAGACCAAGGGTTTTGAGAACAGCATTTCAGAGGCTCTAGGAACTTAAATAAGGCTCACGGCAACCGACATGAAAATAACACAGACAACATCCGACGTAAACACCGAGTGGTGCTCTGCTGTCCACTAAGCCTCCCATAGATGGGCGTTCGTCTGTGCCCACGGGAGCGTGGGAAGGCGCTGGCATCACCACGTGCACAGGGAAAGAAACCGAAATCCAGGGACACGTGGGGGCAACAGGGAGAACATCAAGCTTCAAAAGCTGATGGATCTGCTTTAGGTTTTGCCGCTTACTAGCCCTGTGAAATACGCAACACATGTGCGGCCAAGCAGAAGGCCCTGGTGCTCCTGGGACATAAAACAGGAATCTGACTATTTCTGGGGGTGCTGTACAGAAGGAGACGCTGGAGCAGGGATGAGACAGGAGCTGCGGGGCCTGGGGAGAGGGCAGGGAGAGTGTGGGGAGGAGGCTGAGAGAGCACAGCGGTGTTGACACCACTGGAAAGAGCTGCCACGGGGAGAGGGGGAGGTGTGGGCCCTCCGGGGAGGCCCTCCAGGCACTGGTGGCCTTACCTTCGAGCCCAAGGGTCTGGAAAGTCAGCCCAGAAAGGGCGTGGGGTTTGAAGGTGGGGTGGGGGCGGGCCGTAGACTTGATGGCGTTGGTGTTAGCCCTGAACACACGTGCAGGCGCACACGCACGCAGAGTTCAGCAAAAGCGAGGTGCTTACTTTTTATGAAATGATGGGAACTTCGTCTGTATGCATCTTAAATTACGCAGTTAATCTCTACGTTAAGATGACGGTGTCTGACTAAACACAGAGATTCTCAGCTCGTTTTTTTAAATTCTTTAAAAATGTCTAGGTGAGGATGGAGGTTCTAGGTAAAATACCTCATGCGCCACTTTTAGGGAAAGAAAGTATGAGAGCCATCTGATTAAACCGTTAAGAGGCCACAAGGCACAAAATCAGGGTTCTAGAGATACGGGAGAACATCACCAGCCCTGCTCAGAAAATGAGCTGGGTGGATATTTCACAATCAATCCTGTAACTGCCCTTCTGCTTTCAGCCTGGGCAGGTCCCCTCCATCCCATCCAGACTTAACATAAAAATGAGAGGCTCCAACTACTGGAAATTTGTGTGCTCAAAACTGGTTGGGAATATCTGGATTTTCTTTGGTTTCCTCAGTTTGTAAAAGCTTAAAATACCCCTTTGAGCTTCAAAAGTTCCTACCAGATATTCCAGGAAAAAGAAAAATAAAGCAGGTTTTATTCCTATCATTGCTTGACTTAGAGCTGGAACTGGAGACACCCTATGGGTCCTGAAAATGAGAGGGCTGCTGCGAGGGTGCTTACTGCATTAATGCAGAAGTCACGCGTGAATTCAGGCAGGATGACAAGGCGAGGGGGACAAGGGACACATTTTGTGGTTCATTAAAACCCCCATCAAGTTTTCTTCTGACTTGCTGACATAAATATTCTGGTTTACAGACTCATGTGGAGAAGAAGAGAAATGGTCTGGCACATTCCTTTTCCTCTCAATCTTACGATATACGCACAATTGTGTGGTTTTACACACCCAACATGCAAAGTAAACCAGATAAGAGAGCTGAACAATTCACACCCCGACAAGCCAGGTTGATCTACGGGACCATCAGAAACTTGAGGATAATCAATAGTCTTACAATTAATTCTGAAAACAGCTTAACAGAAAAAGTATTTACAACAATAATCATAATTTTACAGTAGGTCGGACAGCCCTAGAAAGTACATTTTGTTTTGCTCTTGGTGGTGGTGGTGTCATTTTGAAGCAGGCAACACTGTACTTTGCACATTTTTACTTTCTCTCAGAATAAAAAGTTAAAATGCTCTGTGCTCCACCACGGTTGCCGAGAACGTTTAAAAACAAAAAGGCAGAGGTGAGACCGTGGGGAGGGGCTGTGACTATTCAGAGGCTGATGTGAAACAGGCCTGCCCAGGGCTGAGCCCTGTCAATAGGTCTTGCTCTTCTCACCCAGGCCCTCCTCAAACTTTCCAGCCGGGCTGGAACATTCTGCCCCAGCAGTGGCACCCGCTTCCTCCTCACTTCCTTGCCAGGTCTCCCAAGTGATAGGGCCGGCCGCACAATGTGGGAACCGCGGCAGCGCGAGGCCCCTGGCCCCCCCTCCCCCGGCCCCCAGACCCCTGCACCGAAGCCCCTCTAGGAGGACGGGCCGGTCGCACAGCACCTCCCCCAGACGGAAAACCACAACGTCACGGCAACTGAGAGCCACGGCCAACACGACATCTGACTCTCGACTCCTGGAGCCCGAGGAGCTGACGGACTACATGTCCGGCTCACGGCGAACACAGCTCATCTGGGACAGACTCCAGCCCGGGCTCACGCCGCGCGCCAGAGACGCTTTCACTGGGGAGCCAGCACCCCAACCGGGACGCTGTTCAATTCGGTTTTGCACATGGTTATGAAGCCTGTCTCCATTTCACATTAAATGTTGCACAGCTGGAAGTAAGCACCACGGCTTTAACCTTTTCAAGACACAGAAATATTTTCTGTCTTATGCTCACAGGAACTCACCGGGAAGGCAGGCAGCCCCTTGGCACGGGCGTTAGGGAGGCCCGTGGAGGTTAGGGGCCCGCCTGGTGGCACCCACGAGAGGGGAAGCCAGGACTAGAACCCGGGGCTCCCACGACTGTGCCCTGGGAAACCACTCCCTCCACCCGGGGCCCACCAGCGCGTGCCAGAGCCCAACAAAGCAATAAAAAGACCATAACAGACTCATTTTTAAACCAAATTGATTCAGTCACTCTGCATGACAGGGTATCTTACGGATTAAACAGTCCTTCTAGTTTTAACCAGGTGACCCAAACGCAGAAGGTCCTGTAACTTTAGGACAGCCCAGAGCTCGGGGGGGAGGCAGGACACAGGGCCGGGGCCTTCTCCAGCCTCATGTGGACACCGCTGCCTCCTGGAAGCAGTGTCTGGAGGTGGACTTGGGATGTACGTTTCAGGCTGTCGAGCCAGGCGGCAGGGCCACTGCCGAGGGTCCAAAACGGGAGGATTCCGGTGTGCCTGGTGCCTGCAGCCCCCGTCCTTGTGCTTCACCTTTCATGGAACGTTCCAGATACACACCTATACAATTCACAGTAATTCCAGAAATTGAATCCTATCTTGATCATAAGATAAAAATTACCTAAAATTTCACATCTATAAAAAGCTGAAGGGAGCGCAGAAAGTTTCCCCCTTCTCCCGAAGGCCACAGAAGGCTGAAATAGCCCTGACCGAGCCTCATACCCACCCATGTCCACACACGTATGGCCTCATACCCACCCATGTCCTCAAACGTATGGCCACCTACCTTCCTGCAAAGAGGAGAGAGCATTCCTCTTCTCTCTTCAAACATGGATTCTCTTCTAGACCACAGGACAAGTGAGAAGGCCAGCTTCTCAGATGCAACTTGAGAACCCGGGCCCTCTGAGCTGCGCCTAAATCAGACTATGTTTCTGCCGAAGCACCATTGGGCAGCTTCTTTGAAGAGGGTAAGATAATGAGCAGTGCTGGGCTAAAGAAACCAGGCCTCTAATAAAATGAATTCCCTTGTTTAGATCACCTCAAGCACTGGGAAGTAAAATACCCCTCCTGTAAGGAGAGAAAGCACTTGTCCACACTGCCTGCCACATGCTTTAAGTCTCTGTGCCCTAATTACTCTAAAATAAGCATTTTCAGCTAATTGCAATTACAATATCAAAGTAATCTGTACCTCCAATGAGAGAAGTACAGACACCTCAAAGATTAACAGAAGATGCTGCTTTGAATTGGAACGAAGACTTCAGATGGGAAGATTAGCCACTGCAGTGCCAAGATTCCAGAGGCAGAATGCGAGGGAAAAGTATTTTCACCTGGCTCATGCTTGCAGCACAAAGCACTGGATAAAATCTCTGTCACACTCACACGACTCAAAAGACCATGGGGATTATTAATCCCACTGTCTCATTTTGCAGGTCAGGAAACTGAGACTGAAGACATTAAATGTTTAGTGTCCAGTCACACAGTTAGGAAGTAGTAGAACATGAAAAATAAAAAAGGAAAGAAAGTAAGAAAAGTAAAAACAGATCTCTCAGACCTCAGAATTTTTAACTAAAAACTACTGTGAAAAGAGCTAAAATGAACAGACTGGACTAATGTGTACAGTTGAGAACCAGAGGGAAGAACAAGAACAGAGCCAGCAAGTGTCAGGAGAGTGAGCAGTACCTGACTGGCCACGAGGACACCATCACACGCAAAACATATAAATAACCTCGGCTCCTGTAGTCTTGAAAGCTGAAGATTATTTCCCCGTAAAAGTTGAGGTCGCCCCCCACCCACAAGAACTGCCTTTCACTCCCTTTGATCTACCTCCCGGTAGAAGGAGTGATCAACAACCCCTGCAGAGCAAAGACTGATGGATACTCCTTTCTAACCACCCCTTCCTGCAGACCCCCTGCTGGGGAAAGAGCCCCCAAGGGGGTGCTCAGCGGCTGCACACACACCTCACACGCACCTCACACGCGCACACGGCACACGGATAAGTGACACTGGCTCTGCTGCAAACCAGGACCTCCCAGGAAATTGTGATGAGCTGAAGCTTAAAGGCAACATTTTAGAAAGAGGCTGGATACCCCCCATCAGACTACACATTGCTCTACCACTGCCCTGATATCTTTCCCCCAAGTATTTTCAAAATGTTTCTAATGTTAATTTCAAATTAACATTCAATTTCAAAAGATGCCAATGTTAAGTCTCATGGCCAACGGTAAACTAAAAATAAAATATCATAGAGGGAAGAAATGACCTAAAAGGTTAATTTTAGAAAATATTTTTTCAGTTTGCTAGGTTAAAAAATGCTATGTTTTTCTTTTCATTTTTTGATTAGTATAAAGACTGAAAAGGTTTTTGTGTTTATGACTGTGTGTACTATTTCTTCTGGGAATTATTTATTCTTATCTTTTATATTTCTTATACATTTTTCTAGTAGGCTGTATTTCTCCAATTGGTTTTTTCTTTTAAGCATCTAGAACATATATAAAATTGGCTCATTTTTATCTCCTAAAAGCCACTCAAAAAATATTTGGAAACAGGTGAGCAGGTTTTTAGTGGTAGAACTCCCATGATAACCTGGCTTAAAATCCACGTTCCTTTCAAACGGCAAATGATTATTGTAAACTCTTAGTTTAATGAGCAAAGAAGAACGAAAACACCGAAACCTGAACTCCAGGGGCATCTGCGCAACCCAGCGCTTGTAGCACCACCGACCTCACCACAGCAAAACACATTTCTGTGATTTAGGCGAGTGCTGTAAGAAAAGTGGGATTAGAGGGAAGAGCTGCTAGTAAGGTATAGAAAGATAATGTCTAATTACACTCTTAGAAGAAGGACAACACACACATTCCAACACCGTCCCAGAGATGTTTAAAAACCCTCAAAAGTAAATCCTAAGGCGTTCATCAAGTGCATACGCGTGTGCTGGTGTACGTAATGCAGCATCAAGCGTGAGCTAGCCTGTCCATCTCCACACGAATACAAGTGCCCACAGAGAACGGCCTCCTGCCCACGTTCTCGCCTCTTTAAGATGTAAGCTCCTTCAGTTTGAACGCCTGTGCTTTTTCTCTCTCCCACTCTCCCTTTCTTGACACTCATGCTAAAATTTCTACCCTTCAGAGAGAAACAAAAGTCCTCACGTGACCTGGAATTACTACAAATGATGATGATAATAGTATTAGCAACAAGAGTAAGCACTTATTTAGTGCTTAGGCTATGTCAGCCACGCTCCCAATGCTTTACGATCATTAACTTTTCAATCTTCACAGTAACCCTGTGTAGTTAGCACTACTATTATCTCTATTTCACAAATGAGCAAACTGAAGTGAACTGAGACCAAGTAACCTGCCCGATATCCCAGCTAGTAAACAGAGCAAGGATCTGCACCACATATATATTTCTAATGAATGATTTACATGGCAATCTGCTCCACTAATAGGATCAATCACTCCATAATGATGGGCCTACAGATGTTTTAACATAAAATTTGGTCTCTACAGAATTTACTAACAAAGCAAAGTGTCACAGATTAGTGAGTTTCAAACATTCCCTTGGCCATAGGTGTCAGGGAATAGAGGGCAGAAAGGAAGGAAGAGATTTAGCCCCTGCACTCTTGCTCTGAGAGTATCTGGGAAGCCAGGCACTTCCTGGCCAAGATAGGATTAGACTTCAACGCTGGTTTCACACGGATCAGCATACCCACGTGCGGACAGGATGAGAAGAGCAGCCAGGTAACCTGCGCAGCTAAGCAAAGTGTTCTGCTATCAGGGAGCACCCGCCAGCAGATGCGTGAGTCAGGGACAGAGGCAGGGCCGGGGAGAAAAGCAACGCTATGAACTACTTCCCCACCGACCTCGTCCATACTGGATGGCACGGTGCCCTGGGGAAACCAATCACCACCCTCGAGCATGAAATCAAGGTGGGAGAAACAGAGGAAATACAAGAAGCATATCCCTGTCAAAACCCTTTTAAAGATCTGCTAACTGACCAGTCCAGCGGGGCTGTGAATGACTCCTTTCAAGTTTAGAACAATATACTCACTGAAAGTGTGTATAACTCAGGACTCCAAATACATCGATAAAGACTTGTTCGGATCTAGAGAGAAGTTAATAATAAATTACCAGTAAACTTCGTGCTTAAAATAATCTCTTTGTAGTAAATATATACATGAATTAAAACTGTCCAGAAATGGAAAATAGAGCTTCTCTTTCTTTTTCCCTTTCTCATTATCTCTCAAAGTGACAGTCCATACAATTAATTAAAGGCTGCTTCTTTGCAAAGTACATACTTGCATAGTTCTAATCGCCCAAATGATGTATACAGGAAATGATTTTTTGCAGGTACTCTAAAACAGAGCTGCACTTTGTCCAGGGTTCAAGGCCACGCTTAATGAAAAACTTTAAACTTGCAAGAAAAAAATGCAGTACTGAAAAGAGAAGAAATATTAAATTTTAGTATTTACCTGATTTATTAGCATTTCCTTGTGCCTTTCTTTGTAGAGTTTGTGCCCTGGCTAACGGAGAAAGACAAAGCAAATGCTCTTTTGTTGACCGACTTCAAAAAGGTCCTAAGAATAACAAAAAGACACACAGATATTGACGACTACATCTTTCTGCATTCTACTGCACATTCAGTTGTTACTTCAATGTCACTGCTGGTGACAAGTAGAGCCTAACTATTTGCAAATATTCTTCCTCTTTTTAACCCAATTTCTTTCGGGGATATAAACAGTTAAGACCATTCCTATCACAGGCACACGCCATGACAGACATGTCAGTTATGGGCACCCTGAGCCATTTCAGACCTGATCTGCAACCATGGCGTCCCCACCAAGCTGGAGACATTGTAAATCACAGAAGAAAGATACAAAATGAGAGCTGTGATTTGTATAAGTTAAAGTCACTGAAAGACAGATGAAATTCAAGCATATGTGCACAGGTGTCCATGGAGAAGTCTGTAAGCATGTACCCAGGAAGCTGCATATCATCAAACTAATAAAGCTGACGCCCAGAGCAGAGGACAGGTAAAGAACAGAGTGTCTGCAGGCAGGTTCACCCGTAAAACACGATTCTGGGGACCAGGGAATCTCCGCGTTTATTGTTGGGTTGTGCTGTATTATGCACAAAGGTTCTGCCACTCAGAGAAGGTATCGAAAAACACTTTGGGGGAAAATCCCACATCGAAGAGCATGGGCCTCCACCTTGCTGGCAGCGGCCTCTCCAGTCCCTGCCTCACAGGCCGTACAGCCTGGGCGCGTTTCCCCCAGCTTAGCGCAACACAGCGCCTATGACAGTGGAACTTCTGCAGGCTCACCCTTTTGGTTGTTTTCATCTGGTCATTGTGCCCTCTTTCACCAAGAGCAATTGGGCTTAGCTCCTACTCAACCATGACCTTTTGTTTTCAAGGAGCTTCAAAGCTGTATTTTTTAATGTGTATCCAGTATAAGGACATGTCAACCATGTACTTCTTAAATCTCGACTTAACAGGACAGCAGGAAAACAGGATCCAGACTCGACTCTACTGAAGACCAGAGTTTTGTAAGGGTGTTGAGGGTGGGGTGGTCCTTCAGGTGAGAAATAATGTCCACGCCAACAGGGACTGTATACGACTCCCCAACCTGGTCTCAGGAGCACCCAGCTCCAAATTCCCAACCTTGCCAGGGGCTCAGACTGAAAGCCTGGTGTCCCTAATTCCGTCCAACCAGATCCATCCACCTGTGGTCTAGGCTTGTAATACTGACATACCACACAGTGGTTTGCTTCTCAGCTATTCCCTCCCCTAATACGTATGACTTATTCAGGATACTTGACTATGTTTGGTAGATCTGGATCATCCATTTAGAAAAACCGAGTATTTTTTTTTCTATCAAAACACCAGGCTTAAAATTCAGGTAAGCTATCACCTTACACTACACCTTTCAGGAGATATAGCTAACGCGATCTTACTTATTGCACATATGTTCCTCAAAGTATTTACTATTTCCATCCAATTAATAACATCTTACATTTCTCTAATTCTTTATGGTTGCTAAGTTCTCTAAGATATTTCTCCCATTTATATCCCACAACATCCCGGTGAGATAGCTGATATTATCCCCATTTTTCCAGATCAGATCACAGATTAGAAAGCTTAAATCCTTTACTCAAGGTCATAGAGCTAGTGAGAGAACTTGGCAGAAGATGAAATCAATTTGTCTAGTCCTAACTATGTGTTATTTCCATATTACTTCTCCTTCAATCAAAATAAAAATGTTTCAATCAAAACAAGATGCCACAGAAGTTTTTTAAAGCTTTTCAATTAACTAATAAATGTATATAAAAACTCATATAAAGTTTAGTAAAAAAATTTTTTTAAATATCATCACTTTTGTAATAATCCATTATTAAGAATGATTGCTTAAAATAAACCCCCTTCAAGCGTACAGAACAAAACGCTCGTGCGCGTGTGTGTATGTGCGCTCACTCAAAGGGATTACTGATTACTGCCATTATCCTGAGGATAAAAGAAAGTAGGTCTGTACGCTGAATGATAAAAGCAGATCCTGCAATAATCAATGAATGGATAAACATCTATTAATGTCTAGAGGATAATGCAATGTGATACGGCAAATAAAAAAAAGGATAAGTTGCGTTTCCTACCCTTTAGGAATTTATAATCTAGTGAGAGGACAAGGAATCAACACATCACCATCATCACCATCTCACCAGCTGTCACATCAGTGCCAACATTCATTCACTGTGTCCTTGTGATGCATCAGGCTGGTGCTGGCCAATAGAAATACTGTGAGCACACGTGTCATTCAAAATTTTCTGGTAGCCAATTTTAAAAAGGTAAAAAGAAAAAAAAGTAAAAGTTAATTTTAATAATATGTTTATTTAACTCAATATATCCAGAATGTTATCATACCAGTATGTTAATGAAAAATTATTAATGAGATATTTTACATTCTTTTTTGCATTAGTCTTTGAAATCTGTTATTTTGCACTTACAGTACATCTCAAGTCAGATCTAAATTTTCTTCAGAAATACTTTTTCAGAGATCTATATTTAGATTTCATAATATCTGTATTTAGACTTCATAAACTTGACAGTTGAAAAAGTAAATTCACATACCTAGGTTTTATCAAATACATATACTTAAAATTTTTCAAAAAACTGAACTAAATACCAAAAAATCATTTCCCTTTAATATTCATATACACATTGGCAAAACTGGTGTACTCTTTTTTTTTTAAGAAACCCTGACTTGACTTTGGGGAGCACATCAGTTTAAAATCCATGTCTGCTCCAGTTCACTCACTAGCTCTGGGTCAAGAGCTAACGATGACTCCAAGGAGTCTGCACAACTGGAAGCACCTCCAGCACTGCTCCCAATTCTTTCTAGTTTTTACAGCCAGTTTATGTAATGCTATTAATAACTGCAACTAATAATGTATATTGATTCATGTTAGAAAAATGTGTAAAATCATTACTATTGATTTGTATTGTGAAAACCTTTAATTTCTACATAAATTCTCAGACGTCCCTAGTTGATCACAAACAAGCTGTCCTTTCCTTAGAGCTTCAAATTTAGCTCATTCAAAAGCAGTGTGACATGAGTGAGAAAACCTAAGTCACATCGTCATGTTTTCTTCCTTTTGTTTCAAGACAGAAAAGAAAACCCTATACTGGAGCAAATATTACAGAAATTTTGTAACCCTCACCCCGACTCTACTGCCGAGAGTCAGCAAAGACCCAAGATCACTGCCTTCTCGGTCCTCTACTTCCTTCCACGGGTCTATAAACTGGCGGTGAGTCACAGCTTTTCATGTATGGGTGGAACAATTTTTATATGGCATCTATGACACTCCTGACAGAGCTTGCTTCTGAATATAGTGGAATGATCAATAAACTCATTCCACAAGAGGCTCCACAAGGTTAGCCTCTGGTTTTAAAATTCCAATGAAAAGATTTGACGTGACATAGCTAGAGTAGTGTCATGACAGAAATTAATTTTTTCACATCCATCTGAAATTCTCCTTTGACATATGTAAAACATTCAGAAATTTGGTATTTCTAGCCAAAAATTTACAACATTTCTTTGTAAATCTTTAAATCCTTTGAGATAAAGGGTAAACAACATATTACCAGGCAGTGATTTGTATGTCGCAGTACAGCTTGTGTTAAGGTTAAAAAAAAAAAAGTACTTGAAATTTTAAGTCAATTGATCTTTGACATTGTTAGGGAGACCTTGTATTCTACAGGAAATTGTTTGAGATGATTTAACTAAATATCTTTAAGTTTCTGTAAAATATCTTTTTGTCTTTTCTCCTAATTTTCTACTAAAACTTTAATAACTGAAATAATGTCTTTGCCAACTCTCCATCTAAAGATGGTTTCCTCTTTTGTGCATTAATCCAAACCATTTTATAGGTGGACAAAGTTACAAGTTCATGTCCTGTTAAAATTTTTTTAATTTGTTAGATATTTAATTCAGATTTCAGGCAAGTACGTGCATTAACTTCTGAGCTTTGAGAGGAAACTTCTAATCAAATCCACTACAGATTTGTTGAAAATGTCCCATAATATTTCCCACCCTATCTTCTTTAAAATTTTTTTTACACAACAAACAGCTTTTCTGTTTCACTCCGGCACAGGAAACTGCAAACGCCATTCGCTGCGGAGTCTCCCAGTCTTCTTGTCCTCACAGCTCTGATCGTAATGCCAGCTCCTGCATCTGCACTCAATTCTGCAGCAGCAGGTGAGCCTTTGGTTTCAATTTTAAAATTGGTCTATCCTTAATTTAACTAGAAAAATAGTGTAGTTATATCTTAAAATTATAAACATCTCAATTTATCTACCAACGCTGTTGTGCATGTATCACTGCAAGTCATGCTGTCTGTATAAAATACTCAAATAAATGCATTACAATGTCAGATAGAAAACAGAAAAAAACATCTGAAGTGAATAAATTAGCTGACACCAACAAGAACTGTGGGAAAGAATCAGTTAAAGTGAATGTCCTAACAAAACAAGAAAGTGTGTTTAACAGAAATATATTTTACGTTGCTTCCACTGTGAAGATCCCATTCCTCAAGCCATGGCAGGCACATCTTAATTGTTCAGCGGCAGCATACGGCTTATGTCTCCAATTCTGGGCAGTGTGGTGACGGGCTGTGTCCTCGGCAGTTTGCGTTTGTTAACTTACTGATTCTCACGGCTGTTTACAGTATTTACCCTATAACTGCCACCCCTTTACAGACAGCGAAACTTAGGCAGAAGCCAGTAAGTGACTTACCCAAAGTCACACAGCTGCTAACCGGGGAGCCTGGGGTTTAGACCCAGAGAGTCTGACTCCAGACTCGTCCCCGCCCCGCACTGTCCTCAGATCGACAAGGGCACCGAGCTGAGTGACAGAGGACACAAGAGGTGCCAGGTGCCTTACAAATATAAACCAAGCTGCCTTGCAACCAGAAGGAGGGAGCCAAGACTGACAGGAAGGCATCATTAAGGAGGAGAAAGATGGAGCTTAAAGACACACACTGGGGATGAAAAGGGAAAGCGATCAGGGCGAGGAGGAGGGGATGGAGAGTGCGAGCCAAGGCTACTCGGTCCTGGAGGAGGAAAGATGACCCACTGACCAGTTACCATGCAGGCCAGAGAATGGCCCCCAAAGACACAGGAATGTCACCTCCCACCAGAAAACAGTTCTGCAGATGTGATTCAGTTGAGGATCTTGAGCTGGAGAGACCATCCTGGATTATCCGGGTGGGCCCTGAATCCAACCACAGGTGTCCTTGTAAGAGGGAGGCATGGAGGCATCTCAGGCAGGTAGAGCAGGAGGAGACCACATGGCCACGGAAACAGAGACTGTAGTGGTGGGGTCACAAGCCAAGGGATGCTGGCGGCCACGGGAGGCTGGAAGAGCCAGAATCGACTCTCCCCCAGCCTCCAACGGGAGTGCCGCCATCCCACACTTGGCCTTCGCAACTGTGAGAGGATGTACCTGTCTTCTAAGTCCCCAGTTTGTGACACTTGGTTACAGCAGCCTGAGGAAACCCATACGGTTACTACACGACCACTCAGAAAATTCAGGATGCAAACGTACCTCATACATGAGCACGGAGCATCTAGGAAGCAGGGTTTCCCAGTGTATCTAATGACAGAATGCCCAGGCCCTTGGAGCGGGAGGGCTGGCGGTGACAGAGCACCTGTGAACACCGGGCAGCCCTCGTGGGTCCCTAGCAAAGCCTGGAAATCCCGACCCAAGGCACATCCTGGAAGGCATGTAATTCAGGCAGAGAAGTCTGAACTGTATTCAAACAAACAACACAGAAGGTTTCTGAGAAAGGCTGCAAGAAGTTAACCACTTGGGTGAGGAGACCGAGGACGACATAAACCTGGATCCCGGTGATGTCACCATGGCAGAAAATACCGCTTTGGAAAATGCAACATGTGACAACACAGCAGCCTTCACTGCAGCCACCCTGATAAAACCACCACCTTCAGGAAGTGATTTGAATCTCCTGAGGGACACTGACAAGCTGAAGTGGCTTTGGAGGGTGACAAATGAGAAACGGCATGAAAGAAGGAAAGAAGCATTCTTCTCAAGAAAATATTCAACGGGGAACAAAATAGCACTGCCTGCAAGTAACTGAAGGACTAAAATAAAACAGAAAAAACGCACTCTGAAGGATTCCATAAAAGCCAGCAATGAAATACCCCGGGGGGTGGAGCCAGGCCCACAGAACGCCCCCCAGGGTCCCTGCAGGAAGAAGCCCGGGCCACTCAGAGACTCCCTCGGGAACGGACGACCTCATGGGAGGAGAAGACCCACACTGGGGAGGAAGTGGGCCCACAAACCCACCAGCTTTCTCCAGCTCTAAGACCCCGCGCCCGACCTGGTCACAGGCCTGTCTGTCATAGCCACATGCATAGCTGCAGTAATCAGTGAATGAAAACTACTGCGCTCAACGAGGGGTAAAATTCAAAGTGTTTAACAAGCTGTGCAGCACAGGCACTAACCCACTAGAACGGCTGCCAGTTCACGCGTCCACGGGTGGGAACCCACCAATGAATTCGCCTTCATAAAACTGTTGACGTGACCCACAGCTGAAAATGAATTCAGAAAAGGCAGGAAAAGAGGGAGGAGGAAAAAACTAACACCACTTAAACACTGTTCCTTTGAACTGACAACAGGACCCCAGGCTTGGGAAACCACAGGATGGAAAGGAAGGACGCGCAGGTAGGCTGAGAGCCGCTTTCCACACACTGGCCACCTGACCAGAGCCTGCCGGCAGCTACACTCAGGGCCCGGCGGCCACACACCGGGCACCACGGTCTCCACGTGTCCGCTGGGCACCTTCTGCAAATGCTAATTACAGGCCAGGAAGTCTGGGTTTAGCTCTGGTTGCGTCCCTGTCGCCGTCTCCGTCTCCGTCTCCCTCTCCCGCTCTCCCCGCCCTCCTAGAGCATAAATGCGGGTCCCACTGGTTTCAGGCTGACAGTACTCACCTGGCAGCAACCGTCTGACAGGTTAGTGCCCAATAACGGGCACGTGTATTTTCTTATAAGGCGCAGGTAAGTTATGGCGCTTGAGCAGAGACCTCATTATGTAACTTTTACAGCACGTTTACTACAAGCCAGTTTCAATTTTATGTTTTTGTCTCTAGGCCTTAAACAAAGGGGAGAGAAAGTTCATATACACATTTGAAGGGGCTATTTTCTAAAAACAACATCAAGCTAAAAATAGGACCTGTTATGGGTTAAATGGTGTCCCCCCGAAAATTCATATATTGACGTCCTAACTCCCAGGCCCTCAGACTGTGACCTTATTTGGAAATAGGGTCATTACGGATGAAATCAGTTAAGATGAGGTCACGCTAGAATAAGGCGGACCCTATTCTGACATGCCCAGTGTCCTGACAAAGAGGGGACATTTGGAGGCAGACACACATGGGGAGACAGCATGTGAAGATGGAGGCAGAGACCGAAGCAATGCTTACAGAAGCCAAAGGTACCAGATGCTGCCAGCACGCCACACAGAGGGGAGAGACCTGAACGGATGCTCCCTCGAGGCTGGAGAAGGAGCCAACCCTGCAGACACCTTGATCCTGGGCTTCCGGAGCCGGGAGAAAATAAATCCTGTTCTTTAAGCCCCCTGGTCTGTGATGCTGTGTTACGGCAGCCCCAGGACACTAATACAGGACTCGAAAATGAGGTGCGGCCAAGGAAGAGCCAGGCAGGGCTGGGGGTTCAGCAGGGAGAGCTCCGGTTCTCTGCACCCAAACCCCACCTCCGCCTGTACCTCCGCCTGCAACCGCACCTGCACCCGCACCCACACCTGCGCCTGGAGTCGGCGTCGGGAAGCAGAGGCCCGAGCCTGCCATTCCTGCCCTCGGGGCCCCACCTTCGGGCCCCGCAGACCTGCTCTGGCCCAGAGCTCCTCCCTCCCCAAGGGCCCCTCCTCCCTGACCCTCCTGACACCCCGGTCCCCACGCGTCCACCATTTCTTCACAAAGTCCTTCCCAGCTCTCTCCACCCTGGCTGAGTCAGAGCCCTGCCCCGTCAGCACACAGCTCTTTCCTTCGCAGCTGCTGTCAGCTACCCCGTGTGGCAGTGTGGATGGCCCGCGGGCCGCCCACTGGACGGCAGGACCCGGGAGGATGGGACCATGACGCGGAGGCTCTGGGACCCAGCACGCTGTCTGTCGGGCACTCCGAGCGCTACTCACATTTGCTCAGTAAAGTAAAACTCCATGTCCGCGGGTTCCTCATCTCGCAGGTCCTATTCACCAGCAGACACGCAATGCCCTGTCCGCACCATATGCATCAAAGCCGTCTGACGGGCCGTCTGGCCTCCCTGCCCTAACACACAACACCCAAAGGGCTCTCAGCCCCCCACTGCCTGCCTGTCCCGACAGCACCGCCCCCTCGCCTGCCTCACTGGGCCTCAAGCAGCCCCGCCACCAAACGCCCAGCACACGGCGGAAACGGCTGGGCTACTCCTGCCACCAAGCTCAGGGAAACTTAAGCAGATGGCTCCGGTTCCAAGGCAGGGGAGCCACAGGAGACATGGAAAAGGGAGGGCCCCTCCACGCACTCGGCTTCCCCCGGCATCAGTGTCACAGCCCCATCGCCCGCCCCGCAGCCAAACGTGAGGCACCTCCAGGCAACCAGGGGCTCTTCAGTCCACACTTTAGAAACCACCAGCCCATCTGGTGAAACCTCAACTTTCTCGTGAAGAAATCAAAGCTCTCAATTAACTATCAGCTCCATTCCCAACAGCCTAACCAAATAAAAATGAACATTTCAATGTGCACATTCCTTATTCTGACTCCAGTATGCCCCGTCGTGGGTGTGTTTTCACTCAGCCATTCGTATGACAAATATCTGTCGATGTTCCAGATGGAGTGTGTCAGAGACAAGCCTTGCCTTTGATGACAGCTGTGTCAGTCAATGCATGTACGAAAGATAACAGGAGATATTTACCGCGGGCAGAGCTGGTAGAAGTATTCTCTGAGCATTAGCCTCGTGAACAGCCCTACAGGTGGGGTCGATTGTTACCCCGGTTTTAAGGGTGAGACACAGAGTCCTGAGGCGGTGAGGTCAGGTCCCAGCTACAGAGGCACAGAGTTTCAGAATCAGATGTCCTGACTGCTCGGCGCAGCGCTATTTCCAACAGCCGCAACATGGAAACAACCTGTGTCTGCTGACAGATGATGGACAAACAAGCGGTGGTATACACACACAATGGGATATTACTCAGCTATAAAAAAGTAGAAGATCCTGCCATTTTCAACAACATGGATGGACTTGGAGGGCATTATGCTGAGTGAGATAAGTCAGACAGAGACAGATACTGTGTGATCTCACTTATATGTGGAATCTAAAAAAAAACCCCAGAAAAAGAGATCAGACTTGTGGATTGTGGGTCACCAGAGGCAGAGTGGGAGGGGGAGGGGGCCTGGAGGAAAGGGGTGAAAAGCTACAAACTTCCAGTTACAAGACAAATCCTAGGGATGTGAGGCACAGCATGGTGACTGTAGTAAACACTGCTCTTGATATATAGGATAGTTGTTAAAGAGAACAGAACCTAAGAGTTCTTACCACAAAGGAAAAAAAAATTTTTTTGTATGTATATGAAATGATGGATGTTCACTAAACTTACTGTGGCAATCATTTCACAACATACGTGAGTCAAGCCATTCTGCTGCACACCTTAAACTTACACAGTGCTGTGTGTCAATTATATCTCAATAAAACTGGAAAAAAATCAGATGTTTTGTAATCTTTTATCTCACAGTCCGTTAGGTGCAGACACAATACACACTATGATATAGTTTTTATAAACTAAAAAACACAAAAATCTACACAGCATAGTGTTTAGTAACCATTCGTGTATGATGACACTATACAGAAAAGCAAGAGAACACGCAAATGTCATGATGCCGGCCACTTCTGGACTTCGGCAGGTAGAACACTCAGAGAGCTTTCGCCATGATTCTACAATTTTTTTAAGTTGGGGGTAGCTTAACCCAAGTTTTCATTTTATCATTATGCTCCATAAATTACATAGATATTACATATTAATGTTCATATATCAAATATTTTCTAAATAAAAATAAAGTGCATGGCATGAAACAGGCCCTTAATAAATGGTGAAAATTATTCCTTAAAGTGGAAGGGATTAGAGCATGTCAACAGGCTGGGGAGGGGAGCCGAGGAGAGAGGTGGATGGACAGACAGAAAGGAAGAGTAGTTGCCGCGACCGGGAAGGGAACGGGCTCAAGAGAAAAGGGAAAAGGCCAGGTCTGAGCAGGACGGACCAGGTCTCCCCAAAGCCGGGAGAAGGACGGGTGTAGATGGAAACAACTTGGCAGTGGGAAGAGAGGAGGGGGGTATGTTTCAAGAACTGAAACGCAAGATTATTTGCTCAGGACCAGAAGCTCAAGACTGGCTGGGGAGCTTGAGGAAAGAGGCTGACTTAGAATATTTACCGTCAGGAAAGTGGAAGAAGACCCATCACATAAGGTGACCACTGAGAACCCAAAAGAGACTGGAAACTATGAGTAAAAAGGGGACCATACATGTATTGGGGTTATTTTTTTCATTTCGGCACAAGCACAGGTTAAAAAAAAAGAAGAAGAAAAAGAAAAAAAAAGAATACTCCAAGACTGATTTAGGGTTGGGAGTTTGCAGAGACGTAAAAAAGAAAGACCAGGACCAAGGAGTTGAGAGTTCTATTCCAAGAATAATTCAAGTCCTTGGCCATTGGATGCAGACCTGGGGAGGGCAGAATGGAGCCCAGACAGGATGGTGACCAAGGAGAAAACGGAGCATGTGGAGGCTCAGCCACTTACGAACCTCGAGAACAGTTACAGGAGGAAACAGTGCAGATGAGTCCAGGGTGCCCAGGCTGTCCACGGGCAAGGAAGAAGGGTCCCCAGTGATTAGGCCGGAGGTGCCAGCATCTGTGCACACATCACCGTGCCACCTCCCACCACCCGGAGGTGCCCTCTGGGCACACAATCTCTCTCCACAAAGCTCTCGGTGGTCACCGCCAATCCACAGGTGCTGTCACCTGACCTGAAACTGGCCTTTAGTCCCTGCAGCAATCACTAAGATATTCCCCCAACTTTTAATCCTGAAAAGTTTTAGATCTACGTGATAGTTGATGAAACACCATTAATCTTTCACCTAGATTCACCGGTTAAGAGTCTTTCACGTTTGCCTCGTCTCTCTCCATGTTTACACACACCTGGCACTCACTTTTGCTGTTGTTGTTATTGTCGTTGGCTGGAGAACCATGTGCAAGTAAGCTGCAGACATGATGATACTTCACCCTTAATGATGCTTCCTTGGCATGTAGTTTCTCAGGATCTGGAAATTCTCCTGTGACCTCAGTACCATTAATATAGTCAATTTTTAAGTTTCCCAACTTCCCTCCAAGTGTTTTAATAACTGCTTATTTTCTAATCCAAGACCCAGTCATGGTCTGTACATTGCATAAAATTGTTAAATCAGTAAATTTTACAGCTGTGGAAAAGCAGTGCTTCAGCGTCTGCAGTGGTGAGCAGGACCGACCGGAAGCCAGAGGAGCAGAAAACGAGGGAGACAAAGCAGCAAACTCCCTAGAGAGTCCAGAAAAGGTGGGGGGAGCGTGAGTTCCCAAATGAGGGTGGTGATAATGAACATGTAAAAGATGGGCAAAGTCAGCGGTTACAGGGCAGAAGAAAGGAAGAGTCAAGTTGACTGGGAGAACGGTACATATTGGGTGGGGTGGTTTGGTGGGAAAAGATGATTTCGTTTTAGGCATTTTGAGTTTCAGGCAATAACAGAATATTCAAATGGACACATCCAGCAGGCAACCTATGGTTATTTAAGACTGGAATTTAATTAAATTATATAATCTCTAATAGTCCTTGTAGCTCTTAAAGAGCTAGGATTCTATGACAGTATCAGAAAAAGCCAGGCTTCATGGCTCCTTCAGGTATTCGACTGTAAGTAACTTCTCTCGCTCTGGCATTCTTGCGCACTCAAACCTGCTTTTTAACCACCCCCTGCAAGAGGAGAAAAAACTGTCCTTATAATGTGGATGTCCAATTTTTTTTTTCTTGCTTCTTCAACTAGACAGTAGGTTCCTACAAGGGAACCAAAGATGCAGGACCAAAAAGGCAAAAGCAAATAGGGTTCCATTTTGACTGACGCTTATCCAGTTCATTCTTAAATTTAGAATGCCTACATTCTTTTGATGTTAGTCAAAGACAGTATTTTGAAGCGAAAAGAAAAATAAAACATTCAGAAAACTATTCAGTTTCGATGAAACCTAAAAAAAGTTACAAGTTGGGCAAATTGCAAAAGTGATGCTCTGAAACAAATCGTGAGGATAATTGAGACAGAAATCCTTAACTTCTGGCCCAGCAGACTCTGCTGAGACTTGAAAACCAACCTCACACACACGTTCAAAGCTCTTCATTTCAGTGCTATGTGACATGGGCTGTTAGCCGAGATGCATGCATGAGATTCTGAACCTAAACTTTCCAGCAACTTACTCCAAGAGCGTAGGATATTTTGATAATACTCCAAAGGGGGAGGAAAGACCTAGACTCAGATTGCTATAACTTTGAAGCCCTGGAATGAAATATCTCTCATCTGGCGTTAGGACACTGGAAACCTCTGCATCATTCTGGGTCCTCGCTCTGGTGTCCCTACGTTTACCAACGTAGCCCAGCCCTGGCCACATCTATGCGTGCCGCCACCACCTACCACGGAGAATAGCAACAGTCTCGCACTGTTCACAGAGATTCAGTTCTTAATGAGATGCTTACAAAGCAGATCATGCTACAAATCAGGACTTTCTCTAAGATTCTCAAAAAAATATAAAGATGTCTCCAAGCCTAGAAAAATGCTTCAGAGAAATTCCCCTGAACATACTAGATAATTCAGCAGCTTAGAAACTAAAAGTAGTTAGATTTTATGCATAACGAAATAGATGTGTTGCTGACAAGATGTCTTAACAAAATATTTATATATTGACTCACATTTAAAATATGTTAGGATTATCCCTATTTAAAAGACTCCTGTGTAAAAGCCTCTCTAAAGGTGGCATATTAGACATTCTCAAAGTGGGGCACCCACACCCTAGAACTAAGCCCCCTGTTTCAGTCCAGTGTTTTGAAATACATTTTTACTATTCCTGGAAGCACTTTCACATTTTTGTCAGACGTTGAGTGAGCAACAGGGTAAATAACATTTCAAAAGCATTTTTAGGGCAGTAAAACCTTAAGTTCCCTGCTAAAGGGGCTGATCCAAAATAAATTAAATGCTGGTGTGACTCAGCCGAGTGTGGTCAGTTCTGATGCATAGTGTGAAAACCTCCAGTTAATAGATCTATTCAGGGACTCAACACGCACTTGGGAGTCATAAACTGGACAGCCGAGCGTAAACACCAGCCTGGGCGCCTGCCCACATCTAAAGCATTGGCAGTGGAGAGCAGGGATTCTCAGAGACCTGCTGTCACCCTGTGCTGTGTCCTATCAGTTCTGTGAAAGCGGTGGAGTCGAGGGGGCGGGGCCTCATGAAAAGCCCGAGGCAGAGTGTGTCCGAGGCATGGAAACCAGGAAGCAGAGAAGAAACTGCTCCTGTGGATTCTACTGGAAGCCCGCAGATGCAACCCAAAGGTACTGCTGGCTTGCTGGGCTCCCAAAGCACCATCGAAACAGTTATCAATCACAAATTAAAGACTTGGAGAGGGCCTCAGAGGTCAATTAAATCTAATTACTCCACCAGGGAGGAAACCAAGACCTTGACAATAAAAACTACAGAAAGATTAAAAAAAACAGAAACTGTTTTTTTGCTTGCCCAAGGTTGCCTCAGACAGCTTAAGGAGGTTACACGTTTTATCTTAGAGTAATTAACTAACAGGGAAAAGGTAGACCATGATTTTTTTATTAATTGGGAAAGATCATTGAAGAGCCAGTGGTCGGGTCTGAAAAGACAATCAGTTCAGTGGACGCCATTAAAAGGGATGTAAGGACAACAAGATGGGTTACCTGCTGATTCATTAACCAGACTGCTACTGATACGGGGTCATTTATGTGTTTCCTTCTCTTTGGAAACCTAACAGGTGGACAACATAAAACTCTGACGAACAGGCATATTCGATGAACGTGCACGTTAAGGATTATACAAGGTGTGTACCACAGATTGGCTTTTCAGGCACTTGAATGCAGGTCCATTAAAAAAAAATAAAAAATGTGCAGAGCAGAGTAGAGCAGCTGTCCCAACACAAGCAGCCCCAGAGCTGAAAACATTCCCACGCCAGTTCCCCTGAATCCAGTCTGTTTTATGGTCTTGCGTGGATTCAAGGAAACAGAACTACTATTTAAAAGTGCCTTGACAAAGAAGCCTTTAAGAAGCATCAAAATAAATTACTTTGAAGTGTTTTTCACCAACACGCCTCCAGCTTTCCCTTCTTTTCCTATTTGCTGTTCCACAGAACCCAACTGTGGCTATATTTAACTGACTTTACAAGCTGTGGGCAGACTGAGCTCAAGCACATCCCAACCCAAGCTGTGTGCATTCACTGAGCCCCAGGCTCTTCGGTTTAGGAGTTTTCTTTTTCTTTTTTTCCTTTTTTTTTTTTTAAAGTGTCTTAAAAGTACCTTATATATCCTGGAAACAAGAAAAATACTTAGAAGACCCTCCATGTCAGTTTGCTATGTAGGGTGGCCCTGAAATTTATTTTTCATCAATAACAACACGGTCTCAAGGCTAATACTGCCATGATATAGGATTCTTGGTTACAGTTTGTACTTTATTATTTCTGCTAGAAAATGCTCATTCCACCTAGGACATATTACTGGCGAAGAATCAACACTTGTCAATGATTTTCTTTTAGGGATAGATGTATAGAGGTTAACAGTATTAGGAACTGACTACGATGACAACAAAATCAAAACTTCCTACAGAGGTGAAATAAATTCCTGACCTCACTGAGTGGGACCCGTCTGGCTCTAAAGCCTGCTTCTCCCACTAACACAAAACTATCTCCCTGGAATTCTAGGGCATGGATTCCAACATCCAACCGGCTTTGTCATTTATTATGTGGTCCTGTGGGAAAATCACTGCTTTTGGCTTTAGTTTTCTCATCTATAAATTAGAACTTGAACTCTAAAATAATCTCTGAAATTATTTCTACCTATAAGAAGCAATTGTTTCAGATTAATAATGCACAATAATTAAAACAAAATAACATTCAACAGACTGGATGTTTCTGCAAACTTTGATACTGGCCATATATTGACTTCTAATCACTCAATAAATTTAAAAGTATTATGGTTAGCTAATATTTCGAAGTGTATCAATACTTTTAATTGTTATGTGATACCAAATATAAGTTACCTCTTTCCATTCCACAAAAAATTATACAGACCATAGTTAAAGTTCACAGTTTCCAACTAGTTTGAATATTTAGCAATTTTGAATATAAATGATTGAACTGCTTTTACACTGGCAAATTTCCCTTAGAGATGCCTGAATTATTAGTGATATACTAGGATGTACCACAAAATGTATTTTTATGTTCTTTGTCTACAAGGTAAATTCCCTTAAAAATATTTAATCTTATTTTTAAGAGTAAATGAAGATTCTTAAATTAAAAGAATCTTAATTTAAAACTGAAGATTCCCCAAAGGGAAGTATAATTTTCAAAAATAATGGTCACATAAATATGAATAAGTCAGAGTGAATTCAGTAAAGTTTACAACAAATGTGTAAGACAGCCATTTGCTAGCTATATAATCTTGTATAAGTAAGCTGCATCATTTCCTTGAGACTATAAAACTAGGAAGATGAATTCTTTTAATCAGTATATGATAATGTATAAAAGCTCTTAGTATAATCTCTGGCTCACAATAATATTCAGTATTATTACCCTTATTATTATTATTTATTAAGCATTGCTACCAACAAAATGCATAGAAAGCTGCTCTTGATCTCTAAAAAGGTATGTACAATGTATTATTAATCTAAAATTCAACTTTCCAAATTTCAACCTCTCTCACCCTTTAAGAGCTTTTTGACATTTATGTACTATTTTACTTTTTCTCTAGATCATTTTGCTTTGTCTTTAACCTCATTCTAAGCAAATGTCAACCATGAAAACACACGTTACAAATGGAGTAAATACTTTTTTCCTAAGATAAAATAATTATCTGATTATTAATTTAAAATGTACTCCTTAAAATATTTCATGTTATCTTGCCAACAGTTTTCAGAAACACTGATCTAAACTGGCATTTGCTCATCTGTGCTGGTTTCCAAATTAAAGTTTGCATCTTCTGGTAGAAAGTCCACCATACTTATAGGCCATACACAAGCTGACAGGTCTACGTCAGAAACAGAGACATTTCTCTAATATGAAAATATTAATGTTGTAAACAAATACCTAAGTCCATATTTTTATCTCCTTATAATGTGGCTTTATTTCTTTATGAATAGTATTTAAATTTCCTTTATTAAACAGAAAACTAAATTCAAGAGTACCTTCCTTAAAAGGCTATTAATAAGCAAACTAAATTCACTCCAAGTATTTTATTGGTCAATTTGGAAAGTATTTAAAAGAATAAGAATTTCTTCCTGCTACTAGTGACTGCAATTAGATGAGAAAGAACTTAAAAATTATCATTTTGCAGATATGCAATTGTATACCTAAAAAACAAGAATCTATTAAATTGGCTGGTTACAAAATTATTCAAAATCAAGAGTCTTCCAATTTATAAACAATAAAGTTATACTGGAGGAAAATATCCTACTTATACTAGCAAGAAAATTTGAATACCTAAAAATGGAGTTAACAAGATATTAACAGGAATCATATAAAGAAAACTTTAAACTCTTCAAAGATGTAGAGGTATTTAAAAATATTCAAGGACAATCTTTGTTCTTGGATTAGAAGATTCAACATTACAAAGATATACACTGCACCCCAATTAACCTTAAATTTGATTCAATGCCAGATTATAGGGTTTGGGACATAAAGTGGCAAAATTATATGCTAGAGTCAAATAAATATGCAAGAATAACCTGGAAATCCTGAAAAAGATTAGTCGGAGGGCTAGACTCCTGTTAGTCATGAAAATTATGTATTATGAAAACATAATAAAGGTGACAGCCGTCAATGATGCAACCAAAACCTAGATTCAGTCCCAAACGCATACAAGAATGTAGTATAAGATACAGGTAGCATATTTCAACCAATGGAGAAAAGATGGATTATTAAACAAATGATGCTGGGAAATAGTATTTTAGGAAAAAAATAAAGCTACAGCCCTACCCCAGTCCTTACACTGAACTATATTTCAGGCACAACAAAGCTTAAAAACGAAATCATAAAAATACTAGAATGGATAAAAGTATTTATAACCCTAGAGCAAGGAACATGTTAAGCAGGACACAATATCCAGATCATAAAGGAAAAGACGGATGACTGACTACAGAAAAATTAAAAATTTCTTTAGGGCCAAAAAACACCAAATAGTTAAAAAGCAAATGAGAAAATGGAGGGGAAAAATTATCTTCAATATGATACAAAGAGCTAAAGTCCACATATAGAAAAAGCATGTCTAAGAAGAAAAACAAATAGTTCAGTAGGAAAAAAGACATAGCTATGAACAGGTAGTTAACATAAAACATACATATAAATAGATAATAAATACATACGCAAAGATATTGACCCCTACTCAAAATGAAATAAATATAAATCAAAACGAGATATCAACATCGTACTTTTTACCCAGTTTTATACATGTATATGAACAAGAATGTTTAGTCCAGCAAGGGGTAGATTTCTATGTAGAATATAACATTTATGCAAATTTTAAAGGCTGCGTACTGGTATATGCATCAATATATTTCTGAAAAGATGCGCCAAACCCTGAGTTCTGAGGGGAGAAGAGTGCACTGGGGATGGATGTGATGACAGAGACTTTCTACAGTTTGATTTCTGCCTCGTCCATATAATACTTCTGTATAAAAGGTAAGAAAAGTATTTATTAAGGCTGCTTTTATGTTCTCATATGTAAGTGTTCTCTGTTCTTCCCAATGACACATACAAATCCAAGTCATAATCACATTTACTAAAAATTCAAATAAAAAGATTTGATATTTCATGGTAGATTTTAGGCACAAAAGTGGAAATTAAAACATACAGGATATTTAGTCTTTCCTCTTGAGATGTTGGCCCAGTCCACATTTTTCTGGACTTAAAAGGGAAATGGTTGTGAATACATACAATGATCCTATTTGGGAAATCTTTTACTTCTATTTCAGAAATTCTATTCAATATCAAAATGGCATATTAAATAAATTTTCTGTTCTGTTCAGATTTCTGTTAATGATTTTCATTAACTAACACACAAAAACAAGGCTTGAAAAGCACTCTTATACTCAAAATTAAATTAAGATACTAGGAAGTGGTTAGGATCTATAATTCTGATTTTGGCACATAAAATAGGAAAGAAAGTCAAGGACCACAAGTATGTACCAACTCTTTTCCAACTCAAATTCAGTAAAAGATTTTTTCCACCTAAACTTAGGCCACTCAACATCCATGCCACTTAAAACTTGTTCTTTCAACTAATTCTAAGTTTATAGTATTAGACAAATAGCATATCAATAAATGCATGCATTAACATGTAATTACATGAATGAAGAGGGTAAAAACTGAATTTTTCAAACTATTTATCACTAAGGACCTGAACTTCTGGCCATACCCAACCCTGAGTTGCATTTTATCTGGCTAAAGGCAAGTTCAATAAAAGCCTCTTATTGAGGAGATGCAAAAAAAAAAATTTTTTTTAATTCTTTTTAAAGTATAGCTTTGACCAAACCAGGCAATTCCAAAGAGCACTGTAATAGGTTGACCCATATGAAATGTATTCAACAGTTTACCTACAGTTTTTTACCTATTTCATGTGGCTCGACCTCATAGTAAACCTTAAAGAGACTGATTACTTTAATCGATTCTCATAACATTTCTTTAATTTTTTTCAACTCATAATGTATATAACCATACTTCATTTTTTAAATACTTTCCCAAACCAGAGGTGAGGCTCTTCCTCAAGAGATGCTCATTCTCTGGTCCTCCCACGATACTGGCAAAAGTACTCCATAAATGCTGACAAAGAAATAAACTTCTTTAAATGAGGCTTTATGTGCCCAACATGATATAATGCGGATGATTCAAATCATAGGGATATGTTATCACCCATTAAAAGTTTATGTATAACCAGGTTTATCTCTACTATTTCTTAATAATTATACTTAACAGACAAAACACAAAAGGAGATGAGAAAGTACAAAAAACACAATGTTTTTTTTTCTCTTACTTTTGACAACTGAGAGATCAAAAACTTGGACAGTTTCCAAAAATTAAGTAGATTCATAGACTGACTTGAAAGGTAATTACCCTCTGGGTATATATCTTTTGTGGCCAAACCTTGTGACCAAATGCCCCAAATTGATTCTGGACATCTCTCACGTAAAAGGAAGCATTTCACTTCCTTACCACCAACAGATGACAACTCAGCATTTCAGCCTAATTGCATCTGAGCGACAGGAGAAGACTAGTGTGTCCCAAGCAGAAGATAAGAAGAACATAATTGCTTTAAATTTTTCAAATTCAGGCACCATGTGCACAGGAGTTGCTATTAATGGAGCACTTGGGAAAACCATATCCTTAAGAAAAATGAAGTGTGAGGAAGAGCCCTGATGCCAGTTTCCTCCTACGCGACAGCTCCACCCAACTGCTCTCTCCCATAGTGGAGGGTGAGGGTCCATGTTTCTGCTGAAAGGTGTTTTTGTGAAGATTTTACAAATGTGAGTTGAAACTGAGGTATGTGAAACCAAATACAACAGACCAACCTACTTACAAAATCAAAGAGCTATAAAGAATAAACCAATCACAAAAGAAAATTTAAAGTTTTTTGGCATTTATTAGAAGTGAGTATTAGGATTACTTTTTTTTTAAGATTCAAGGAAGGTAAGATACTTACAAGTTGTTGCTAAATGTTAAGAAAAAGCTAAATAGATGGTATAGTGTTTTTTCTTTAAATCTTCTCAGTTGCTACTACTTTCTGCCAGACGGCTTAGAAAATCAAATATATGGTTCAGTACCTTAAAAACTGCTTCCCCCATAACACAACATATAGTTGTGTTACAACTTACAACTCACAGTTTCAAGGTAAAGTGTGAAAGATAAATACTAGGGGCAGAGAAATCACTCAAAATGAATTGAGGTAATTTATTTATATGTATGTTCCTATTACTGCAACCTAAAAAAATGCTCTTACTAATAAAATGGTATTGATCTTTTTTTATTAAGAAACTGTAATGAAGACTTCTAAGTCCTAGAAGAGAGAGGGCCATGCCTCGCAGCGTTATCCCATGGCATATGCCCAATAAATAAATGATGAAATAAACATATGAACTAATAAGAATTAGGCACACAACCAAAACTGATTTTCACAATAAAATAAAAAGTCTTTGGTTTTTTAAAACATACTCTTAGAACATGTCTTTGATAACTATTAAAATAAGATTGTATTGATACTTTGGTTTTTTCTTAATCAAAAAATTTTAAGTTTCATAATGTGACCAGCAAAATAAATTACCTTCTTCTTATCCTAAAGTCAGGTAAGGAACAGAGAATATGATTCAAAACATCACTGTTAAAAAAAAAAAAAAGATAGATTTAGGAGTAGATATTATTTTGTCTCTCTGCATGTGAGCTTTCTAATTTCCACGCCGAATATGCTTCTGTTTTCCTTTCACACACCAAATAGCAACCCATAATACTTTCTTCAATGTCCTATTAAAATGAGAAGAAAGCAAAAAGCACTCAGAGTTTTAAATAAGAGCCAAATGCCAGAGCTTTGCCCACGTTGCTAAGCTTGCCAAAGAGAACATAAAACTATCCCCAAATTGTTATTGTTAAAGAAAAACACAGAACTAATTCAGATTTTTTCCCTACCTATGCACACAATAACCCTTTATTCCTTTATATTTCAGAGGGATTTTGCTGTTGTGTAAAGTGCAGAAATGAGTGATGAACCACTAACAACTCTATCTGTAATAGCAGTAGAGCACAGGTTGTCTTCAGAGCCTCAAGACGTTCCAGAGCAGAGCTTCTCAAACTTTACTGTGCATCCAAATAATATGACATCTTGTTCAAAAGCCAGTTCTGATCCCACGGGGCTGGGCGGGGCCGAGACTCTGCACAGCTGTGAACCAGGCTTCGGGCAGCAAGGTTCTGGAGACAACTCCCCTAAGACAAAGTGCTCAGGGGCGCAAGCATGTTTACATTCTTTGCCTTCTTTCTGAACAAGGACACTATGGTACGGTCATTTCTGTGGTGGAATGGGAGCTGTCAGTCTCAGGTTCGTTTCAAGTGAGCCAAGAAACAAGCACGTGGTCAAACTCCACGTCTCAGCCCACTGACCGAGGACAGCTGATCCGGTGCCCTGGATACAAAAGATCACCCGTCCCACGGTGAATCTCAGCACACAAATGCTGGCTCGACCGAAGGTGCCAGTGCTCATCTTGTCACGTGAGCAAATATTTTTGCTGCCAAAAGGAAATCTACAGACAGAGGACAGACTTGCCAAAGAAATTAGGGCTTCGGTAATTAGGAAACCACAAGCCACTATGCATCTTGCTTCAGTCAGAGATGAATGGGAATGCTTGCAAAAGTATTTCACCACTAGCCTGCTTTGTGAAAGAGAGCCACAGAGGGGGGAAAAAAAAAAAAAGGAATTTTTAAATTCCTCTATTACCCAATACAATTATGTGTTTCAGCCTAAACCGATGCTGGCACCGGTCAGCAGGATTCCTTCGTTCGGCAAGGGTAAAATGCGAAGCAGAACAAACAGACCGCCTGTGCTGGCCTGGCCCTGCGTATCTAGGGGAGACATCTCTGTTTGGAAATGCACATTGAAACCTGCCTGCCTGATACAGTTCTGATTCACTATTGTCTCTAAAACCATCACTGAAACGAAAACGAACCTCAGCCCCCAAACCACATCCACGCCTCCCTCCTCCTGAAAGCACCTTCTTTCAAGTTCAGCTCCCACAGTGGCCTCTTCATCATCTTGCTGGTTCCAAATCCTTTTTTTTTTCCCTTCGTAGTACTAGGAATGTTAAAAAACAAACAAAAAACATACATGACTTAGATGGAAACAGAAACCAAAAGCCCGTCTCAGTTCACATTCAAATAACTCCTCTGAGAGGGAGCCTTAATTTATACGAAGAAAACATTTTCTAGGGTCTGGTGAGAACAGAACACGAAAGTAAAGCACAAATGTCCTAGTGACAATTGCTTGGGTTTTTTCTTCCCCTGAAAAATGAAGAAGAAATATGAAGCAAAATTTCCAATCAACCTCAAATCCATACTACCTTGATGCCAAAATAAAATGGTGCTCCCCATGTGATAATGCCTCAGAGGACCTCAACGTAGAAACTGCAGCCTCGGGAAAAATCACAGATCACAGCTGGTCACTCTTCAGCAAAAATCCCCATTGGCCACCTGCTGACCACTTGACTGTACTAAGACCATTGCCCTGCCTTTCTTTCACTGGGAGGGGAAAACGGCGGGGCTGGGGGCTTAGCAGGATCCCTTCCGATGACTCCCTAACCTTCCCTCAAACCAGTACATCCAGATACGGTCACTGTGGCTCTTCCCTCTCCAACTGGCACAAATGGATGCGTCTTTCCCTCAGTGAGTCCACCTTAATCAATTCCCTAGACTGCCCAGGGAGTGAGGTGGTCCTTCCCAAGTCCTTAGTTATTTGTGACAAACCCAGCCACTTATATCAAGAATCTTCTAAGTTAACTCTACAGGAAAAGAAGTCATCGAAAACAAGAGTAGGGACAGAGAGAGGATCAATAATTAAATGCTCTGGATAAGCAATCACAAACAAAGGTACTTGGCCATACTAAAAAAAACCGATCGCACTTTCCCTCAATATTTTAGAATTTTGACACTTTACAAAATACAACCAAAATCTCTCTACCATCTGTTAAGTTAAACAAAGCCCAACTTTGAGGATATATATATTAAATGTAGGCCAAAAAGTTATTTTTTAAAAGTCTTTGTAAGTAATATGTACAAACATGCAGTTTTACAGTCACAGTATATTAGCACCACGCATAGGAGTGTAAATGAACAAGGAAGCCAACAAAAAATGATTTAACCACAAATATAATTCAATCCTTTTAAAGTTAATAGGAGGCAACTATGATCTAGTTAAGCCTAAAATTAACATATTTTAAAATGAATTTTAAAAGCTAAGTGTAAATCTCTCTACCTATTAAAAAACAGGTAGCACTGTATTTTCTGAAAGATTTTTACAGTAGTTTTTATCTTTATAAACTGCCACTTACGCCACATACGACACCTGAACTATGAGAAGGGTGAATTTTGGACGGTGACTCTTCAGCAGGAGGAGAATGACGACAGTGGCCGACACTGACGGCCAGCGGCCAGCTGCTGCTCGTGTGTCACCACAGGTTCCCTCCTGAACCTTCAGGAAGCCCTGAGGGTGACCACCATGATGACCCCACTTGATTTACACAGAAACCATCTCAGATAGAAGGAGCCCAACTCCAAATTAACTAATTTAGATGTGTATTTTTAAATTAATTCTGTAAAGACAACTCAGTTTACTAAGCCAACACAGATGACAAATATTCAAATAAATGTCACTTCCCTAAATCTCTACTGTGATTCTTGCAAAACACACTCTACACCTCTTTGAGACATTTTTAATAAACTTTGTCCAAAACATTATGCTAAGATAATTTTAGAGTACAGTCTCTAATTCTATGTATGAGTTTCACTCATCGACTGAAGCAAGCTATTTACACAGCGATGAACAACATGAGTGACAGCAGGTGTTCACAGAGCACCTACTGTGGCCACCAGCCTGAACGTTTCCAGCACTGGGACAGGATTTACCAACCGGGCAGAGGACAGGATCCAGGAAAGCTGCAGGGAGCTTCCACATGTTTCTTTGAGGATTTTGTTTCCATTTAGGTGTACTTGAGGATCTGGAAATTCATTTTCAACATCATAACAAAGCTGTGCCGTGAAGTGCTGACCCAGAGGAGGCTGGGGAGACCCTGGGTCCCCCTCATGCCCTGTGGACAACTTCTCTTGGACAGAACAAGATCTCACATCAGGCGAGTGAAAAAATGAAGGACCTCGACGGAGAAACCAAAGCACCCTTTTAAGCAGAGTTACCATTTCCCGAACTCTCCCTGAAACACAAATAAGGGTTTGGTTTCAAAGGACTTCCTGGCTGTGACTCAGGCTGCAAAAAAAGGCAGAATAAAAAGAAAGCCAAGACCTCAACCAAGCAAGTCACTAATGACAGGAGTCACTGTCAATAAACTTAAAAGCGAGATCTGCCACAGATAAGCTACAATACAGCTAATTCACTCAGGAAAACAGAGAGCTGGCTCTGTGTGCGTGTTTTACACCACAATATATTCACCAAGAAAAATAATATACTGCCAAGGAACATCTTAATGACACAGGAAATTGTCTATGCCTGATAAGGTCACTGCTTTCAGAGGCAAAACCTCGAGACTATACTGGCCTCAGAGCCACACCAGGATATATATTCTAGTGCTGATTTAAAAAAGAAAAAAGAAAAGAAGCCCATTTTCCCAAGATGGAAAGCACACCTGACAGTGTGGGCATCTGAGCTCTAGTCATGGTTCTGCCTGCAGCTACGTGACCTTGAAATCTTGAGTAAGACATGGTGTATAGAGGCCAAGTTTTGCTCTGGTGAAAAGGAACCGATCAGACAAGTTTTTAGTGGTTCTCAAATTCTCCTCCCATGGAACACCAGTGTTCCACAAATTAAGACTGTGGTTTTCTGCAGCCAAAATCAAATAATAGACATCTGTTCACAAAGTTCTTTCCCATAATTTTTTTTCTTATACCTCTGGGGCTTAAAACTATGTGTCTTCCATGAGCAAGCAGAAACTGACTGCTTCACAGAAAAGAGTAAATTTGTTTTTGTGTTTCTGTGTTAGAGTTCTAAACTTCATACTTAAAACAGTCACATGTATTGCTAGTAAAGTTATTCCTGGTACAACTGACAGAATCAAAGGTACTAGGTTTTCATGTTACACACACACACACACACACAGAGCCCTTCCTGGTGCTTTGCGACGTGGCCAGATTTGAGACCCACTGGATCAGTTACGTCTAAAACGTGGTCCTGGGCTGAGGAGGTGATGCACACGCCCCCCTCGCTCCCACCACTTCCCAGGAGCACGGAACTCTGCCCTGGTCTCTGGGTTCTGGGGCCACTGCAGTCTCACTCCATCCCTGCCACTCCGTGTGCCCACGGCCACCTTCTCTACCACCCTACCTGCTCTGTGACCACCTAAGAATAAAGATTAGATGAGCAACAGCCCGTCGACTGAGAAAACGCTCTTTCTCACTTTTCTCCAGCACTACAGCGCTGATGTGAAGCTGTCATAAGGAGAGTTTGGGAAAGCTCTTAAGACGTCCAGTCAAGACTGCTGTCGTGCCTTGGAGGCTCGGTTGGTGATACTGAATGACGGTGAGTGTGTGGCGCACAGGACAATCAGAAACCATCCCAACAATGAACAGGGACTAGAAGGAGGCCGGGGAAGGGTGTAAAGTCGTGTATCTGCCCTCTCAGATGACACCTGAGAAAACACCTGACGCCTGACATTTCAGGGAGGAAAAGAATCACCAATGAAAAGTCAGAGGCCCAAACCGAGTCACATCAGACGGGATTCTCAAGCATAGGAGAGGCAAGAACTAGACAGCCTGTATCAGCCAGAGCGCTCCAGAGGAACGGAACCAGCTGGACGGGTGTGTGAGTGTGAGTGTCTGTGTGTGTGTGTGTGTGTGAACGGAGAGATTTATTACAAGGAAACAGCTCACGTAATTAAGGAGGTTGAGAAGTTCCACGGTGGGCAGCCCGAAAGCTGGAGGCCCAGGAGGGCCGATGGGTACTTCCAGTCCAAAAGCCACTAGGCTTGAGACCCAGGAAGAGCCCGTGCTTCAGGCTGAGTCTGAAGTTAGGAAAAGACTGCTGTCCCAGCTCAAGGCCACCTGACAGGAGGGGTTCCCTCTGACTTGCAGGAGGGTCAGCCTTTTTGTTCTACTCAGTCCTTCCACTGACGGGACGGGACCCACCACATTGGGGAGGGTCACCTGCTTTCCTCAGTCTACACGGTCAATGTTCACCTCATCCAGAAACACCCAGAATCACGTTTGACCAAATGTCTGAGCACCCGTGGTCCGGTCAAGTTGACACATAGGATTCACCATCACAAGTGCAGCCTTTGTCAAGATGGTGCCCATAGGCGTCACCTCTCCTTAAACCAGAATTAACCTCCTAATACAGATAATAATAAAGTCATAATCCAGCCTAACATGACACAACTATCCTACGTACACTGAAAATGATCTAGCCTTTCCCCGGGAGAGGAGGTAAAGTACTAGAGTGGCATCCTCCTGCTTGATGTCCCATAAGCTAAATACTATGAAATAAAATTAATAACACTTAACTACTATGATATCAAGTCAGTACATCTTAAGCTACAAGATAAGGGAATCAGAAAGGGAAGAAAAGATAGACAGACAGATAGTAAGGAGGAAATGCTCAGGACAGTTACAGCCCTTGTTCTGTGACTGGTCACAGGGTTGCAGCTGCTACTTATAACTATCTTCTCTCACTGCCCATCTGTATTCCTCTGTCTTCAACAAACACCTCAGCCTGTCGTGGTTCTTTACCTGGTGGGGTAACCCAAACCTTCACTCCTGAAGGGTCTGGGACATGAGTAGTCCTGCCTGCGTGGCTTTGCTGTGGTTTTCCACTGTTTTCCACGCTTACACTGCGGAGCAGCTGTCCAGCCTGGTGGCCAGGATCAGTCACTCCGCCAACTCCGTAACTCCCTTCTTGGCCCGTTGACTCAGAGGCCTGAGGAGCCCAACGTGGCCGGTGAGTCTGAACTTCAGTTCAGTGGGGTCACTGTGTCTCCTGCTGTGTCTCCTGCTGTGTCTCCTGCTGGAAGCATCCCTCTCTCTGGAACTGAGACCTCTAGGCTGCAAAGCATAAGGTCACAGGAAAAGAAAAAAAAATTTTGTTGATGGGTCACCAGGGGTAACAGTGAGGGGTACCACTGCCATTTCGAAGCCTTGGCTCCTGGACCCATGAATCCTCACCGTGGAATAAACAGCACCACAAGGTGCAGCAGAGGCAGAGCAGACAGGGCCTCCTGGGGAACCGAGCCCCAGCTCTGCAGCGGACAGCCCGCTCTGTGACCAAGCCTTGGACAGGCCGTTCCACTGTTCTGTCAAGTCGGCTGCTCAGGAGGGTGGGGAACATGGTGAGACCAGTGGCTTCCACGAGCCTGGCCACTGCGGCACCTCACGCGCTGTGAAGGGGGTGCCCTGAGCAGAAGTGATGCCGCGGGGAAAGCCGTGACAGTAGAGAGGAACTCTGTACGTCCATGGACAGCGGTTCGGGCTCGGAGGGAAGGCAAATCCGTATCCCGAGCAGGCGTCTAGTGCAGTAAACGCTGCCCTTCCGTGAGGGAAGTGGTCCAGAGCAATCACAGTGCCGCCAGGGAGCTGCCTGGTCAGCCGGGGGACGGTGCCGTATCAGGGGTCCAGTATGGTCCCTGCTGCCGGCAGACCAGGCTCTCAGCCTTGGTGAGCACAGACCCACGTCGCTGGGCCCACACGTCTCCCCCATCCCTCACCACGGCCACTCCGCTCATGAGCCCGTCGGGCGAGGACAGGGTGACTGGGAAAGAGGCTGACCAGGAGCCACAGGACGATCACCTGTCCACTAGATCATGAAAATCCTCCTCTGCTGAGATCTCCCTTTGGTGGGCACTCAAATGGACACAATATCTTCCTGGTTTTGCCCATTCAGAGAGGTCCGTCCACATACCTCTTCCTCACATTGCCTTGTCACCAACTTTCCAATCATGTTCCTTCCATGTCCCTGACCGTGAGGCCAAACCACTGGCCACAGAGGTAGGTCAGCACATAACTGCACACCTGGCCATTCTTCCTTCCAAGCACAGGGAACCGCCAGGCGCACAGCTCAAAGTTCTGCCCACCAGGAGGGATGCCTTTCGTCACTGCCCCTCCCAGAAAAGGCCACAGTGCCACTCGACCCACCATCTGGTGGACTTACAGGCCCAAGTCTTCTCCTCTTCCATCATCTACCATTGGGAGCTCCTCCTGAGGCCACATACGGAAGATGGTGAGAGTGGCAGCATAAGGAAGTGGACCGTGGGGACTCGGGCTCCTTCTTCACGTGACTTCTCTGTGCCCCCCAGGCCTGCTCGAGCCCACCTGCATATCCCACCTCCACCTGAAGACGGGGTGCTGTCGTGCACACCCAGCCTCACGGCTGAAGGAGCAGATAACACCCGGCTCGGGCTGCACGGTTACCTGGTGGGCTGTGGTGAAGTGCTCAGCCTCGACTGCGGGCCAGGAGCAGACCAAGAGCTGCTTCGCATGCTTCTCAAGAGGAGAGGCGTTTTCTGTGGGGCATGGCGAGGCTCTGCTTGTCGGCGCTTGTGCTGCGACGCACCTGCAGCGTCCACCAACAGCTCCAAACTGCATCCCTGCCCATCCCTGACGTTTCAGGGACGTGGCATCTGCTGGATCATACGGCCCGACTGGCAGAGGAGCGTGCCTGGAAGCCTGGACCCTCTGCAGAGCCTTCTCCTGTGCTGGGCCCCGCTCAAAACCAGCAACTTTCCCGATCGCTCAGTAAGTGGCCCAGAGTGACACACACAGATGAAGAATACATGACCTGCCAAGTCCAAAGGGGCTGACAGGTGCCGTGTCTCTGCTGTGGCTGTAAGAGGGGCCAGACGCGACAGCCTGTCCTTCCCCTCAGGAGGGTATCCCGACGTGCCCGCGCCGCGGGACCCCTGGGAGCTCACGGAGGTAGAAGGCCTCCAAACCGCAGTCAGAATTCTATGCCTCTCTGTGACGTGCAGACGTCTCTCCACTTAAGTCCAGAGCGCTGCACGGGCCCAGCAGCATCTCATCCACGTAACAGACCAGCGTGGGGTCTCGTGAAGGGAACGGGGACCAAGATCCCGGCCTACTGAGTTCTGCCCCGGGGCTGGAGAGCTGACAGTCCTCCGCAGCGGGACCGCGGCAGGGAACCACTGGCCTTGGCCCTGCAGCACGCCGCTTCTGGCGGCCCCCACCGACAGGTGTAAAGGAAAAGCACCTGCCAGGGTCAGGGCTGAATCGCAGGGAAGGCGCTGATGTGCTCACGCCTGGCGCAGCAGCCGCGACCGGCCCTGCTCGGCTGAGTTCACCGTAACGCCCTGGCGCCCCCAAGACCCAGCGGCTCTCCGCGCAGGCTGGGCAGGCGCAGTGAACGGGGACTGACCGGAGTCACCTCCTCTGGTAGAGGCGCGAACTTCCACGGTCCCCCCAGGGAGGCGGTGTCCTCTTGGGTCACCATTTTCCTCAGGAGAGGTGGTTCTAGTAGTTTCCACTTGGCCTTTCCCACCATCACAGCCCTCACTCTGCAGGTCAGGGAACCAGAGTGGGGATTGTCTCAGCTGCTCTGTCTATTCAATCAGGCATTCCAAAACGGGGGAAATAACCCCAGGGTGGGCTCAGGCATCCACCGGGCCCGCCGGCAGGGGACCTCAGGTAGAATGCCGTGATCGTCGGACCTCCGCAGGCCCCACTCTGACCAGTGGCATTCTGGGTCTCCTGGAGTTACTGTCAGTTCAGGGCCAGGGTCTCCTGGAATTAGGATCAATTTAGAGCCTGAAAAATCCAACTATTTCCTTTTCCCCAATACACAGTTACCCTAGTGAAAGGCCGCAGGTCCCTCTGGCGAAGGCTGGGGGAAAGATTAATGGCATCAATTTCGGGCAGAGGGCTGGGGTCCCTCCTCGAGAGGAGCTGGCCTCCCCTTCGTTGGAAGGCTCTGGGTCCATAAACTGGCTCCAGTCTGCGACCTGATTGAGGGATGTGACGCTGTTTTTAGGATTCAGGTCAGGCTTCCGTCACTTGACCTAGAACATTTCTGCTCACACAGTGGCAGCCGAGGCTGGGCAGGAAGGGTCCACAACAACAGACAGCTCCCCTCCCTGGGCACTGCCTCAGGCCGCGGCACTTTTCTAGGGTGCCTCTCCCAGCTTTGTTCTTTCTGTGCTCTCCTCCTCTCCTCCTCCCATCCGTCCTCAGAAGAGCAGGTGTAGTGGCAGTCCTGATGCTGCAGCTCTTCCCATGTCCCCTCTTCAGCCCTCGGAGCCTGTGCAAACAGCAGGGAGGGAAGAGGACGATCGGTTCTGCCCGCCACAGAAGGCCCGCAGGCCCAAACCACCTCCACGCCCGAGAGTGGCACCTGTGCACATCAAGCCCTGAGGTTTGCGAGCAGAAGAAGTAAAGGGAAGCAGAGGTCACTCGCTGCTAACAGAACGCGAGCCTCGGCACGCGGGGCCTAAGGGCTCATCGCTCTAAACGTGAAAGAGCCAGCACCCGGTATTTGTTCACTGTTCAGAGAGAGGATTCTCTGTAGAGAAAGCCCCAACGGTGCTTTCAGTTCATGTACCACAAACTGAGACCTCTACGATGCTTTCTCTTCTCTTTGCTATACTTCCTGAAGTTGAATGAATCAGTTACTTTCTTCAAACACTAGCCAGAACACATCAACGGCTTCTTTTAAAATCAACTCTCAAAATGGGGCAAAGTAGATGCCAAATAAGGACTCTGTTTCTAAATATAAATTTAACACAACCACTGTAGGCAAGATCAAAATTATTAAAGGAACTCCCCTTCTGAATATTTAGAGAAAAAAAATGTACTCTCAATTTCCATGGATTTCTAAGTCTTCATAGTCAACAACAGAACAAAAATAATAATTTATATTATAAATTCCATCTGAATATATTCAACTGACAAGACACAATGTAGAGATTAGGAACTATATCATGTGAATACTGAGAGTTTAAGTAGTAGATAGAGTGTTTGAAAAAGACACTGAGAGTCAAAGAGAATTTGTGGATTTCATTTTAGATTCCACCTTCAACATTATAGGGGAAAAACTAAAAATCATTCACTTTCTTAATATCTGGGATAACTTCAAACACAGGCAGTGTTACAGTCACCAGACATAAATCGGGGACAAGTTAGCAACTGCAAGGCACTCTGAGGAACTGAAGAGTAAACCACATTTCTATAAAGGTGGTTCCAGCCAAGGTCCAGCTGATAGAAAAGTGGCTTAAAAATCCTCACAAGAAACAGCTCGCTCAACAATAGTACACCTAACAGTTTAAAGCAACTCCCGCACACCCCAAAAAAAGGCAATATAGTTTTAAATCTGCTGGAAAAACAGAGGCACCAAGAAGTTATGATCACAACTGCAACTCGATGAGGCCATTGAGAGTAACTTACTTTTCCCCTTAGTTTCATGAAATAGTTGCCAGGACCTGGGATCTTTAACTCACACCCCTGCTGCAGCAGAAGAGCATCCCCAGATACAGACTCAGAGGGAGACAGGCAGAGAGAGAGCTCAGTCACGTTGAAGACGGCAATTCTGGACTCCCGCTCACTGCCTGGACAGAATGTGCTATACGGTGGTATAACAGAGGCTAGTGGACCCCATCTTCTCGGTGTAACTGTAAGAAAACCGCGTTACTTCCAGATTGCTCTAAGTCCTTTATCCTTGTTACTGCATATTCTAAACTAAGCCAAAAAAAATTTTTTTAAGCATAATTACATTGAAGACTCACCCATTTGTCCAGTTACCTTTTTTGGAAGACTTACAACTCTAAAAACCAATACACATCAGACTAACAGAAATTACTACTTGTAAGTATCTATCAATCAAAATGATAGCATTACAAGTTACAAATCCACAATGGTAAGGGAATTCAGGAACTCATGAACCTGAGTTCAGGAGTCTGTGTTCTTAATCTGAGGAGTAAAGTATGAAACTGTCACACAAGTTTCAAGGGTCTCATGAGCTTAATAAATAACAGAACGATGAGCTCTTACCCACATTCAAATGACAGTAAGTGTAACAACAGAAGAGGAAGAGGGGATGAAGAAAAAATTTAATTTGTTCAACATGGAGCCCCTTTGGCAAAACAAAATGACTTATGCAACACTCGAAAGAAAAGGGGACGGGGAAGGGGGGGAAGGGGGGAAGGGGGGGAAAGGAAGGGAAGGGAAGAGAAGACAAAGGAATGGTGGGAGGGAGAGAGAGAGAAAGAAAGAGAGAGAGGGAAAGGAAGGAAGGAAGGAAGGAAGGAAGGAAGAGGGGGGAGGAAGGGAGGAAGGGAGAAGTGGGCATGCTCACTACACGCCACAAAGACCAAAAACACAGCACAGAGAGGATTACTGCAGAGTAAAGGGCTATGATTTAACACACACACACAAACACAGCTTAAAATTAATAAGCAATCAAAATTAACAAGTAAAATTATGATGAAAGTGCCAGAAACCACAAAATACACATCCAGAAATCTTGGAACAAAAGATGGGATGACAAGGATTAAATAAGGATGAGATTAAGGCAACAAGAAGAAATCTTTTTATATTCAGGCTGGGAAATGACCAAAGGTAATCATCATCAATACCATCATGACCCGTACTTCCTGACTACATCTATCAGTGCTATTTGCTGGGCAACAATTCTCCATGGGTCTCTCGCGTTTTTACACATCTTACAAGCAGAAGCACTGCATGTCCTGTTGTCCCAAACTGTCTTTTCAAGGATGTCTGTACAGTGAACAGCTTTAGAAGATGAAGTATCCCCTCCAGAATAAGCTTGCTTGCTGTCCATCATAAAAGACTCAGGTTCCCTAAGCTCGGGGCTCCTTTCCTGTAAGTAGCCCACTGCACACATGGACCTCGCCCTCCGTCTTCATGTCCCCTGCAAAAATAGGGGCTCAGGCAAGGAGAGCAGGAAAATGTGACACCTTGGTGACTGCTACTGCTGTGGGTAATAAAGCCTTTTGTCTCTGACCCACGAGTCTTAAGTCTTCTGCCAGCTCCCAGGAAACCGGCCAACTAACGTGTCAGCTCGTAAGGAGGTGAAATCTCAGATCCTTCACAGTGTTGGAGAGCAATGAACATTTTAGAAACATGATCTCCTAAGCATCCCATTACCATATAAGAGAGTACTCCCATCACTTCCATTCATAGATATATTCACTGAACAAATATTTATCAAGTGCCAGTTATGTGCCAGGCCCTGTTCTAGGTGCTCAAAATAGAGCTGTGGAAAACTCTGAGGAAGTCCTTAACTTCCCGGAGCACAGACCACCAATGACGATGAAATCAGGCACAGAGAACTTAGGGCCCTCGCCGGGGTCAAGTGAGCAATGCCTGTGGGTGGTGGAGCGAGGATGCCCTGGGCAGTAGGGCCCCCCAGGGCCCACCCCTCACCCACTGCGCTGCAGGGCCTCCCAAACTGTGGTGATCAAGGGCCCAGCCACGAAATTTCCGAAGATCAGGGCACCTAGGATCATCTGGCACTACCTCCCACTAAAAAAAACAGGACTCCTGGAAGAAATATCTGACGGTAGATCTGGGCAGCAGATTGTTCCAGAAGGGTGGAGAAAACAAGAAAGTATCCAAGAGTACTGGAGCTGTACCTGAAGGACTCTGGAGTAACCTAACTAGACTCCCAAGAGGCCAAATTTCACATCGTTGGTGATCACTGCGATGGATGGAAACACACGAAATGTGTCCATGATATTGTACTTTTTAAAATTCCACCTTAACAGGACGTTAGGTGTTATGAGATAAACTGTGTCCCCCCCAAAACTCATATGTTGAAGTCCTAACCCCCAGTACCTCAGAATGTGGCTGGATTTGAAAACACGGCCTTTAAGGAGGTAGTTGAAGTAAAATGAGGTCACGAAGGTGGCCTTAATCCAATATGATTGGTGTCCTTATAAGAAAGCATTAGGGTACAGACAACACAGACCAAGGGAAAACCACGTGAAGGCAAAGGGAGAAGACAGCCATCCACGGCGAGATGAGTGGGTGAGAGAGTCCTGGGAATGAAGTCAACCCTGCCAACCCCAATCTCAGACTTCTAGCCTCCAGAACTGTGAGAAAAGCAGCGAAGCACAAAAACGACACAAGAAAGGGCAGAAAAACAACTCAAATGGCAGACAAATTTGAGTTGTTTTCTCAGACTGTAGAATTAAAAACAGGTATCTTCCCAACGCTGTAGACACCAAAGAAAAGACGGTCTACCTGACAAAACACAAATCGCCTAAGCCCCACGTGAGGCAAGGATACATTAAAAATAAAAACTAAGAAGGCAGAAGTATATCCAAACTCACCTGCTATGCTGGCCATTACAAATGAATTTAACTCCCCTCTAGTAAAGATAAAGTCTCTCAGATTAAGGGAAAAAATAAGATACCACCTCTCAAAATAACCTGATCTGGTATATATCCAACAGATAAAAATAAAAGAAAGAGGGAGTAGCAATATTAATATAAGACAAAGTAGATTTCAAGGCAAAAGCATTAAGTGGAACAATGATTAAGGTGTAACGGTCATGAGTTTCTATGTCTCAAGTATCACTGAATTGAAAGAATAAGAGGCAAAAGTTATGATATGTGCATGGAAAATAGTCCCACAAAACCTAAAAGCGCTAGCAGAGCACACACCTCTCCATCTGGTGTACTCTGCAGGAAAAATTGTAAAAGCACGGAAGATTGGAATTATCTAATTGATCAAGTTAATGGGTTTGTATCAGACCTTGTAACTCATATATATCTTCCTTTTAAGCATTAATGGAACATTTATAAAAACTGATGATATACCAAGACACAAAGAAAACCTCAGAAAGTTCCTAACAAATATAAATAGCACAAAGCCACAGTCTCAATTACCAAAGCAATAAAATTAGTAACCAATCTTAAATTTAAAATATTAGAATTTTTAAAATACTACACTAAGTAATTCATGGAATAAAAAGAAAACCAAACATGCAATGCCAGGTTATTTTTTAAAAAACAAAGTACTACTTATCAACACTTAGGAAATATAATCAGATATACTCCAAAGAAAACGTATGGCCCTATATAGCCTCTTATTATTAAACAAACAAAACACAAATCTTCCCGTCCACTTGCTGATACCTACAGTTTCTTCCCAGAAAAGGGGGTGGGGGGTTATTTTTCATTTACACTAAGAAATGAAACAAGTTAAAGCACAAGTCTATAGTTTAAGATAACACACGTCAGAATGAACCAGTTTCAGGCCACCTGCACCAACGGCTGGATTGATAAAAGTAACCCCAGATGCTGCCATGTTGTTACAGGGCATGAGGTAAAGAGGGCAGGAACGCAGGGAGTCCCAAGTTTAGAAGGGTTCAAGTAGAGGCTGAGGACAGAGCAGAGAGTTTAATATGGATTCATTTTCCTCAGTGTTAGGTGCTCTAATCCTAACCGAGGGGGCATAAGCTGAAGCCACACAGGCAGGCAGTGCAAACAGGAAGGTCTATTTCACATCAGTTATGCAGGGAAAATGAAGTCACCTGAAGGCCTGTGCAGGCTGTGGCCGCTGGTAGTTCTGATGATCGAGAGCAAAAGGAAGTTTCTAGGTTTGGAACCGCTGCAGTAGCAGTTTCCATAAGGGATATAAACCCTGTTTCTGAGATTACAAAATGGACACTTCCATACCCACTGAGTATTCGGCTGACACTGCATTCGATCAGTGTTAGGAACAGCTAGCATACCTCAAGCTAGCTGAGTGTGTCAGGAACTGGGTAACCCCCCTCATCCTAAGGACCGGAAGGGGCGGGTGGGCATCGCCAGATTCCCCAGGGGCAAAGTGAGCTCCACCAGTGGCCAAAGGCCGTGTAACTAGCAAGGGCACAAGTCGGATTCCAACCCCAGATGTCGATACATCCTGACTATTCAGTAGAACTATGAGACTTAGGAGCAGGTTCTAGAGAATTACAGCCTTCTTGCAAACACTAACTAGTCATGGACCTTGAACACTCTCCCTCGTTCAATAAATACTTGTTGAGCATCTTCTGTGTTGTTGAAGGTTCTGTGCTTAGATGCTGGAAGCTCAGAGTTCTCAAATCTCCAAAAATGTGAACAAATGCACTACCCACTTCAAAAAGTTTAGGGGATTAAATGAGTAAATGCTTGCAAACATACTTTTAAAAAAGGACAAAGCACTTTCTCCCATTCCTTCCTGTTAGGGTATTTTCAGGTCTTACATAGAAAAACGTAGAAATCCATATTCAAATCCACCCATTTCATTTTTTTAAAACTATGCCTGCAGAATATTTCACATTTTTCTAGATGAAGCGTCTTCTGTTTTAAGGGTATGATCGTCCTAATTTTTTTTTATTTCATTTTCATCTCAAATACTGTTCAGATGGTCAAAGAACAGTATAACAAATGGGAACAGAATTGAAAGGCACCCACTTTTTAAAGGCTCCACAACATATTCAAAATACAGGAAACAGAAAAGACCTGCAGCTGGGGAGCAAGAAGCCTGTGTGCATCCCGCCCGCCCTTCCTTGCAGAACAGGGGAGAGTCTCTGCCCACCCAACCACACCACCCAGAGAATCCGATTCGTGGTCACAGTCACCTGGGGACTGGCAACGGGAACCACAGCAGAATACAGTCATTTCAAAGCCTCCCTCCCCACCGCTCAGGATTCTCATGGTTGGCCAGATTTGGAAACCTAATAAATCATCACATTTTTGTTTCTTGAAAAAGATGTTTTAGTTATTAACATTAGTTAACTTAAAAAGCACTAATTCAAAAAGAGAACAACACATCTTCAGCAGTGTAAGAATGGCAATACCTTTAAATACTAAATTTTATTACGAATTTCTTCTGAGTTAAAAAAAAAAAGTTAAAATCAATTCCATAACAAAATATAAAAATGGCTCAACCGCATGCGTGCAAGCTAGGGAGCAAACTAGGCACAGGCTGTATTATACGTTACTCAGTGAAACAGAAATGGACAACAAACTGAATAAAAGAAATACACAAGCAAAGATGGAATACAGCCAAACAGCTAGTAAAGGAATGGCAAGTTTAAGGTGACTAAAATATCATTGGCCTTTAAGAAGACTCAGCCAATTTAAGCAGCTTAAGAATAACAAAAACATGGTTCCTGGGCTTGACAGAACTAAACCGGAGTATTATAGAACTCCAGGAGGAAACTCACTGCCAAGAAGGTCTGCCACTTTGGCCTTGAGGAAGGTCCGTCAGTTCCACGGCCCTGCAGATCTTCCTGAGGGAACCAAGGCGGGTAGAAAAGGAGGGCAGCCCGCCACCCTCAGGCTCCACGAAACACAGCGACAGCAGCTACATCACTGCATCAAACTCGACCCCCCATCACACTCCCACCGTGACACCCAAGCCTCGAGGAGCAGAGCTCCTGAGAAATGAACCTGTTGTGTTTCAACACACACACACAAGAACAGGCACACGCCCTCTCAATCTGCCATAAATCGAGTATCCATTGGGTCTCTATTAACAATAACAGTAATGATTATTTTACATCCAACACTTACACGGCCCTTCAAACATGCTCTAAGCACTGTATACTCATTAACTCGGAGGCCACGTGCACAAGCTGTACCGTCTCCACCTGATACGGCAGTGATGTTTCTACTCCCACCTTACAGATGAGGAAACAGAGGCAACAACAGCAATGTTCCCACCAAGCCGCCCGTGGACATAACCGCGTCACACAGAAGTTCCTCAGAGTAAAGATGCTCCGATTTGTCCTCACGCAGCTGATGACATCAGACGTGGCCTCCAGGCAAAAGGTGACCCTGGCAACCTTTGACCCTGAGGTCCCAGGCTTCCCCATCTACACCCAGAGCTGATGGCCTCCCCACATCAGCCACCCAGGATACCAAGTCCATTTCTGCTCATTAAAAAACAGTATCAGAACAGATTCTGCTTCACTGTATCTGCTGATGAATTACATATTAGCAGTGTTCTTAAACATGTTATCCAAATTTTTTGTCTAAAAATTTTATCTCACTGTTCAAAGAATTTTAAGTGCTAGGAAGCTACAATAGGGCAATGTAACAATGTTTAAAAACACAGATTTTGAGGTCAAAGGCTTGGGCTTTTACCAGCTGTGTGACTTCAGCTAAATCAGTTCATTTCTGCCCCTCATCTGTGAGGTGGGTACAAGTCTTCATGAAGTGGGGCACGAAGCTCCTAACAGCAGCTGGTGAACAAGCTAGTCTGGAGGGGACGATGGTGGGCGGGGAACAGACCAGGGAAGAAGCAGAGGATGTCTGCAGAAACCAAAGGGCAATGGGTCACCTCGGGACCAGGTGCAGAGACAGCCCAGATCTGCCAGTTCCGGGTGGGAAGAGGGGACCATAAGAGCCCCAACGGATTCAGGAGACCGGGGGGCGGGGGGGACAATATGACAATCTAAGGAGAGATCCTTCTCTCACCGCCCTCCTCAGAAGCCCACCCCTGCAAGCCCAGGGAATGAAGCGGGGGATTCGTCTAGAAGCGATGGCTGAAGCCCCTCCCACCAGGCTCCACACAGCTCTGCACACAGGCCAGGAGTGGGCATCAGGCCAAAGGCCAGGCATGGAGGGGACGCTCTGAAAAGCTGTGGCCATCGAGGCACTCAGAGGAGTAGGAAAGCAACCTAAGCAGCTGGAGGGCCAAAGGAAGAGATCTCTGATTTCAGAAAGTTTGTGGGCAGGTGGCAGAAAGAACAACAGGAAAGGGTACAAAATAAACGGAGCTGGACCCAGAAGGGCAGCTGTGGTAGGAAGAGGCACGTTTTCCTCCTCAGAGACTAAAGGGAGGAACCATCCAAGCACAGTGAGACTGTGAAGGGATGGAGGTGTGGGACGGGCTTGATCTCAATGAGGCAGGAAAAGGACATTTTGCTAAAAGGGACGGGCCTGTGTGAAACCCGGAAAGATGAGGAGAGCACGACAGATCTGGAGTGGTGGCTATGAAGACTAAAACAACTGGACAATGACAGAAGCACAGCTGGCGCCCTAAGTCCGGATTTAATAGAATTTCCCTGTGATTCCCCTTCCAATGTCTGAACGTCCATATGCTGACTTTTCCCCACGAACAAGGATGTTCTGATGCCAAAACACACCCATGGAAACACATTGCAAAGATACAAGATAATCCACACCATGACTAGACACAGAAGAAGAGGGACACAATTGTCAGAAGAGAGCAATTTGACGTCTCTCCGCGTCCTTTCATTGAGTAGCTGCCTTGTGCGGGGGAAGCTCTGCTCTCTTTGTGGGCCTAACGATGAGTAACAATGTTGCTTGTCTTCAGGAGCACTGCCAGTTAGCCCAAGAGGCAAGAATAAACGCAAACCACCACAGTGCACACAGAAAAGCATCACAACAGCAAAACACACAGACATGCCATAGAGCAATTCCAACTTAAGTGTAAGACAACTCCTTTATTTAAAAAAGGCAATCGGTCTTCATAATAAAAAATTTAAAAGTATCTTTAAAACTTGATTTCAAGAAGTTGTAGTATCAATCCACAGGAGTACAAAAGGGTTATGAAAAAAAAAATCGTTCTAAGGTTCTCCATTTTGAAATTTGGATTGACTGCCAAAGTCAGTAAGATCAATTAAATTCTCACTTAAAAATAGAAATGAAATTTCAGATGGTACACCCATCCGATTACACTAAAGATGAAAAAAATACTACATAGGAGTGGCACAATTTCTTGACAAGGGCCAATCATGAAATACAAGTTCTCTGCAGGTAGATTAACTAAGTAATTCTCAGTCTGTGGTCTGAATGGCAGCACCTGGGCATGTGAGGACCGCTCAGGGGTACGGGCCTGAACCAACGATGGCCAGAGAATGGTCAAAGCTGGCCACCAGCACAGGCAGAGATGCCAGAGGCTAGGCAGCATCAAGGCATATTTCAAAATATCAAAGGCCCTCTCTTTCTGGGGGAAAGAAAAGAAAAAGAGGGTCAGGATCTCACCTTACAGAGCCCAAATCAAAGACACCTGGGTCCTTCCGCAGAGACTCTAAGGTTGCAGAGAGACATACACACCAGAACTAATCGGTTTTCTCAGTTGTCCTCCAGACCGGGGATACGGCCAGAGTGGTAATCACAAATTTCATAATGAATCTTGATCTTTTTCATCATTTGAATTTACTAAGGAAAAAAAGGGGGTATAAGCAAACACAAATGGTTTGGAAAATAAAGTTTAGGAGCTAAAAGCTAATATGAAAGTTGCATTTTTCCTTTCCTTTTTCTCATTGCCTTAGGAAAGGACACTGTGAGATTCAGCTGGAGGGCTGCCCACACACTACACTTCACCACTTGAGGAACTTGTCCCTTTGTAGGACAAGTTGAGACATAGCACATGCTGATTAAAATACAGAGCAGGATGCCACTCTGGAATAAATCACAGCTCACGTGGACAAATCCTCCCAGTCATTCCAAAGAGTTTTTCTGAGAGTTTCCAAAATATTTCATAAACAAAAAGATTTCTTTCTCCGATGTTCCGAAGGCATGAGAACCAACTGGAGACTCCCAGAAGCCTCCTTCATGAGGTATTCCCTCTCCAAGTCATCTGTAGCAATATTACGTAAGTCAGATCTATGAAATTCCACTTTTAAAAGGATTTATCAATAGGTTCATAGGAGCAAGGAAGATAACACTTCTCAATCCCCACCCACCCCTCTCTTCAAACTATGTCTCTCCCGTCCCTAAATGGCACCTGCATTCATCCAAATGATCAAACACACACTCAGGGCTCATCCCTGCCTCCCTGCTCTTCACTCCCCACATCCAATCCATCAGCAAACCCTACCAATCCAACTTCAAAACATCACACACATCAGTCTCTCCACCTCCCGGCCAAGACTCCCGTCCATTCCACCATCTCCTCCTGCCTGGACCACTCCACCAACCTCCTAACTGGCCCCTTCTCTCCCACTCTGGAACCCTCATATCCACGTGGCACAAGTGATCTTCTTCAGCTATGAAGGAGATCACACCACTGTCTTGGTCAAGTACGTTGGTCAAGAGCACAAGGCAAAACCAGGATTTGAATTCCGGTGCGACTCCAAGGCTTCTCCCAGGTTCTGAAAAGGGCTCATCAGTTAGCTCCTCAGCGAAGTGTACGAGGATACATCCCAGCGAGGGAGGAAAGAATGAACGTCGAGCCATGTTACAGAACAGCCTTAAGTTTTTTAAGTTGACGTCAAGAATAACAACATCCTCCTGCCAAACATGATCGCTGCCGGTGCAGCAGACTGCACAGATCTGTATCAGCACGGTGCGCTCATGTCCACACACATCACCATTTGTTCCTGAAAATACTGCACTCTTATAATCGCATATTCTTTATATTATACAATAGTCAAACATTTTGATCAAAATCACTACTTCTAAATGTGTGTCCATTCAGATATCAACTTGGGGGATCCAACAATGTGGAAGAATTAAACTATACCTTCGACGGCTGTCTGGAGCCAACAATAATGATACCCTAACAGCCGTTTTATTCATTTCCACAACTAAACTGCCAAGATTTGTACTACGTCTCTCCTGCTACCATCAGTCTACCCACCCTACATGCAAGTTCCTTCACCTATTTCCCAGATCAGTAATAAAGACACTCAGAATTTCTCCCAAGACAGAATCAATGCCTCAGCAGAAAACTCCAGCTGCCGCCCTAGGGCCATTTTTAGAGAACTGGGGCCAAGATGATGTTATAGCTATTAAACATATAACTCAGTTCCCTCAAATCTCATCAGCTTGTGATTAAAAATGAAGTCCCACTCAGGTGTGGGCACACTGGCCCACATGGCTCTAACTGGCAGGTCTGGGCCTGCATCCTGAGGTCCAGGGGGATCGCATGAGTGCTCACATCCTTTCCTCTCCTGTTCAACCAACTCCCCACCTCCCTCAAGCACCTCACATTGTTACCATTCCCATTTTACAGATGAGGAAGTGGAGAACTAGGGATATTTAGTAAATACCTGTCAAAAAATGAATCAATTAACATACATTTGTTAAAATTTTATTCTGTTAAATACAGGATTATATCCTTAGCAATGATTCTCAAACTTGGCTTCAAATCACCAAAGCTGCCATTATTGAAGCCGTCACACTGGCCCCGGAAATCAATAACCTTCACCGTGTAAAAACCAAGTGTGCATATAGACAAAAACATGCAGGGAAAGTAGGAAAACGAAACCTGCTCATTTTTAAGAATTGCTGGGACTGCTGTGATGTTTTACTGTACGATGTTATTAAAATATTACTTGTACGTCAATTCAAAAATCACTCGTTTATGTTGTTGCAATGGAGGCCTGGGCCTATCCCTTAAAAATAGCAAAGGTACCAATTAATGGAACCTGGCATAAATCTACCTATTTAGCTTAGCTGATTGCCAAAACAAGGCCCAGGGCACTGTTTAAAGATTTCCACTACAGCACCGGAATGTGTGAAACAAGCGAGATGGAGGGGATCTGTAACAAGCCCCTACAGTTACTTCTGCAGAAACAAGTGTTAGCTGGTCTTCCTAGAATAAATTAAACTTGCTAGAAGAACTTCAACTCTATAGCTGGTGTCCCCTCCAGGTACCTTCAAGCATTTGGTCGAATACACACTGCAGACCACTGTCTAGTTGTGTTTACTAATTAAAAGAAAAAAAATATCCATTCTGTCAAGCAAGGACTGAAAACCTCACAACCACCTACACAGATTCACTTACCAAGATCTGAGTAATCAAGGGGCAGGACTGAAACTACTGGCCGATACACACTGAGACTCTCTAGTTGCTGGTGTTTTAACCCAAATGGACACCGAAAAGAAGTTTCTACTTGAGTATTTGCCACATTTCAGAAATAAACATACGTACAAGGAAATTTATTTATATATAATGTTATGTGTACGGTAAATTAGATACTTTCAAGTAAAAGTGAAGTTTACTGTTAAACATCAATGATACTCTATGTTTAGAAACAATAAATCCTTTAAAAACTTTGCCAGATCATTAAAATATCCTACACAATTCCTCCTCTTTGGTTTTACCACTCTTTATATCTTTCTTTATATCAGGTCTGCTTTACTGATTTTGCAATGGCATCATTTAGGGCCCGAGATATTCTTCATTCCAAGCCAAGTTCATAAAATAAACGGATGAGTAAGTTGGGTTGAGCCAGCCCTTTCTGTGCTGGCGCAGGAGAGGACGTGCCTCCGGCTGGTCGGCCGACTCGGGCCGAGGAGGGAACTGTACACCTCTTCAGATCCCGCTCCAGCGCCGCCCTGCTGGTCTGGAACGGAGTCACAGCGCCCAGCCGGATCTACAACACGCTTGGGAAAGAAGTTCCGTTCTTTGATTCATCGACCGACAAGCATTCCCAGTTCTCTGGATTTGATCCACCTGTGGCCCCATCAGTCGCAGTCACAGGCCTGACTCTCGTCCCAGGAGACCTGAGCCACTCCTTGGAAAGGTACCAAGCTCTTAGATGAAATACAAAATGGAAGCACAAAAATGCCTTGCAGTGTTCCATGGAGAAAACACTCGTATCACGAGAGATACACTGTTAAGTGCTTGCCATCCATCAACTCACCTCATTTTACCCCCCCACAAGCCCACGAGGGAGGTACCAACACTATTCCCTTTTTTTGGAAGAGAACACTGAGGTGTAACATGAAATTAGCGAAGCTCTGCCTCAGATGATGTGCCAAGTAATAAAACAGTAAAGATGCATACCCTGGGCTGTGGCTTCACCTGCCTTTCTTTCACTGTAAGAGATCATATAAAATGGCATCCACATTACAAGGGAACAGCGATGGTTTTCAAGTGGAAACTGCTTTATTTAAAGAGATGGTTGTTTTTAAATGTTTTCAATACAGTCAATTACTAAAGAGCAGAAAATTACGAATTTAAACCAGCACTCCTGTTTCAGCATCAATGAATTCAATTCTTGCCTCTAAGCCACTAGAAGATAACACCCACAGGTCATCTCCCCAGAAGCACAGAAGTCGAGGCTCCAGGCTCCAGGCTCCCGCAGAGCTGTCAGCTCCATAAAGACACCAGCAGCACTCATCCAGGCCCCTCGACAGCGGACAAATTAACTACCGACAACTCAGGCGGCCAGGAGGCCCCACTCTTGGCAGCAAGATGCTGGTTTCCACCGAGGAGGGAGGATTTAGAGTCAGGGAGTGATGGGGGCACAGGGGCTCCTGCACAAAACGGGACTATGGATCTGACTATTTTACCCAAATGCTCAGAATTCTCTCCTCAGACACAAAGTTCAATTTAGGTAAAACTCATCAGTGGTCAAACAGAAGTAATTTTAGCTTTTCCATATTTAATACTTTACTTCCAAAACCAAAGGTAAAGCTGCCTACAAAAATAGTATCAAGAGCTTTCTTTTAGTCTCTGCAGCTGCCTCACTGAACTGTCTGAAACGGAGCAGTCACATAATCAACCTCCTCCTTGAGCTCCCCAAATGCTCTCCTTTGATATGGACCGGGGTCATTACTGAAGTAGGAAAAGGTAGTAAGAGGTTTCCATTCTTATTCTTTGCAGCAATGGACTACTTCCCAGGTAATTTCAACTTTAAAGAATCCAACAAATAGTTATTGCCTCTCCTGCAATGTTTAAGATTCTTTACCAAATGCTGGAGAGGTATCAAGGTGAGCAAGTCTCGGTTCTCAAGGAGCTTAATGTGCAAAATAAGGGTAAGCTGATAACCCCTTAACTCTAACACACTGCGGAGGGTCAGAGGCAGACGAGGGCACATCTGGGAAAGGAGGGACCAGGAAGCTGTCCTCAAGTACCTGACACTCGAGCTCCGTCAGGACGGATAACAATAGGGAGAGCAACAGGGAGAGGCCCCCGCCGGGAAGATACCCCACCAGCAACAATGTGGGCGGTGAGGACGGTGAGGGAAGGTGAAAGAACAGCCCACTATCCACTGTGGCCAAACCTGTGATGACCTTGTGGAAGGGCTAGAATGCCAGGCCTGTGACTCAACTCACAGTATCAGCAACAACACTCTAAGAAAACAGACCTCAGACTTCTGTGACCTGGGGGAGAGTGACCCCGGGAAAACGAATGGCATGGCAAATCCCCGGTGAGGGTTAATGAAAACAGACAGGAACAGTGGTGCTGAGAAGGGACGAGGACAGATCAGAAAAATGAAAGGGACAGAACATATGGTAATAAACTGGTCTGGGAAAAGGGAACAGAAAACCATTCAAAGCGAACAGATGTTTTGAGCTTGAGTAATAGGAAGACAAATCAAGCTAATAAAAGAACTAGGAGCTGGGGGGGGAGGAGGGGCGGTCGGGAGTGTAGATGTTTCTTCTTACCCGTGCTGACTTCAAGGTTTAGGGAGAACAGCCAGTAGAGATGTCAAACGAACAACCATTAACACAGGCTAATGCGATCTCTGGAGCATCAATTTTCCAATCCATAATGGTGACTCCCAAAACTACATGATTCTATTGTCAGAATCAACTGGGGAGCCTATGCCAAGCAAAGACCCTTGGGAGCTCCCTGGTGGCCTAGTGGTTAGGATTCTGGGCTTTCACTGCCATGGTCCCAGGGTCAATCCCCGATCGGGGAGCTGAGATCCCATAAGCAGCGTGGCACGGCCGGGGGCGGGGTGCAGGGGCGGGAAGCAAAGACCCCAGACCCCACCCTGAGAAGCCCTGACTCACGAGATCTGGACGAGGCCCAGGGACCTGTGTTACTCAGAAGCCAAGAGTGGGGTCCTTGCTCGCTCTGCAGTTCATCACCTCCCGCCTCGCGGTCCTGAGGATACTTCCGGAACGCACGCACTCACCTCCCGCCTCGCGGTCCTGAGGATGCTTCCGGAACGCACGCACTGCGATGGCACGTGCAGAATGAGAAGCTCGTCCACCTCTCCAAGGGCTGGAAACCGTTATTTCTCGGTCTATACTGTACTGGTCATGCGGATCGGCTTCGCTGTTCCACCGCAGAACTGATGGTTTAGGACTACAAGTACCAATCCCTGCAACTCAAAGGTCAATTCTGCCCAAACGTTCTGTGACCAAGATACCTCGCGACTCCACGACTACTAGGCTGATGACAACGTACAGCAAGCCGTCCTCTTTCTCCACGATGGAGTTGGGTTATATTACGGGATGACCTGCACGATCAACATAAACCTTTCACAAACTTCACTAACTTTGATGTATATTTCAATAAACGTCTTTCTACTTCAAACCCTCCCACTCCTACCTCTTCTCCTTTTCGCCTCAGTTTCAAGACAGAGGTGACATCATTAAGTCAAGAAGGCCCCTCAGCCAACTGAACATGAGACAGGAGGGAAGGGGACAGGGCACAACCCTTAAAGAACGATGTAGCCGTTGAGGACACGACATAAACTGGTGAGAACTGATTAGGTCCAAGATGGCAGAAGATTCAGCTTCCACTAAACCTTGAGCCTCATTATATGCTCACTGTAATACATCAGCTAAATGACACACCCACAGGTGCCATGTCAGTTCTGAGGCTGACCATCAAACACCAAAAAGTGGGCAGTGGTCCAGTTCGTGGAAATCCCCACCCCTTCTCCAAAACAGTTGGAATAATCTTCCCACTCATTAGCCTATGAAATTACCCAGCCTATAAACCCTAACCACTCCATATTTCAGGGCCGCTCTCGCTTTCTGAGATGGCCCACGCTCTGCCCATGGAGTGTGTATCTCCCAAAATAAACCTGCTTTCCCACTTAGTTCCTGGGGCAGGGTCCCTTGCCTACCTGCTTGTATCCCACACAATCGTCCTATAGTAATAAATCTACTTCTTGCCTATCACTTTGCCTCTCACTGAATTCCTTCTGCGCTGAGACATAAAGAACCTGGGCTTCAGTAAGTCTTGACACCAGGTGAGTGATTTTAACTAAAAGACAGTGGGTTCGCGTCCCAGTCTAGGTTTTGGCTGGGTTCATGTCCCATCTGAGGTACAACTGGGTTCTAGTTCCATCTGAGCTGTGTGGTTTCAAAAACATTCAACTTGTAACTTTTATGAAAAGCACAAAAGGCTTTTTCTTTTATTTTATATTTTATTTCTAAAGAAAATAATCAGGAAGGGAAAAAGAGCAAGTGTGGGATGAAAACCTGATATTACAAACCATGGGAATTTTTTTTTTTTAATGTTTGTAGTAAAAGAGCAAACACAGTTAGTATTAGAGTAGCCTTAGCCCCATCTACTGCCAGTTTTCTCTTGTTAAAAAAAACAAAAAAAATTTAGTAAAAGACAATCTTTGACACACTCACTGCACTCTCTTTATACAACACTTCTGTCTTAATTCTTACAGTTATCTTATCTTACTATGCAGCTAATCTCATTATCCTCATTCCTACAAATGAGGAAGCCAACCCTTGGACAAGTTAAGTTCTGGTTCCAGGTCTCACTTCCTGTACGGGGCAGAGCTGCAATTCCCGCCCAGAGCTTCCTCAGGGCAGGGTCCTTGGCCACGGTCCTAAGGGCATGCCACAATCCAGGAGAGAACGTAAAGATGGGAGGAAACCAGCTTATCTTGGATCCCACCTATGCCCAAGTTCCCTCACTTTCCCTTACATGGCAACTATTTGTGTTTTCCTGCAGAGACCGGGCTCCCTCAGGAAAGAGACAAGTGTCACTCATGCCTGACGCAGCACCCATCACTGCCTGCCACAAAGATGGCTGTTAACAGTGTTGTGAAGGAACATGGCCAAGCAGTTTGCTAGGGCTTTACCACGGGCTCTCATGGCCCATGTGCCCACGGCCAAAAGGGGACTCTGGAAATGAACAGAGGCATTCTGGTTGACACAATCACTGGGGTGTTGCTGGCACTTAGGGGGTGGAGACCAGGAATGCAAGAAGCACTGCAGCGCCCAGGACAGCCCGCATGGCTGAAGGCTGTCCTGTGTCCCTCACAACTTTCAGAAGTCCTGCTGGATGTTCCTGTGCGGAAAAACAAAACTTGTTCATAATTATCTGAATGCAGAACCTAACTGGGTTTTTGCGTACGCACAAAGTATGTGCTACAAAGCATGTTAAGGAAAACTACGACTTTATGCCGAATTTAACCAAATTAGACCATTTTAAAAAGATGGTGACGCCAACATGGCCGCTAGTGCTTGCTGAGCTGCCACCACCACCTGCAGATGTCGCAGTCTGCACCTGCGGCCGTCACATCCGGACTCCGCGGTAGGGGCAGGCGGCGGAGCACCTCCTCGTGTGTTCCCATGCAGCCGCGTCTCACATTTATACGCGGAAACACAGAGTCTCCTGACAAACTACTCACTTCCCTTTTTCTCTCTTGGTTATAGTAAAAACATTGTACGGACTTAAAAAAACATAATGTGTGTCGTTAAGATACGTTATCTTATCCATGAATTTCATTTTAAGATTGTAAAGGCGTCAAATATACATGAAATGGCCACACGGACCCCTGAAATAGTGGAAGCTTAGTGAAAGTGTTATTAAAAAAGGCATAGGGCTTCCCTGGTGGTGCAGTGGTTGAGAATCTGCCTGCCAATGCAGGGGACACGGGTTCGTGCCCCGGTCCGGGAAGATCCCACATGCCGCGGAGCAAATGGGCCCGTGAGCCACAATTACTGAGCCTGCGCGTCTGGAGCCTGTGCTCTGCAACAAGAGAGGCCGCGATAGTGAGAGGCCCGCGCACTGCGATGAAGAGTGGCCCCCACTTGCCACAACTAGAGAAAGCCCTCGCACAGAAACGAAGATCCAACACAGCGATAAATAAATAAATACATAAATAAAAAAAAATAAAATTTAAAAAAAAAAAAAAAAAAAAGGCATATAAATATTACCTGTCTTTCTCAATTCAGTGTGATGCAAGTCAAGCCAGGTAGTTCCCACACCTCAGGAAGTCCTGACTTAATCTCAGCTCTGTCAGCAGTTTGGACGGTGTGCATGAGGTGAGGCACCCAGTGATCAATGCACTTTTGTATTCTACACACACCAGAGCTTAATTCTTAAATTCACTGTCATTTCTGAAGCAACGTACAAAATAAAACTAATTTAAAACAATTTTAAAGTAGGAGGAAATGGTATTAAAATACACACATACATATAAAGTTGTTTAAACCCAATAAATAAACACTGCATCTAAAAGTATTATAACACTAAATTATATCTTTAAGCACTTTCTACCAATTTTCACTTCCTTACTTTATCAACTTGCTTTATCATTACAACGAGATTCCATTTATCATCATGACAAAAGAGATTCCATTTTCATACCAAGCCACCAAAATAAATGAAAGATAAGTAGAATTAGAAAGTGCTACCCACACATACTTTTTTTGTTGTTTTATTTTCATAATCATGGGGGAGGGGCAACACCCATACAACTTTGTCTACACTCTTCACACACAGCAATAGTTTTTAAAAGTCACATCAATTTCCTGGACAGAAATTAATACCTCAACAAAGACCCACTGTTGAAGACTCCTGGCTACCACATGGCTACCCGCGTACAGAAGCGGAAAATCAGCAGTCGATGGAACATATATCAAGACCATCCGACACAGTAACACTGCTTCTGACCAAGCACAGCAGAGCCATGTTCAATAAAGGCTATTCTGTTAGTCACAACCACTCCTTAAACTTTAGTCTTTGGAATTGATCACTGGGTCATGAGCCCTCACCTCATGCACACCGTCCAAACTGCTGACAGAGCCTCTGCTTCACAAAAAAGGACAAGAAAACATTATGTTTAATAATCTCAATTAAGACTTTGGTTTCCTTTCTGAGGTAATTATACTCACATAAAGTTTTAACAAGAGTAAATAAAACCATGGTAATTTTAAAACATGTTTATAAAAATTTATTTCATCTTTTCTCCAGCAAAAGTTTTAACCAGAATTAGCAGAAAGGAAAAAAACCTGATTTGAACTTCACTTTCTTTTCCCTTTTCCTACTATGTAACAGAAGTGACTCCGTCCAAAAATGACTCTAATGACTCTGCCCAAAAATGTTGAAGCAAAAAGAAAAGGACCCACATAAATAGGAAACTGGACATTAAATTTTTGAATAGGTGTTTTATTTTCTAATATACCTTAAGTTTATCAGAAAAAGAATCCTAATTCCAGGAAATCTGTGATTAAAAAACAAAAAGAACCAAAATTAAGATGCTATGTCATGATCTGCTAAAAAAAAAAAAAAAAAAGCAAGTATCCCAAGGGTTAATTTTACTTGAACTTTATTGCACATATATTCCAAAATAAAGCAAATATTTTGGCATTTTAATGCTTTTTGTCTAATGTTAGTGGGAAGCTACAGAGTAAATTCCTTCTCATGGAATAAAGTAGGTTTTTAAATTCTTCTTGGGAAATAATAAGTCCACAAAAATTACGTGTTGATTTTTTAGGTACTGTGTGTCTCTTCATTTTCCAAAGAACAGAAGCATAAAACAAAACAATATGAACCATGCTGACAGTATAAATTTCTGTATCTATTAATTTTATTTGTAACTATGGAAAGTATGTCAAAATAAACATATAAATTATCATAACATTGTAAAATGACAATTTGGGGGGACTTAACTTCAGCCAAAAAGGTAAATAATGTTCATGCTTTTATATAAATCTAAACAAAACACAGTATACGGGTCCAAAAACTTGTAAATACTAGTCAGTGACACAATTTAAAAAGGCAATCTTCTGCGTTAACATTCTAAGATTGTGTTAAAAAAAAAAAATCAATTCTCAGAATGGTTTTTATGAACTGGTCTCTCTGAAGTGAAAACAGCTGCGAAACAGAGTAATCATCACAGACTGAAAATGCAGATGCTACCAGACTTGAGCCACCTGGTGGCTCGCTCCCCTCACTGCACCGGGAAGCACCTGGTGCCATGCACACGCCCTTGAACTGCACTCGCGTTCTGTCTCACTGCTGGTGCCAAGACCAAAGAGAACTTACACTCACCAGAAGTCAGGAGCACTCTCGGTCGTCACTCCACCAAGAAGCACTTCATAAAAGGAACTGTCGCCAGGCATGCAGCCCACTGCTGAAAATTCACCATGGCAGGTCTCTGTCATTGTTTTCATGTCTTTTCAACAGTGATGCCTACACTGAGTGTTGAACCCAAAACAAATTCAAAGTCACTGCAGATCACACAGAGGCCTGCCCGTGGTTTACTGACCTCTTGCCTGGGTCTGGGCAGCTCAGAACAGAGCAAACGTAACTCCTAACAGGACAGTCTTAACTGTCAGCAAGGCGGCAAGAGGTGCTCAGAGACATGGATAAAGAAACACAGAAAAAAGTTAAAGAGGTAGAATCGGTCAATAAGAGGAAAGTTGCAGAATGTCAATCTTTATGTCCCTACCTGACATTAAATTACGTCCACCGAAAGAATTCCCAAAGAGATCCTTAAGGTGCTCAAATTTTTATAAAAGCAACACGTCCATCTTAAAACAGAAAAGCCTAGGAGCTAAAGGGCATCACAGCCGCTGCTGCCACGGCTGATTCTACTGGGAGGGGCACTAGGCACCCCCTGTCAGAGCGCCCCACACTCCTGCCTCATCCCCATGGTTGAAGGCCACAGCTCGCCCAGTGGAAACACGGAAGGGACAGAAGCTCTCCGAGGACGCCTCTGGTTCACCCTCCTGCCCAGGTTCTTGGTGGAGGCTAGGCTGCTATAAAAAGACTAGCTTCCTGAGGAAGGTGGATAGTTTTGGGAAAAGAACTTGGCTGGAAGGCGGCGGCTCCTTCGCCAGCTGTTTCTCCAGCTCCTTGTGTGGTCCTGAGTAAGCTGCTAACCTCGACCACGTCAATGGTCAGGTCTATAAAAGTGACCACACTTCCCGTCAAAGGCCTGCCTGGTCCTGCACCGTCCGCCTTCACAGGGGCGCCCGCGGCTGGAGAGGTCTGGCCTCGCCGTGAACACATCAACAAGGGAGGCTCAGGACATTGTCACAGGATGTCTTCCTCGGCGCAAATCAAAGGCCCTCACTTCCTTGGAAGGCTCTAACAAGATAAAATGGCTTCCGTTTTCAAAGCTTCCCAAGTCCAGGCTGCCGTGAAATAAACCGCACTGCGAGGAACATGGGCCCTGCATCCCTAGGAGGCCGCAGCAAGGCGGGGCGACCAGGGAAACACTCCCGAAGAAGCCAGCCCTCCTGAGCCTCTCCCAGTCTGCAGGGCCGAAGGGGAGATTCGAGTGCCAGCCCTTCAGTCACTCCTTTAAGAAATGACCACTAGGAAACGACAAGGCTATCAGTGGGAGGATGGGAGCATTAGTCAGAAGGTCTGGGTTCAGATCCCAGCTCGGTCATTCCCTCCCCACGTGGGGCAAGGAAGCAGTGCACGGCGCCCAGGGCAGGTGAGGAGGAGGGTGAGGTGAGCCTGCTGGCGGAAGGGACAGAGAAGGCAGGCCTTGACCGGGCGCCGGACGGCCATCTCCCTTGACCACGACCAGCAATCGGGCACGTGGACACACGCACACGCATGTACAAATCCACGCGACCCCCAGGGCTCCCCGTCTCCTCAAGGAGGGGTTACCTTGTCAACAGCTGTCCCCTCACTGCCCGCGCCTCATAGCAGGAAAAAGTACTTGTTAGGAAGTGAAATGTGTCCAAAATACTGAGAGGCTTTGCTGGGCCCTGCTCTAAACTGATGTACTTTGTTTCTCCTTCAGTGACACAGCTTTCAATCTGTTTATTTTCCTTTTCCACAATGTGAAAGCACGCTAGGACTCTTCAATGACTGGGAGGTCCAAGGTTATATCAATAATTTTTAATCATGCCCCAGAGATCACTGGATTAGAAACAGAGAACGAGGGAATCAAGCAATAAAGAAAAGTAGAGCTGCAGACAGAACTGAGAAAGGGGATTTTTATTTTCCTGAGATAAGGTATTTTACAGGATCAGAAAGTTATGACTGTGAAACTGGAAAAGGTGAGAAGTGTTGAAACTTCAACACCACATCAGATTTCTCACCAAGTTCGAGAAAAAGCAAGCACTGTGCACGTCCTGGTGTCTGGAATACAAGCAGCAGAGATCACAGAGCCTAACCAGCAGAATCCTACTAGTTTACGAGGTGCCCCGAGCCTACCCCTAAGACCACTCTCCATCAGAATGGCAAGAAACAGAAGTTGACAATTCAGGTGAGGCAAACACCTGCCCCTGCTACCCCAGAGAGAGAACGTAGTGTCCTTATTCATAAAGCTGAGTCTCTAATTTCTAACAATCTATTCATTTGAAATGCAATTTCAATATTGGACATATTCAAAAATGCAATTTTAAAATGCAATTTCCTATTTCATCACACAAAAGACTTTATAATCCTATACTGTTCATTTTTTATTTGTCATAATGGTATAAATATTTAGCCTAATTTACTTTGTGTTTTTAACTCTCTCTCTGCCTTTGACAGATAAAATTTTCTCTGACATTGGTGTGCCTGAATGTCTGATTTCAACTCAAATGTTTTTTTGACGATGTCGTACTTCTCTCTGTGCCCTTTAACTGGGAGGAGGGGGCCGGATGCACGTTTGGGAATGGAGTTGACTCATGAAAATCAGGTAAGGGGGAACAGTCCCGACGGCCCACAGGCTCAGAGACTAGACTGTGACCTGCATCCTGGCAAAGGAAGGGAGGCCCAGAGGAGCGACTGAATTTAACATGGCACCAAGTGTGCTGTGGTTTATCTCGACAGAATACACTGCTTCTGACCTGAAATTCCTCTCACTCCAAGAAAGATGAGCTGGGCCCTTGGCTCTGGACCACAGTGGACAGTGCTTGAAGCAGAGGAGGAAATACAGCAGGTCCCAGATCATGGGCACAGGCCTGGAGAAGCAGTCCCAGTCTTCTCTACTTAATAGATATACTACCATGATGTGCTCTGTTTCATCATGTGTCAGTTTTCACAGATCGTTTTTTCCAAGCAATTTGTCCATTTTTCATTGAAATAGTTTGACAGTAGAACAGAGAACATAACAAAAAGCACAGATATTCAAATCTGAAATCAGACGTCCCATTCAAAGTGCTGTTTCCTCTGCCCCTGGGTGGCTCTGGGGTCTTACCGCAGGTGGCTGCACTGGACGGCAAACCTCAGGGGTGCCCCTGGGGAGCACCGGAAGGCACCAGAAGCTTGGCTATACTTATCTCTTGCATGAACTCATGCATCTCTTTAAGGGCTCCTTTGTCAATTCCATAGTAAACAAGGGAAAACAACTTGAGCAGAATCCAAATGGCCATTACATCAACTTCAGACCCAACCAGCCCACTGTCGCCCACCCAACCTCATATGCATATGCTACTTTGTCTGAGTGACAAGATGCAGATCATAAAGCAATGGTTCTCAAACTTTCATCTGTATCTGAATCACTCATTAAAACACGGATTGCTGGACCCCTCCCTCCAGAGTTCCATTCAGAAGGTCTAGCGTGTGGCCTGGAGATTACAAATTCCCAGTTGATGCCACTGCTGCTAATCTGGGGAGCATACTTTGAGAACCTCCGTGTAAAGATTTTCCAGGCGTATTTGTTCAGGAACAGTGCAATTAATATTCCTTAATCTGAGGATTTCCTTACTTGCAATCTGGGATGGCTGCTTCCAGGGGCCATGAAGATAGGATAAGCACATTGGTGAACCCCCAGAAATCTGCTCAGTGTGATGTTCACAATAATGCCACTGAAGTTGAGGATGACCATGAAAACCTAAGTTACTCAAAATTAGTTGCAGCTGCATGTAAGTTAAAACCTAACACATGTCACATAAAAAAAGTCTGGCAGTAGTCAGTCCAGGGATGGTGTGGCTGTGGATTACTAGGTCAACAATAATTGGGGAGCTAGGCTCCTTCTACCTTTCTACTGTCGGAGCTCCAGACATCACATCCACAAACCAGGTAGCAGAAAAGAGGAAGGTGAAGGCTAGGGGGCACTTCTCCCAACTCCTTTTAAGCAGCCCTTCCAAGTCCCACAAAGCATTTCCACTTACATTCCTTGGCCAGAATTCAGTACAGAGTCAGAGTGACTCTAAGGAAGCTGGAAAAGGCCATCTTTTAACTAAGCCCAGAGCTGATCCAAATAACACAGGAAATGTGTTTATAAGGAAGAAGAGAAGAACAGTAATCAACTAACTGGCTGTCTATGCCACAGTGAAAACAAAATATTGAGGTTATACAAAGTTTGGAACTGTAATCAAACTTAGAAAATTTGTATCAAATTGCCCATTAGCTTATTTATCCACATTGCTTCTAGAAGTCTTTTGTTCCTAGAAGATGCTCAACAAATATTTGTTGACGGAATGAACACCATCCATGAGAGCAACTTACACACCACCATTAAATAAAAATAAACATGGTTCTCCTATTAGACCCCTCCTTCTCTTCCGCCATGGAAGGCCTTCCCATTTGAAGGTTATCCTGGGAAAACTGGGCATATGAACACTGCCAGAGCAATTTTCTTAAGGACTAAGGGGTTACACAAGTGAATTCCTCTGGGTCGGAAAAACTGAGATCATTTCTCTAAAATAGCACCTCGGGAACCAAGAAGTTAAGCGCATATATATCTATCTATCTATATAGAGAGAGAGAGATGGATATATATCTCCTTATCCTTTCCTCACCACTTTGCGGGCCTCAAAGAGGTCCTGCTCAGCCCACGCATCTTAAATGCTCGCAGGGAACTGTCCATGTGGTTGTTCAAAACACTCAGACTGTGGACGAGCTCAGTGCCACTGAAATTCCCAAAGGGAAGTGAAAGCACTTTGGAAAATAACATGCCCAACATGTGGTAATCTGAGAGCCCACATTTTTGAAAGACCATTTTTTACCGTTTTCTTCAAGTAAAACTTGCACATTTTTGTTAAATAACTGAATTCTGAGGCCTGCGGAGTGGACTGTGCTAAGAAAGCCGTGAAACCTCCATCTCAGCGCTGCTCACTATCACCATCTTTATTTAAGGAAAAATAAGGATGCCTTGGGTTCAGGCGCTCTAACCTTCTCAGCGGCACAGACGCTCACCTGACCTGCAGCTCTGTCCAAGCACAGAGCAGGGACATGACAGAACAGACCCCAAGCTCAGCTCTAGACACCCCCTCCATCACGCCAAGATCGCCACCTCTTTGGGCTCTCCATCACCGTACCTGTTAATGAGGGTCCTTCCCCCAGCAGTGCGGGCCCCTGAGTCAGTGTTCACTGGGCCATTGCAAAGAAAGAAGGATTTAAGATAAGGTCAGAGAAGCCCCTAAGCTCAACACCCAGACTTCTTACAAAACCTCTACTCTTGAGGTTACTTCCTAACTACTCTGGTGTTAACTACCCTTTATTGTAAATGATGGCAATACTCAGTATTAGTATATGACAGGGTTTGTGTTTGTTTGTGTTATTTTAAATATCCCTAGGAGACAAAATAAAAGCACTGGTAGCCCCGTACGGGACCCAGAATTAACACATCTTGGAGGGTAGACGCTGCTGAAGACTCCCTTCCAGCGGGTCCCTCAGTCAGGCTGGCTTCTGAGAGCCTCCCCTCTAGGAGTGCAGTCCCCACACAACACGCCCGTGTCCGCGGCCAAGGCCTCCTCTCCAACAGGCAGACCCCAACACCTGCCGTCTGGGACTTCGCGAGCGCCGAGTGAAAAAAATAAAAACCACGCTCAAATCCTGAAGTATGAACCAGCTCGAACACACACACACAACTGAAGAAATGAATCTGAGAAGAACTTCTACCGCTTATACTCCTTATATTTAGCATTATCAAACATGTGCATTTACTAAAACCTCTGAAAATCGGGTAAGTGGTCCTAAAAGAGGACAAAGTAGGATACATTAATTCTTAAATTAAGGGGAAAATCTATCTTGGAGGTTTCAGCACATGACTTATCACAATGGTTAACATGAGGCTTAAGACTGATTCTCAAGCTGCTTCAATGAAACCGGGGCTCCGTGAACGAGTGCCCGGCTCCGCACGACCAAGAACCGAGCTGATTACGTCTGAACAAGGCAGCCTGGGCACGCGTAGAGGGACACAGTGCTGCGTACAGCACAGAAGAAAAAGACACTAATTGTTCATTCCACACTCCAGAGAAACTAGGAGCGTCACATACATGGAGCTTTCTAGCTACTGAAGGTTGCCCAGTTTAGATTTTTTATTCTAGTTAACAAGTGTGTCTAGAATAGCTCAGAAACACACCCATCTTCCACAGGTGGCACTGCGGGAACGCAAGGTCGGGGCCAGCCCAGCTCGGTCGCTGGGAGAAGGCGTGAGTAAAATATGCGCATACGGTACCAAGAGCACCTGGCCTGCACACGCGAGATGCACAACACACTTTAGCTGTTGCCACACAAAACGGCCCTGGCCGGGGTCTGCTCACCACCCAGGGTCCTAACGAAACCCCGAACGTGTTTATCCATCCCTCCCAGTGCAAGTCAGCCCTGGGAGGGAGCCGAGCGTGGGTCAGGAGTGCACATGAGGGTCAGCACTGACCCCGAGACATGAGAGGACGTCAGCTGGGGGCTTCCTCCCGGCAGTGGATTTCTTACTCCGAAGAGAGAGAGAGTCAGACAGAAAGCGGCAGGGCCGGGAGTCTCCTCCTAAGCCTTGGCCTCTGGACACCGTACCTGGAGGTGCTTCAGCCACCCTGCACCCTCTCCAATCACACGTGGCTCATCACTTTTGAAGCGTGTGATGACTTCCTAACAGCAGCCTTATCTGTTTACTTGTCTATAACGTCTGCCCTCCCGCCGCGATCCCAGAAGAAGAGGAAAGCTGTTCGGGGGGTGCCTGTGTAAGGTCCCTTACGTGGGTTCTTAACCACTGAGGACGAGCCTCCCTCTGGCTGCTACCCCTGTTCTTAGCCCTGGGCCAGAGCCCGGAGGACGCTCACCCAGCACTTGTTGAAGAAGTAATTACCTTATTCCCGGGGACAATATTTGACAAGTATCTGTTTTCAAATAACGTATGATTATTTTCAACGCGTCCTGATAGCATTTTCAATGATTCTTTCTCCTATAATCCCCAAATTTGTCTTTTAAACTTTAGATAAGACCAGGACAGTAGTGCTATCTGTCCTACATGTTTAAGTAGGGCTTATGTCCAAAGATGTTCCTTTTTGGGGACGTCCCTGGTGGCGCAGCGGGTAAGACTCCGCGCTCCCAATGCAGGGGGCCCAGGTTCGATTCCTGGTCAGGGAACTAGATCCCACATGCATGCCGCAACTAAGAGTTCGCATGCCACAACAAAGGAGCCGGCGAGACGCAACTAAGGAGCACATCTGCCTCAACTAAGAAGCCCACCTGCCATAACCAAGACCCGGCGCAACCAAATAAATAAAAAAATAAAATAAACATTAAAAAAAAAAACCCAAAGATGCTCCTTTTTAGTGAAATTCCTCCCTCAAAAAAGCAGTAGGCAATTTTTTTTAACTCCCAAAGGACCTGTAAGGCAAAAAAACAATTTTTTTCATGTTAGTATTATTAAAATCTTCTATGCTACAGGATCAGAAAACATTAGTGAAAATGAGTCCAGAAAACTACTACAGAATTCTAAATTCCCATAAATATTTATTCCACTTGGAAACAAGACTTCTAATCTGTCAGGTAAGCCAAAATGGGAATTAAAATTAAGTACTCTTGTAAGACATAATACATCAGCAACTTTCCCACCGCTTTTCCCAGTTCAGTCACCTAAAATTTAATTAAACTTTCAACAACTGATAATTTAACCCATCCCTTCCGAATTATAGTTCATTCAATTAAATAAATATAGTAGAATTGTGTGGAGAATTTCATAGTACCTACTTGTTTTTCATTTAGAACCTGTGTTAAATTTCTCTGTAATTCAATTGATTAAAAAGTCAACTAGATGTGATATTTTGTGATGTGATAAAGAAAAGTTACACTACCTCTGACATGAACTTTTTCTAACATCTGGATTTAATTATAAAATAGCAATACCTCAACTAACTCCTGAAGTGGCCTGAATGTTATTTTCTACTTGGGAAAGTTAGAGTTCAAGAAGGTCTTTCTCAATGACTTAAAGAGGCAAGCACACGAACATGTTAATGATTTAGAATTTTCCCGAACTTAGACATAACATTACTTCAGCAGGAGCATTTGCAGGACTACAATTTCGGAGAATATGTATGACAGGAAAAGAAACGAAAACATCAAAGGCACAAAATTTCAAGAATATTACAACAAGTTTTAGAACATAATCTTAGTTACAGGATACTCCTTATACAGTTAAAACTTAAACACACAAATTCTCTGAAAACTGCACAATCCCGAACTCAGGTTTCTATAAAATTCCTATAAAGAGTGTAGCTGCTGGAGAAAACATCCTAGGTAGCCTGTGCATTAGAAAGGGCCTGCTTACTCTTTTTCTTTTAGTTATCTTTTCCAGTCTACAAAAGTTACATTAACTTTCCGAAAAATTAGAAACACTGAGTTTACTACTTGAGAGTGACCTTAAGATAATCTTACACTTGTGTGTAGCCCGACACAGACTCTGACCTCAGACTGTAGGGCACATTGTTATCTTCCTAAAAAGTAAAAAGAGCAGTTATTTTCTGAATAGGTAGTTCTGTTTTTTTTTAAAAAAATCACTTTAAAATTTTAAAAAGAAAGGCACCATCTTTTCCTATCATTTCTTCTGTGTGCTTTTGTCCTTTTCATTTCTCTTCTCTAGGTTACTCCCTCTCCAGGTGACATAAGAACCTCAGGGTCACAGAGGTAAAAAAAAAAAATACTCCCCACTGTACCTTATTTCCCAGTATTTTCTAACTCACTAAAGGGAGCACAGGCTCTCCCTGCAAATATCTGTTCACAGTATGTATTAGAAATCATAAAACCCTGATGCAAAGAAAAAGTTCAACACCAGGGAGCAAATCTCTCTCAGGAAAGCCACTGTAGACCACCGTGACTCAAGAGTGGCTCCACTCTTTCGCACGGAGGAGCCCCGATTTGCGGCCATCGGAGCGGCGCGAGGCAACCGCTGCAGCACTGAGTCCTAATTCCCGCTGCTCCTCGATCTGCCCGCTACTAACAGGGGACCCGCGGCCCAGGAAGTTTTCTGCCTTCCATTTTCTTCATTCGTAAAACGAGAATAAAACAGACCCACCGGTCTGGAAAAGCAGCTTTGGGAATTAAATGAGAGTGTGATGTGAACTTACTTTGAAAAGAGAGCGGATAAGATACAAATTTATTTTGTCATAAAGGTGCAGGAAATAATTCTATTATTGGGGGTGGAGGGCACAGGTGAACAACACATGACACCACGCAGGCCTGGAAGGGCAGAAGCACCACGGAACGAGCAGGCCTAGGGTGTGGCTGGTCGCAGTGCCACCAAGGAGGCCACCGGAGGCCACCAGCCAGGGGCTGCGTCCCAGCGCGCCCAGACCCGCAGGAGCAGACCCGTCCCGCGGGGACGCGGGAGGACAGCCAGCGAGGGGTTGCGGAGGTGGCCAGAGGAAGGGGTGACAGGCCGGCTCGGGGAGATGGAGGCGGAGCCGCTGGACGTGGGAGCTGCAGGCCCGGCTCGCAGGACGAGGCACACGCGCCGCCACCGAGCCACCGATGAGGGCAGCGGGACCCACCCTCGAAGGCGGAGAAGGACAGAGCCACCACTACTCAGGGGCTTCTGGTCGCATAAAACATTCGGTACAACAACGTGGCAAACATGTATTCAGCCCCTATCACGTGCAAAGCACTGCACCAGCTGCCCGACCAAGGGGTGCCAGGACGCTCCGGACGCTGCGACGTTCAACCAAAATCAGTGCTTTAGCAGCAGCAACAGCAGCAGAATAAACACAGTAAAGATTGTTCATTTTTTACTTAAAGACTTTCAAAATTAAAATAAACCTGCCCTTGAGCTCCTTGGAAAAATAACTGATTCCAGATTCGGAGCAGAAAAACACACGGATTGTCCTGTCCCCCCAGAGAGCAACGGAAGCCGAGACCACCAAGGCTGCACCAGAGGGCTGCAGAGGCCGAATGGAAAGGCTCCCCAGGCCACAGACGAGGCCACGGGAGCATCAACAAGACACAGGGGCTGGAATACACAGAAAATACTTAATTCCGTGAGTTTATAAAGATCCAAAAAAAAGTTGGTCATTAGAGGATGGTATGGAAGAACGCATTAAAAACTGATAAAGAAAAAGAATTGATTATTTGTTTTGCCTTTCCTATATCTCAGGGTAACCAAATACCTTCAAGCTTTTCTTTTTAGAAGTATTTCAGCTAATCAGTGAGGAAGGAATTACAGAATTCAATTATCACCACTTTGCAACCGCTAATAAAATAATGGATCTTGATGATGACCCTCAATGGCTGCTGACACTACAAGAAGAAAAACAAGACAGTACACGCCTCCTAACAGGAGTACACAAGACCAGGTGTGAGCTACTCTTGCCCTCACCCACCCCCAAACCAAGACTGAACTTGATCGAGCCTTTAACCCTAAATACCAAATCATAGGAAATGCCAGGACTGAAAGAAAGAGCACCACGGAATGAACCAGCCGAAGTCAAACTATGGAAACAGGACACAGAAAACAGCCCGGTATCTTCAACCAAGAGATGTGACAGAGAGACAGAGAGAGACAGAGAGAGAGAGACACAGACAGTGAAAGACAGACACAGAGGCAGAGAGAGACACAGACATTGAGAGAGAGAGACAGAGACAGGGGAGAAGGGAGAGAAGGATGGGGGGAAAAGCAACAAAGAGGCAAGAAGGGAGAGAAGGGAGGAAAGGAGGGAAGTGGTTTAAGGAGGAGATTCTAAGAGTTAAGAGACATCAGCACGGACCTTATTAGGACCTGGGGCAAACAAACAAGTTACTAAAAACAATTATGAGACAACTGGGGACATTTGAATACTGACAGATATCTGATTATATTAATTATCATTAAGTTATTAAATACAATAATGTCAATATAGTTATTTTGTAAGAGGATCATTTACAGATAAATACTATACTAAATACGGCTGTAATAATGTGCTCAGAATTTACTGTTAAAAATTTGGGACGGGGGGTCATGGAAAAGTATAGGGCTACACCTGAAATAAATTTTGCTGCAAGCTAATAATTGCTATATCTAAGTGGCAGGTATGTAGAGGCCCATTCTGCTATGATTTCTACTCTAGTATATCTTTGAAAATTTCCTTAATGAAAAGTTTAAACTAACAAATAAAATTGCCTTAAATCATTTTCAGGATAAGGCAGAATATAAATGAAAACGTTAAATATTGGGGATTAAAATGTTTTTTTAAAGAGGAAAATATATACCACTTTAAAGGACTCATACCATGAAATAATTTTAATTTCTAATTTTATAGTATTTAAGGTTCGGAAATACGCGCCTAATGTTAAACTCTGTGAAGCGAATAAGAGCCAATCTCATTTCGTAATTCCTAGATTTATGATAAATTAAACGCGAACATTTTTAGAGAAGCTTGCTCTCCACTGGCTCAAGTTCATGCGAAACCAACTGTGACTTAGAAGAAGACGCATGTGCTCCAGGAGGCCCGCACGCCTCTGTGAGGCCCGCAGGGCTGTGTGTGCGTGTGCGTGTGTGAGCGTGTAAGTATACATGTGCACGCACTTACTGCACTCATGCTTTTCTGCGGAGAAAGATCCAGGCTTTAGTCAACACGGTCCGTAATCCAAGAAGAGTTAAGAAAAAGAAAAGCCCAAAGAACCCTGCCTCACTTAGACGCGCTACTGTCTGTCCTCCTACGTGGGAGCGTTGTTTCCGAGGACGAACGGGGTCACTGAGGCCAGGCGCGCCCCTCCACAGGGCACTGCACACGCGCTCGCAGGGCACACCTCGACCTCCTGCCAGCAGCTGCCCAGGCCTGGCGGGACCCCACCCACTCGGTCCTCCTCGAAGAACCTGAACTTGGCCCTCCCCCGCTGGGGGCCTCCTGCCACCACGCCCCCGGGCCCAAGCCCAGCATTTACCACCTGTCACTGTGCGCAGGCGCCCACGGGGCGCCCTGCCCCGCGCACCCCGACTGGGGCCCAGGGCCAGCCCAGGGAGGTGGGTTGCGGCTGCCGCTCCCAGGCTTCAGCGGTACTTGGGGGCAGCTCAGCGGGAGGGAGGGCCCGTTTCTCTAAGCCCGGGCTGTGACACTTCGGCTGTGACACCTCGGAATCCGCTTAAGACCTCCTGCGCCTCTCTGCGCCCGCCGGCGCCCCGCCGCCCCCGCCCTCTGCCTCCTTCCCACCTCCCTTCCGTTCCCACCAACCACTCTAACCCCATCGCTAGGAAGACTGCCCTTCCCCCTGGGCTTCCTCTTCTCGCTGGAGTCCTCACTCCCCCCTTTACTCTCCTGAGTAAGGAGAGCTGGGGAGTTGTTACACGAGTTTTCCTGTAATACAGGCCTGCAGTATATTTTTAATATACTGTAATGTTGCTACAATACAATATTTATATAATAAAATGTAATAGCGCATGGTATATAATACAGTATTTTACTATTAGGAGAAGGTTTATATTTGTGGTTTGTTGTTTAATTTTAAAGGAGGTATATAATTTCACCAATTTGCTTTTGAACTAAGTCTTTTACTGGGGTATAAGGTGGGAAAAAGGTCCCCCAACGCTTTGTTATACCCTATGTTTAAACAGTAAACATCAAACTATGCTTATAATAATTTTGTAAATGACTTATAAAGCGATGGTACCCTTGTGAGGATTAAAGATGCAAAGATCTTAGCACACAGGGCTTTGCACATGTAAGCCCTGGACGTGTTTTTGCTGCTGTTCATAATCCTAGTACTACCTAGATTATAAGTAAAATGTCTCTTGATGTGAGTAGCTGAGTTCAGGGCATTTTGATACAAATAAGTGAGCTCCTTGAGGGCAAGGTGGCTCTTTCTCTTCTCTGACCTTCCCAGCCCCACCAGGACCCTGTGCACACAGCCTGTGGGAGGAACACAGCCTGCAGGGGGAACACTTCCTGCGGGGGGTGGGGGAGGGGGGGAGGGGGTGGGGGAGGGGGTGGGGGAGGGGGTGGGGGGGAGGGGGTGGGGGAGGGGGGAGGGGTGGGGAGGGGGGAGGGGTGGGGGAGGGGGAGGGGGGCGGGGGGAGGGGGGTGGGGGTGGGGGGAGGGGGGAGGGGGGGTGGGACGGGACACTTGCGGGATGAACCCGAGCCGAAGCCCATCAAGAAACAGCAGCCCTTCTTTGAAAGAAGGAAAGACAAGATGGGCTTTGCTCCAGATAATAAAGAAAGCCAGGCAACATTTTAATCAAGTTCATTTAGGCTCTGGAAGTATTCCAGCTGTGTCTGAAAGACAAACTGACTGAAAACAGATGCTCTCTGGTTGCAAAGCTGGTGAGAGAGGGCTGGCACTGCTAACAGCCAGCATTACATGACGTGTGGCCCGTGGGTGTGCCCTGAGGTCACACCTTACCCCACAGCAGCGCCCTTCTCGCTGGCACAGCAATCACCCCATCCCAAGCCTGATAAGTCATTTTCTCACTCACCTCTTTTTTAAAAACATCTGCAGAGTTGTAACGAAAATCTCAGGGAACAAGAGGAAAAGAAAGCTGAAGGGTTACAAAAACTTCATCTCAATACCAAGATGCCCAGAACCCACCCTCTGGAAATTGGGAGGTCAAAGGAAAGTGATAAAAAACAAAACGAACGCCATCCTTCTGTGCTGCAAACCAACCCAAGTCCCCTCTCCTCCCAGATACAGAGGAAAACCAAAGAATGGAAACATCTCCGCCCCCAAGAAGTGCAAGACAAAGGCAAAGCAGTTAGATCAGATCTCAGGAATTACTAAACATCTGCGTTTATACACTGTTTCTTGGATTAAGAGCCTGTCTCTGCCAGAAATTAAGGGATTCATTTTTGCAGCATACTTTCACATCCCAGAATGGAAAGCAGGTGCTTACTTTATCCACCTCAGAGAGCACAGGACATTAACATTACCTTAATTTTTATCCTTCCCATCTGATAACGCTTCAATAATCTTAAATATGTATGTCTGTAATTTTGGATACTTTATATATTTTTATGTGTATACATTTTAAAGTGTTTCAGATTATAACTGCCATACCATTTACTATAAACTATCTTATGGGCCAACAACCCTGCAATTAAGGGTTACTTATCCTCATTCGACAGATTAAGAAACCGAGGTCCCCAGAGGGTAAAGTTTGTTGCGGGTTGCGAAGTCCCAAAACCGGACCCAGAGCCTCCCAGGGGCCCCTCTAAGCCGGGTGAAGGCCCTGCCCCTACCCGGCTCTCACTCGTGCAGCCCATCCTGGCCAGTCAGGCTACTCTGTGTGAGTGGTGAATCATCACTAGCCCTCAGACTTTCTGGTTTGCATCCGGATCAGTGTGTTTGCTATAGACCAACACTGATGATCAATATTGCAGCAAAAAGGAAGCAGAAACGCACCTGTAATTACACACTAAGCTAGGGATCAGAAGGGAACGATTGCAAAGCACTAACAGAGTAGAATAAGGAAATGCTTAAAGGGTGAAAGGAGAGGGGTGGATTCAGGCCAGTGCCAGCTTCCATCTGGACCAAGACCTGCAAACATCCTTAATGCCCCTTCCAGGGCTAATTAAATACGAATCCACTGTTTGCTTTCTCAACTCTCCTAAGGCACAATTACCACCCACAAAAGTCCTGCCCCTACAGCTCTGCCATTCGGGCAGGTGAACTCTGTCCCCATGATAAGCTGCTCCCACCCCAAGCCCTAAGGCCTCACCTGAAGAACTGGGGGAAAAGTGCGTGTGTGCAGGGGGGAGGGGGTAGACGACTGTAAAAAGAAAGAGATGGGGGAAGGAGAAAACTACGAGGAGGGAGAGAGAAAATAAATAATCATGCAAGGGACCATTTCTAAAAGATGACACCCGGCCAGACTAGCAGCCAAGATCTCCACCCCGTGCTCATCTGACTTTCCAACACTTCACCACGTCTCCATGAGACCAAGCTTCAAGAGGAGGAAATCCACTGAGAAACCCAGAGAGCCCTGCCCTCAGCCAGGTGGGACCCTCCACTGTCATCCTCCCAGGACGAGGAGCCATCCCAGGGCTCGCCCTGTTCTGCGCACTCACCAACCACATGCTTGTCTTTTCTCGGGACTGGCCTCGGGTGCAGAATCCTGCTTCTCGGGTAGAAATAACAGAAAACCTGTGAAGTGAGAGTCTCCTCCACAGAGGGGCCGAGGGCGCAGTCCACAAACTCTGTAAGTATACGTCAGAGCTGCAGCACACCAGAGAGATCAGGGCCACCACCAGCCAGATCTAAGCGTTAGATTTACATACAATAATTGTGCGTAAGAATAAAAGTGCAACCAAATCCTGGCATTGCTGTGTGTTATAATTAAACTGAAATATTAATAAATCAAGGTAATGAAGTGCTTTCGTAGAGTATACCATTAACAAAAGTTAACTGAAAAACAGACCAAGAGCAACAGTCCCAAGAACAAAGGTATCAACACCTCCCTACAGGATGAGCACTGATGGAATATGAGTATCTGAAATTGCAGTCTTCAACAAACATTACAGGAATTTTTCTTTAAAGTGTTTGCATTTAACATGTCAAAATTAATGAACTCTGATCCTATTTGCATTTATTCCCCTAAATTACATAATCTCACTCAAAATAGAAAACCAATACAAACAACTAACATGTGAACCAAAATATACAAGCAGACGTCTGTGACGACTGTAACAGAGGCCAAGGAGGTGCCTCGTGGGTCATGTGATGAGGAATCTTGAAGATGGGGTTTCCTCACTCCTGAAATCCAAGGTATGCTCCACGGCCTCCTACAGGCCCTCATACTCAATCCGTCCTTGCTAACTCCTACATTCAGAAGCTTTCAGAACAATTCCAGAGCCACCGTAAGAGCCTATCCTACCCTAGGCAGTAACATTTGCTGAAAGGCAGTGAAGCGAATTAGAAACAGACAAAACAGTAAAAAATAATAATAATAATAATGCTGCCGGTGATTGGTTCTGACTGGTATAATTATGGTGGTGGTTTTTTTCCCCTGATACTTTATACCTTCTTAAACTTTCTAATTTTTCTATAGTAAGCGTGTATCACTATTTTTAAAAATTGGGAAAGTGTTAAGGAAAAGAACAGCTTCATCTTCAAGTCACTACCACAATCTGCTTTAATGGGTGGTTCTCTGCTCAAGCTCGCTCTTGAATCACTGGGATCATTTCTACAAACAGCCAAATGTAAATCCCACCCTAAGCCCAGCAAACTGAATACGGAAGAGCCAAGACTTTTTCAAGCTCCACACCTGACTCTACGTGCCACCAACGTTGAAAGCTGTTCACGCTTTATAGACAGTTCCTACTTCAGCTGCAAAAGGCGAATGTCTTTGGAGAAGACTGAAATCAAAGGTCAAAACACCAAAAAGAAAAACAGAGTATTCTTTTGGAATGAGCCCCAAATCTAGAGAAATCACTGATTCCAGTGAGAATGTCAGTAATTCCTAGAGTGAGCAGGCGAAAAGAAACCTCAGCAGGAACTGCCGAGATGCGTGCAGTGAGTGAGGTGACAGGTGAAGCCCAGCGGAGCTGAAGGGCTGGCTGGACAGGCCAGGGCTGTTTCCTTGGGACTCTAGAATAAAGGGCAGTTCTGCACAGGTGCACCTCGGGTCGCAGGGGTGTCTGGATCTCAGTGGCCACGCCAGCAAGTGAGGACAAGGCGGGGCCAGATCCCTTGGGGCTCAGCCACATGCGCGGCTGCCCAGAGATCACCTGCAGCTCCCCACGCACAGGCTCGCACACCTGCTCCCACCTGCTCAGTTCTGGTGCCCACGCCATCCGTCCTACAGGGAAAGCCAGGCACCAGCCCACAAGCCCCTCTGCTCCCCAGCTCGGGGCCCAGGCCACCTGGAGACTCCTCTGAAGAGCCTGGCAAGCGGCGAATTCCCCAAGTCCTTCCCAAGCCCAAGCGACGGTGGACGTCATCCACAGTGGTCAACATCCTCCTCAAGTCCAGTTTCCATTATACCAGCGGGAAACTCCAAGCTAGGAAAGCGAGGGGAGACGTCCAAATCTTCACCCCATACGCGTATTCACCCCTGTTCCGGAAAGCATATTTAAAGAGAAGAAAATCAGCCCACACAGGAGAAGTGACCTGTGTGGTTCAAAAAGCCCAGCAGGAATGTCAGGTTTCCTGGACCCGACCCTAAGCCTCTACTAAGCGCAGTGCCCCATACAGAGGGTCTTCTAAGACCTCCAGCTGGGCTCCCAATCAATGGCCTTGTCTCCACGAAACAATTCCTTCTAAAAGACGCCCTTGTTTTTAGGAATTAAACCCAAAATTCCCATAATAACAGTCTGGCAATAGTATAAACTTTTGGTTATGCTTAAATAGCTTAAAATCTATATGCTCAAACATTAGTAAAGATTAAAAGACAACTCAATGGAAAGAAAATACTGTATAAGCTGAAATAATTCAAAACTTCCTAAATTAGTCAAAATAGCAAAATGGACGAGGGGGTGAAATGAAAAACCACTACAGCCCACAAAACAGCTGAAAGAAAAAAAAAAAAAGAACAATAGAAACAGTTCAGTATTTGTTCTAACTTCTATGTCTCCTTTCCAAGGTTTACATTTAAATGCAGAAAAGCAAAACTCTCTGAAAAATCCATTATCTTTATCACCTCTCCTCAAAAACAACCCCCCCAAAAATCTTCCTATTCACCCTTGAGAAATTCACTTAATACCCGCCGCCCACATACCCGGGGGGTTGACCAACCTCACAAAACCAGGTCAAAACCACTCAGAAGCTCCCCAAACTTGATTTCAGTTTCAGGTTCCCGAGTTAAACTTGAAACAACACAGCAGTAATTTGCATATTCCTTCCAAGCACACTCAGAGGACAGCCCCAGGGCCAGAGCTGTCAGGATGAACTGGGATCCGGGCTCTACCGGCTGCTGCTGGTCTTCTCTGGGAGGTGGGAGTCTGCCCAGAGCACCAAAGAACATGGCAAAAACTGAAATCTCAAACCACCAGCTCACTAACGCTCACCAGGCACCTTTCATCCGCTCAGTATTTGGTGGGCACAGTATTCTATAGACAGCAACTCCGCACTCCTTCCGATGGCCCTGGTTTCCAGTGTTCAGCCCGCTCTAGGGCATACAGTCATGGGATGTATCTTACCCTGGGGTCCAGAAAACATGGTCACCGCAGGCCAGGAGACTTATATTTGAGTCCTGAGAATCAGACAAGTGAATAACTTTTTTTTAATAAAACAATTTTCAATGGTGTCCCAAACGCAGTCAATAGACCAAGGCCAATCCATGACACATTTGAAACCTGTTCCTTTACAAAATGAGGAAAATGGACACACTAAAGTAGGTCACACAGCCAAGAGTGTGCAATCTGGTGACTGCTCTTTATTCTGACAACACATCCTTGTTACATTTTAGTGGTACTGGTAGCAGGTAGGAATTTGCTATTCTGAAGGTTCTTCCTTTAAAGATAAAAACTTGGCCACCGTATATCATTCTCAAGTTTTTAACGGTCTGTGAAATCTGGGACCTGCTGATATTCAGGACTCCTCCTCGCTCATCCCCCTCGACCCAAAACAGGGCCCGGCAAGAGCATCTTCTCATTCCCAGCGGACTTCCCAAACATCAAACCGCAACACTGCTTCTCAGCACTTCTCACTGTGAAAGGCACTTACACCACGTGAATCGAATCACAACAGCCCCACTGACTGTCCTGCTCATGTGCACTCTCGTGTGGATGACCACAGCATGCATTTACACTGCTCAAGTGGCTTGGACACTCTCTGAGCCGTTTCTGCACGTGCTGTGCAAGGTCAGGGCTCAGATCCGTCATCCACTGCTGCAGAACCGTTACCACAAACTCGGCAGCTTCCATCACCCCACACTGACTAGCACACATTTTCTATGGATCTGGAGCCTGGCGTGCTTAGCCAGGTCATCTCTAGGTTACAAGCCAGGTGGCAAGTCTCATCCAAAGCCTGAGTGGATCTAAGGGTTCACCCCATTTGTCGACAGAATTCAATCACGGTGGCTCTAGGACCAAAGGCCTTACCTTCCTGCTGGCTGTCACCCAGACACCACCCTAGCTCCTAGGTGTCATCCACAGTTCCCTGCCAACAAGGCCACTTGCTTCCTCAAAGCCAACAAAGGAGGAATCTATGGAGTTTTTACTTTTTTGGTATTTTTGGTGTTGACTTGCAATATTATATTAGTCTCAGGTGTCCAACATAGTAATTTGATATTTTTAACAGATTATACTCTAGACAAAGTTATTATAACGTACTGGCTATATTCCCTATGCTGTACATTACATCCTTGTAACTTATTAATTTTATACCTAGTAGTTTGTACCTCTTAACCTCCTTCACCTATTCTGCCCCTCCCACCACCCCTCTCCCCACCCCTCTCCCCTCTGATCACCACTAATCTGTTCCCTGTATCTGTGAGTCTGTCTCTGCTGTTTTCACTTACATGTGGAATCTAAAAAATAAGCAAACAAACAATTAAAACAGGAGAACTCTGTATTTATATAACAATAATGATGGTGATGATAGAACAGCTTTTTTATTAGGAACAAATTGGCATAAATTCCAGTGGCTATTAAAGTGCCTACCACAGAGCTCAGTGTTAAATAAATATTTGTTGAAATGATCCATTAATGCTCCTCATTAGATGAGGTTCCTTGAAAACAGGGACGATGGGTGTTCTCCATAATACCAAAGGAAGGAATATCTTGCTTACCAGCAGAAGGCACGCAAAAATATTTGTGGGATAACTTAAAATGTGCAAAGAATTCCAAGATGAAGGAAATGAATGAGGGCTGGAATGTGAAGGAAGCTAGAATCTGAAGACAAATACATGTGAACAGGCCAAAGCAAGAGAGAATTCCCAGTAAGTGCAAAGTGGGAACAAGCATATCATCTGCCTACCAGTCTCTCTTTGCTGCTGTAACAAATTTCCATAAATGTAACAAATGACCATAAACCACAGTGGCTTAAAACAGCCCCCATTCACTACCTCACAATTCAGCAGATCGGAAGTCTGAAATCTGCCTTGTCAGCCAGCCTCCGTTGCTTTCTGGAGGCTCCAGGGAGGATCCCATGGCCTCTCCCAGCTTGGGGAAACCGCCCGTGCCGCTTGGCTGTGGCCCCTTCTCCTGTCTGCAAAGCCAGCCCTGGCCGGCTGAACCTTCCTCACAAGGCCGTCTTTTCTGACACCTCTGTCTCCCTCCTCCCCACTGAAGGACCCCCACGATGCCAGACCCCACAGATAAGCCAGGATCATCTCTCATCTCAAGATCCTGATTTTAACCACATCTGCAAAGTCCCTTTTGCCACGAGAGGTAACACATTCACAGGTTCCAGGGACGAGGACGTGGACACCCTGGGGTGGGGTGGGAGCATTACTCTGCCTTTCATAGTCTGTTTATGAAACAGTAAAGAAAAACACCAGCCTGGAGTAAAACACTGGTGAGGGAATGCAGAAGAAAGCTAAATTAAAGCAACCCTAGCAGACGGTGAGATCCGGAAGAAGGAACGAAAGCTCGGCAGCACTGTGCTGACAGTCGCCGGCGCCGAGACTCAGGTCACTTCATCACTCTGGGTGCTGGTCATCTCTAAAGTGAAGCAATCCCTGCCCTGCCTGCATCCCAGAATACCATGTAGAACAACGGAAATGCTTTTTACATGCTTTGAGAACTACAAATTAATATACAAATGTAAGATATTATGGCTAATATCACAGTGAAGCAAAGTCACACATCAGCAGTGTGGGATCGTAAACCACACTGCTTCATCCCAAAAACCCTTTGATCTTGTTGAGCAGAGTCCTGAGGCTTGACTTACGTAGAAAAAAGCATTCCTTGAGTGCAAAAATCAGACTCTGCTTAACAAAACATTCACGTTGCTAGAATATATTCTTGCAATAACATCAAAACTCATAAAAATCTAAGATAATAAATATAAAGAAAGAAAGAAAGAAAGGGTGGAGAATTGAAGTATAACTGAAGTAACCTGGTTAACTTCAATCATGAAACTAAAGGGGAAAATGTTCGTTTTAATACCAGGAGGCAGGTACCACAGCACATTCCGGGCGACGGGCAAGCAGAGCAGAATACAGGGCTTCCCCATCCACAGCTGCGTCCAGGCCAGGACGGGACACTGTGTGGCCGGGATCTCTCACCTGCATTCCAAGCTGGCATTTTAAATGGCTTACCGGTTATTAGAACTTGAACGTCATGCTCTCACCTCACACTCAAGAGGAACAGAACTGAATTCACTCCCTTCCCCAGAGCACTGCTGTTCCTTCGCAGGGACAGCATTTCTGGCCATGGTGATACCAGCCAGCCAGCCTCCAAAATCAAAACAACCTCGAGATCTTCAACTCTCCCCTTCCTCACCACCCGCCCCCATACCTAACTAATCACAGAGTCCCGTTGTCCCTTTGATTCTCTTTCCTTCTCCACAAGCAACGTCGTTTGCATCTACATCCGTATAATCTAGCAGGTCTTCCTGGCTCTCCTACTCAAATTCACTCTGTGCGTCTACACCACGCTGCCCTCTCCTCTCACTCTCCCCCATGCTGGGAACGTACCACACATAAGTCATGTATTATACGTGATAAATATAAGCACCAGAATTTCATAAGCGGTGTGTCTCAGGCACTACACTAGGCATTATTAAAATCATCCTATCTGATCTGCACATCACCTTGTGATGTGGGTATAATTAACTGCATTTTAAAGAGAAGGGAATTAGGGTTCAAGATTATTAAGTAACTCCCGGAAGGACGTTTTTGAAAGCAGGATTTGGGCCCAGGTTGCAGACTCACCCGAGGCTGAGCTCCACTCATGCCTCTGCTTATTTAATCAAACCCACACCCCTCAACCTGCTCTTCCAGGCCTCCCGGGACCTGCACGTCTGGACTTTCAATATACTATTTGCCATACTCCATCCACACGCCGCCCTCTCCAGGGAGCTCAGTCCCTCGCCGCCCCCCTCTCCCAATCTGACCATCCTTTGAGGCCAGCCCACGGAGCCCTCCCAACTGCACTAGTCCCCACCGCCCTCCTTTCCCTGCTACCATCTGCAAAGCCACTCCTCCTTACACTGACGGACACAGGCACACCCTCACCTCGGCACCCACACGTCTGCTTCCTTCCCTACCTACTCCGGGTCCTGTACCATGTCTTACACTCTGCACTTTACACGCTGGGGATACTACAGGGAACAAAACCTTTAAAAGTATATGCTGGTTCAAATAATCGTACACCTAATATTCTAGTACAAAACAAAATTATCTGATTTTAACCTCTTATGTCTCTGTCTACAATACTGGCTCAAAAATTAGTTATCAAACCCTAAAACAAATATCCATTGTCTGGCTGACACTAACTCACCATTAGGAACTATGTTGGGAGTATTCTGTTAAACTCAAATTTGATCAGCCAAGAAGAAAAATTTGACCTGCCCCCTAGGTTATGTCATCACACAATGACAGTTCATAAATGCTTCCTCACTTGGTCTATGATTCCCTGGTGCATACATAAATATATCTGATCAAATAATTGGCAAGGTCTCCAAATGGAATAAATGTTAAAGGCTGGAAATACAGCTTTTGAGATAGAAAAGTGAGAATGAAAATAGGAAGATCCTTCACGAAATACTAGACTATGAGGATCTCTACATCAAAAAGAAGAAAAAAGTAGCATATAGGGGATCCTTCAGCAGCTCAGCTTCCTACAAAAAGGCCTCACAACTAACCCTTTTAATACAATGGCATTCATAACCAGAAACTTCCAAGCTAAGTGATGCTCAATAAATCTGTTGAATTAATGATACTATGGATCATTTTTATTTAAGGGAAGATCTCCTTGTGATTCAGTGACTCATTTATTATTATCATAGCAATTAACATGCTGTAAAATTACCTGTCAAATTACTTGTCCCCCCTAGACTATCAGTTCCTTGAGAACAATATCACATCCATCTTGCTGGTGGCTATATGCCTAGCACCTAACTCAACACAGAATAAATCTCAGCAGATATTTACTGAATGAATAGACCCTCCACTATTAAACACTAAGCTCAAAATACAGATTCTTATATTTTTTAATATTTCAATCCAAAAAATAAATAACAGGAATTTTAAATCTTTCCTCACCAAAAAAAGACTTCATTTGGTAAAACCTACCAGGGCAGACAGCTCAGAATTTCCGCTTTAACCTTATAAATTTTAGCAAAATACAACTCATATGTGAATTTCTTCCCAGTTTACACACTTAATTATAAATTCACTATAGTTAACAGTCACTGGTTTTATCTTTTTTTAATTCTCCTATTGGCCTTAGCTTTGAAACTGATATTAAATGACTGCACTGCTTAAATACAAGACTTTTTTGCACACAATAAACTATAATTAGTGTTCAATCCTAAAGTTATAGCACGCTCCACTCCGAACAGACTTTAGAGATCGCCAGGTGATCCCTTCATATTATGGATTAAGAAAAAATTAAGGCTATACAATTAATTGGTGTTAAAACCCAGCCTCTGATTCTCAGGTCCACGCTCTTTCCTCAGTTAATCGATTAATTATGTGTAATGTAAAGACATAAAGAAAAACATTTCACCGCGTAACAGTCTTTGACCAAAGCAGGACAGGACCGAAGACGTCTTTCTCATTCCCAGTTATGCCAAACCTTTCCTCCGGGACCACAAATCACCATAAGGAGGATTAGAGTCCAGCCCACGGCCCACAATCCTCTCACACGGGAAGGTAAGCCCGGCCCCCAGATCTGCTTTGCACTGTAAGACACACCGGACGTCAAATCTGTTTATAGCCTGTGGCTGATTCCAAATCCCAGGGAACTTTCCGCCCCAGGCAACAGATTCCCCCCAGGGAGCGAGGCTGACTTTGGTGCCCTCCACATTCAATGTCCTTTCCCCATATTGGAGTACTCTCACTTATCTAGTTAGCACTGTGAAGAGAGGTCCATTCTACTCATGGGGCAAACGCCCTATTCCATGCCAGACTTCTTTTCTATTCCGTAGGAATAACTCTTCCAACCTGGCAGCAAAGGTAAATACCCTGCCCAAATCAATGCAGCTCCTAAGTAGCTAAGCAGTAACTCAAACCCACACTGGCCAAGAAATCCAACTCCTCTTCCACTTGTCCCAAGACAGAGTCCCAGCATCCAGGGAGTTCGCAAGATAAGTCATCAACGAATTAATTAACGGTACGACCTAAATGACAGCAAAGAAAATAAAATGAGGGGCATATAACGTGGTGATTAATACAGGCTTATTTTACTACTATAATCCATATCTTTCCACAATTGCAAAAACAAACAAAAAAAACTCTTGAATATGCTTTATTTTTCAAATTTGACACACAATCTATTTACCTCTCCTTAGAATTTATTTGTTAATTCTAGTTATAAACTTGATAGAAAATAAAATTACTGGGATTTACGTTTCACCTCTGCCTTTGCAAACAAGGACGGGAGTGACCTTTGGGCAATCTGTTTAACCTCTTCGTTCCTCAGGGGTGACAAGAAAACCGCCTCAGAGGAGGGCTCCCTTGCTCCAGAAACGAAACAGGTGTAAAGCCCGCTAAGCGGTGCCTGGCACAGAGTGAATGCTCAACACACCTTAATTACTGTCATCCACCCACCATCACCGCCATCATCACCACCCAGAACATGAGTGTCACAGGAGGCTCATTTTTGTCTGTTCTGTTCACTGTCGTATCCCCAGTGCCTGACACATCGTTGGCACTCAAACATCCACTGACCGAATTAATCATGAGCACTAGTACTTCTATTACCAAGTAGAGGATGATCTGTCCCCAAATGTAATTGCCTCCAAGAGAAAAGATTAATTAAGCAAAAAACAAAAACAAACAAACAAACAAAAAACCACCAAATTTGCTACTGGAAATTTTGGGGATATGAAATAGAGAACCGCTCTCAGCCCGAATGCAAGGCTTCCTGGAGGAGAGAAGAGAGGAGGTTCCTCTCAAGTCAGGAAGCATCTCTTCAGACTAAACTACCACCCGGAGAAAAGGCAAGCCCAAAGTATCCGTTAAGAGCACTTTGCAGGCCAAAAGATTTTCCAGCTTACATGATGGGGTACAAGAGTCTAGAACAGGAGACTTCTTAGTCTCCTCAGGAATCTGGGCCTCGACAGCAAGGACAAACCCCACTCTGCAGAGAGGAAGGAAGCACAGCAAGTGACCCCGGAGCTGTAACTCCGGTCCACATGCAGGTGGAGAAGGGCCCCCGCCTGCCTCTCTCCACCACCCGGAGACCTTGCTGTCCCTGTGCACACTGGGCCGCGGGCAAGCTCTGCAGCCACAGGCTCCAACCAGACCGCCCCCACCCAAGCTGCAGCCCCGGCCCGCTTCTGAGGGCCCACGAAGTGGCTGCTGGCTCCTGACCCTCCACCGGGAGGTCTGCGGGCAGGGAAGCCACTCTGCTCCCCCATCTCCATTCCTTACCGTAAAACCCTCAGAGAACTGGGAAGAACGCTGGGGAAAGGAGCCACCAGGGGTCTTCAGCAGGCTTCAGAGAGCAGCCCTCTGCCCCCCTTCCCCACCCTCACCCCAGACTTCTCCTAGGACACACAGGCTAGTCATGTTAATATCACCTAACCAGCACGGCAAAGCACTAATCAAAAAGCAGCCTTTAAAAACCACCTGCTTCTCAAGAGCCGTGAACTTGTGCGGTTTGCCAACAATCTGGCCAACAGAGCTAGTCTGACTTGACACAGGAGAGAAGGTCCTGAGAAAAGACTAGTGCAGGAGGTTCCCAGGCAAGTCTGAAGTTCTCCAAATCTGTTTCCTTGCTCAGTATAGGGAGGACAGTAAAAATACCTACCACCCGCAGTTAAACGAGATAATTTATATAAAAAGCTGGGCACACTGCCTGGCATGCAGCAATCATTCTATCAATGTCAGTCAATTTTTTCTGTGCCCTCCCCCCAAATAATTATCTACCAAGTGTCCAGAATCCTGGTTAAAGGCAAACATTTTGCCTCACTCCTTAAGCCTGATTCTTTACATGGAATCATAGCCAAATAATTCCAGTTTAGTGAAAACCTCTAACAAAAGTTGAGGAAAGGCTGCTTCAAAGGACAGGCAAGTTGAGAACTCCACACCTCAAAGAAAGCCGTTCAAGATCACAAGGACAATCAGCAGCTCTTCTAGTTCATCTCAGCGGTCAGGTGGTAACTAACAAAACTCCCCTCGACTTCAGCCCTGGAGTCCCGAAGCCCCACATGGAGACAGAAGCACTGGGCTTTCGCGCGCAACGGGGAGACAGGCCGTGCTCAAGAAGTCTGCAGGCTCCGGAGGCAACTGTAGCTCGGGACAGCATACGCCTCCAATGAAGCGAGTGTCCGAGTTCTCTAAGGAATGGCCTAACGTGAACCCCCTTCTCTAGTCCCTGTATTTTATTAATTTTCCTTTGTAAGTTAAATACTAAAGACTCCTATTTAATTGCCTCTCAATCTTTTCAAACTGCAAATATTTTGTCAAAATAAGATGTTAAATGTTATAAAAGTTAACATAAAGTCACCTTTTCCTTAAATACTGAAATAGATTTGATTGCTTTTCAGGTGTAATTTATTATTATTCAACTTTACAGAACACCATGCTACACATTTCACTACCATAGACTCCTTTACCCCAATTTTTCTGGCTCAAAGCAGCCCCTTTGCTGTTGCCAGTGAAGGACAGTGTTGATCAGTCCTAGCTCCAGTGCTAACCGGCTGTGTGACCTGGGAAATCACACCTTCTCAGTCTCCCTTCCTCCTCCACACAATGATGGTTATTTAACTCCAGTACTAAGATCTCAACGCGCACGCTAACAGAATATTTCTTTTTAATTCAATGGTTAACACGAGTACAAAAACGGTAGGAAATCTATCATACAAAACTGGATATGTTACTTTTTTTCCCTGAACTGGGTATTTTCTAAATCCTTTAAATCTGAAGTTACAACCAATCATTTTATCTCCTAAATTGCAACTATGTTGGGTATACACTGTCCAATTCCCCGACAGTACCCTGAAATGCCTTGCTTCTACCCAACCAACAACAACTGCATTCTGTTCTCATTTCTACAGACTTCTACAACTTTCAGGCAAGTTTTCTGCAAGATAATAAACATCAGTAAGTAAAGACTTAATTATGAAGTATTTTGAGTACCTAACCTTTACCAGTTATGCTAGATATAGGGGATAAGTGATTAAGACACTTTTTTCCTAAACCCAAGGAGTCACAATCCTGTAAAGACATAGCACTGTGCCCTCACTCCCATCCCTCTCCCAGGCAGACATCACTAATCTATCATGGGCCTCTCCCTTGAACTGGACACAGCTTTGGCTCCGTGATTCCATGTAGCCATTACCAATCAAATAGGCTTATTTTAACAGACTTCATCACATTTCACTAAATCTCCATCTACACAAGTGATGATTCTGATGCCGATACTGGAATGCAGAAATTTGCAGGACACCAAATATGGATTAGAAAGTAAAACCAGAAGATGTAATATCCCCGTCATCTATTATGATCCCATTGAAGCATTATTTAAAAGGGCTAAGGAAAACTGTGGAAAGAATGGTACTTCCTGCCAATTCTCAATTACCATTTTCCAGCATCTTAAATTAATTCTTAAATGAAGAAGATAAAGCCTGTGAGAGCCACCTGAGTCTAGGGAATCCGGGTATCTGTTTTAAACATGTTCTCTTTAAAGGCTGTGGTTGTCTGATGGCAGCTAGAACATGCTCAAAAGAAAATAATTAAATTAGTGAAAATAAAAAATAAGGCCATAAAAATAAAATTCTGAAACAAAATATTACGGCTTAAATAATCTGCCTGACAGCTCAAAGGGTCCATCTCTTTCCTCTACGCAAGACTTGGTAAAAATGTGTTGTCTTCCAACAGCAGACAAGTTAACTCCTCTTGACCAGGACTACCTTGCCAACCATTTAAAGATAAACGCTCTGCCTTCCACGTGTCGTGGTGCAGAACTCTGGACTTGGTGCTTGCTCAGATGTCTGACCACAGCTAAAGCGCTTCCTAAGGAAAACCTAGGCTACTTGCAGGTGTGGAGGACTTCAGCGTGTCAGTTCTTCCACATTTAAAGCACCAATATTAATTTCGTACCAAGGACACCTGACAAGGTAATCTACAGTTCCAACTTGCCTACGCTCCTGGCAGAGACGAGCTTGATGTAACAGATATCAGGAAGGGAAAAATCCACAAACGCTGACCATTCAGTTCTCTAAAGTCTCCACCTACCGAAAAATGTGCTCCCACAGTCCGTCGGGGTAACAAGAGTGTCCTGAGGAGGTGACTCTGTCGAGCTCATTGTGCATCATGTTTTCCTGTGTCCCCCTGAGAGTTTAGTACTAACAAAGTTCCACGTGCCCACCCACTCTGTCTCGACGGTCAGGAAGCTCAAAGCTGAACTTCATGCCCACCTGGCAGCCGTCCTCCGTGCTGGGGACACTACCGCCATCTTTCTACAGCCTTCACTGCAGACTCCTATTTTTTTCATTCTTCTTAGGATGGTCCAACGCTGTGTTTTTTTATTGAAGCCACCTCAGAATCTTTTTGGAAATAAGCAAGGGGTACAAAATGTAATAAATTCTCTTTCCTCCCATTATTACTATGTTTGGTCCTCATGGCCCCCCAAACTCTCCCCTCTCTGCACTCCTGTACACGCTGTTCTCCCCAAACACAGTCCTTGCTACTGCCAGCATTCAGTGAGGTTGGATGAACCAGGCATGTGGCCCCTAACATATTTGTAAAATACGGATTTTGACATGTGCATTAAGTCCCTCAAAAACTGTGAGATCCTGGAGGGCAGAAGAGTACAGCTTACGTAGGCTCTTGCTCCCAGCAGCCTCAAAGCAAGCCTTGCACCCTGCAGACACACAGTAGAGACAAGTTCTGTTCATGGGAAGAGTAAGTCAACACTTTGGAAGCCCACTAGGTGAAGCCACATGGGAGGCAGTAAGCTCAAAAGAAGGTTTCCACCCTAAAGGAGTTAACAAACCAAAGAACTAAGCTATGTAAACTACCTATGTAGCCAACATGGATTGCACATCTGTAAATACAGAGAATTGAAAATACAAAGCCTGGAATGGTTGCATTTGGCTGAGGCTCTTAGCTGAGTTAAAAGGAGTAAAACTTGTAAGGGCATTCAGGCGCAAAATAATGACCCCACGGAGGTACAAGGCAGCAATATTCAGGGACCAGCAAGAACATTTCCCCGGGTGTAGCAAAGAGCAAGCATAATCAGACCATGAGGTGAGCCCTGGGGATGGCTGGCAGAGGGCCTTGCAGCGGCAATGCAGAGCACAGCCTGGTTTTCTTCGAGGTGATTTAATAAGGTAAAAAAAACTTCGGGAAATGATTCACAACTACTGTCAGGAAGAGACAGGAGCAAGAAAGCTGGAGTGACCGCTGACAGTGAGCACTAGAGATGCCCAGCACACAGGCACCCTGGCTACCTGCACGCATTCTCAAGGGCCAACGGGGGACAACCCACGCAAGAGCCCATCTTAGCACAAAGGCCACGACAGCCCTAAGGGCCAGAGCAGCAGTTTCAACCTCACCTTGAATCTGAGACCTCTTCTTAGAGTAAAACAATCCCTCTCTCTCCCCTACTCCCCCTGCCTCTCTCCCTCTCCCTCTCTCCCTCTCTCTCTCTGTCTCTCTCACACACACACACACACACACAGAGCTGTAACTTAATGTGGGTGGCCTACCACAGAGGCACTATAACAAAATGGCTTAGAGCAACTCTTGGGTTCAGATCTCAGCCCTGACACTCAGGAGGTGTGCGCCCTCAGGGAACATACTTAACCTTACTTACTAAGCCAGGTGTAAAATGGGGACAAACACTGTACCTGCCTCTTACATAGGAATATATAAAATGTTCAGCAGAGTGAGTAGCTCAACAAGCTCTCACCCAACACGACTAAGAAACTGGACAGCAGGTATGGCTCTCCAGACCCTTTGCATTAACCTCACAGCACTCCGAGACCCTCGATACCCACGGCGGGAGCCACTGTGCTGGGAGATAAATGCGAAGCAGAGCAGTAAACTCCACCAGCAGGGATTTACGTGGCAACCAGAGTTCAGCACTGTGCCAGGGGCTGCAGAAGCCAGCACAACACCCAACAAGTGAGGGGACAATGCACAGGGTGGGGTTGGAGGGAAGTGGGAGATACTGGTGCAGAGGTTAGGAGGAGCCTGACCCTCAAGCAGGGGTTTTAAGGTGGAAATGAAGTGGGGAGCCAAAACTGTCTGGCCAGGGAGTAGCTTAGGAAGACAGCCTGGAGGAGGCCACTCAGCACCAACCTGACCACTGCACTCCCGACCCTAAATAAGGTTTCCCTTCTAACCTGCATGGATTCACGCTGCTGGCACTTCAGTAGGCATAAGCCACACCAACAGAGTTACACAAACAGCTTAACTAATTTCTCCGTTATATTGAAAGTATGCAGGCGCTTGACTGAATTTGAGGGTCTCTTAGCCTCAGATCTCTGTCCCTCCCACCCACCCCTCCCACCAGTTTTCAAACCCGCGTTTACTGTAATTACCTTAAACACAGCACGATGCATGAGTAACTAGGAAGTAATCAGGTATCCAGCAGTTACAACTGTCTAACGCCCTTTGACTGTACGTCTAGACAGTTTCTACCTCTTTTCTCCTGCCACAGAGTCTGAGAGCAGTGTGAATCCCAACTGGACACTTCCTAGCGCTTTGACCGCGGGCCTCGGTTTCCCCATCTGTGCAGTGGAGATCATAAAAGCACCGCCTCAAAGAGCAGCTGGGAAACCTAAATGAGGTCCTACCAGCCAAGTGACTGCGCGTAACAAGCACAGCCTGCGTGCGCATTAGGATTATCACCTTTATTCACCCCATCACTTCCTGAGCACCGGGTGACGGCACCGCCACCGCCCGGGGGGACCTGAGAGGCCCGGCCCCGGCGCCGCCCGCCGCTCGCGGGCCGGGCTCCGGACACTCCTGAGGGTCTCGGGCAGGGAGCGGACCCGGCCCGAGCCCGGACCAGCCTGCCCCACGTCCAGGTGCGGCCGCGGTCTCGGAAGTTCCTGCGAGGTGGGCTTTTAACGTGTAAGAAAACACAAAACAGGAAAACATTTCCTGGTCTGTGACTGCACAGCACCGCTCCCTCTTACTTCCTCCGCGACCTGGGACCCGGGCGAGGGGACCGGGCAGCAAGGGAGCCCCCGCGCGCGGGCACCGGCCTCCCCGCGGCCCGCGCCCCCGGCGCCCCCGCGGCCGCCCCCCCCGCCGACGCCCCGAGAGCACACGTGCCCGCGGCCCCCGCCCCCGCTCACCTGGCCCGTGATGCCCGTGATGAGCGCCACCTTCCTGGGCTTGCCCGTCTCGCCGTCCCCGGAGCCGCGGGCGCTGGGGCAGCCCGCCGCTGCCTGGGCCATGTCCGCGCGCGCTGAAGAGAGGCGCCGACCGACGGGGGTGTGCCGCGCGAGCCTCCTCGCCGGCTGCAAGGACCAGCCCCGCGCCACCCGCCGCCGCACTCTGACAGGGCCGCCTGGGAGGCCGGCGGGGCGGGCCGGGGGCGGGGCGGCCGGATTGCGGCCTGGCGGGCGCAGCGTCAGCCGCATCACCGCGCGACGCACCGCCGCGCCGGCGGCAGGCCCCGCCCTCCCCGCCGGCAGCCTCACAACCAGAGCAGGCCCCGCCCACTGCCGGCAGCGCGCGAGCCGGGCGGGGCGGGGCTTGTAGGCGGCGCCTGCGCGTGAGGGGCGGGGCGTCGGGCGGGCCTGCGCGGGCTTGTCCAGATCCTCAGGAGATGCTGGGATGCCGAGTCTTTGCGCCAGGCATGCTCCTTGCAAGGGCTGGCAGTGGACGGGGCGGGCCGTCGGCGGCCTGACTTCACCATCTCACGGTGCACGTCCTCCCCTCCACCCTCCCGAATCTCCCAGGAATCGTCACACTATCCGAGGATGCTGGGAAGAAGTAGGGGTAGACCTTTCCCTTAGGAGAGAGCCCTGAATCCCGTCCGAATCTAGGGGTCACGGACCTTGGGTCATCGGCTTTGATAAGTAATTCCTGGAAACCTGCTGCAATGCCCTTTGAGGAGTCTGGTTCTCTGTTTCCTGAAGGGCACTAGCGTCACAAGGCCCCTGAATGGGGTCACGGATAGGGGAAATGACCGGCCTCACGCCTAACCTGCTTTCTGACTCTTCTCGCGTTTTTCTGAGGCTTGGAACCAGGCACGAGATTCCACGTAACTCGATTCAAAATGCTGTAGTCAGAGGACTGGCAGAGCAAGACGAAAGTCTCTGGTCCCACCCATGTGCAGCAGAAGGAAATGTTGAAAAGACTGCACAGGTCAGTAAACCTGGACATGCCGAATTTCAAAGAGTAATTCAGATGCAAGGTGGCGTCCTAGCTTGACGTCTATCGAATTGGCTTGCGTGTGGCAGCTACACGTAGGGCAGGGAGAGGAGAGGAGCTGACTCAGACGCTGGCAGGGTAGCAGGTGTGTGTACCTACGCATTGGCCGGAACCAGGGAGGAGAGAGGAACTTCCTTGTCCCCACTGCTCTACTTCTCTGCCCTGTACATATTCCTCTCCCCAACGGATCAGCACAGACGAGCGCTTGAAATCACAAACTGAGTGACTAGGAGGTGCCCAACCTAACCTGCAAGACCCTTACAGACTTGGGACTTCCCTGGCGGTCCAGTGGTCAAGACTCTGCGGTTCCACTGCAGGCGGGGGCGCGGGTTCGATCCCTGGTCGGGGAACTAGGATCCTGCATGCCGGCAGGGCCCGTACAAAAAATGGGGGGGAGGGGGGAAAAACCCTTACAGCCTTCAAATCCCAAAATAGAAAAGCTCAGGATTATATTAAAAATCTCTCTGTCCCCTAAGCATGTCAGCAATATGCCTCAGCTTTATGGATAGACTTGTCTCTGGATTCACTTGCCTCTCCCCTGTCCGTTCCATTCAGAGAATGACAAAAGGAAGGTCTGTTACTAGCCCCAGCAGAGGGCTGCATCACTGGTGAACAGAGAGGCCCTGAGGCAGAGGAGAGGAAACCCTCTCACTAGGGGAACTCGCTATAACCAAGAAATGTCTTTGAAATCTACTAGATTCTATTAAAAACTTATGTTTGTTTTAATATAAATATGCTTTGAATTAATTTGCAGATAAATTATTTAACATTCCCCCAAATTGCTGAAAAAATGGATCCTTAGGGAGGACGTGCCAAGTTTATCTGGCAGCGGAGACCTCTGATCACACTGCTGGCCTGTCCTGGTAAGAAGCATGACAGTGGAAGACCTATGGAAAGAAAATCAATTATATTTTAGGGCCTGCAAATAAAATAATTACAAAATATTGAGGGAAATGGTAGTTCAGAGATACAGTGGGAGGTTTAAAAAGAAGGATATTTCTCTAGAAAAATTCTCTGAAGAAAGGTAATGAGACAGGAAGACAGGAGTACAGCCATTTTGGAAAAGGACCGGGGAATGGCCTTGAGTTAGTGGGCTTGACAGGCCCAGTAAAACAAAGCACCTAAAGTCTTGGCCTTCTGAGACAATAACCAGAGACCCACAGGAGTAGAAGATTATCTCTGTTCCACTGATGAATGTACATAGTTTCCAAAGAACCAAAGCAGGACTGTAAAACCGCCACCTAGCAGAACCACCGAACTGCCAGTTCCCTGAAAGATATAGATAAAGGCCTGACACACATTCCTAAGTTGTTTTTGCAGGAAGCAGACGAAAACTGCTGACTGCAAGCACGTGGACCCCAGACCTGTTGAAACCAGATGGTTGATGATGCTCGAAACTTCACCTTGACGCCAGCGAATCGGAGACCTGGGCACAAGCTCATCAGGTTCCTGCATCCCCTCCCTCACGTGGCCTTTAAAACCCCTTCCCTGAAAGTCCTCGGGGAGCTGGCATTCTTTCATACCTTCTCCCTGGTGCACCAGCTCTCCTTCCAGTAAAAAGCTTTGCTCGCCTAGGAGTCTTGTGGGAGCGACACTCATTTCTATGGTCTTGCTGTCCCAGAATCTGGAGAGGGCCCGAGAACAGTGGTAGAGCAGTATATTGGTTTGCTGAGGCTGCCACAGATTGAGAGCTTAAACAACAGAATTTTGTTTCCTCACAGTTCTGGAGGCTGGAAGTCCAAGATCAGGTGTTAGCAGGGTTGGTTCCTTCTGCAGCCTCTCTCCTTGGCTTAGAGGCGGCTACCTCCGGGTACAAGTGTCAGAATTGAGTTACGCTGGGACTTCCCTGGCGGTCCAGTGGTTAAGACACCACGCTTCCACTGCAGGGGGCGTGGGGTCAATCCCTGGCCAAAAAAAAAAAATTGAGTTGCGTTGTTAGGACACACCCAGCTGATGTCGGAGGGTTGCTCCTTGGTGGTATGGGAAACCCTCCCCAAAACACATTGGAATTGTGTCCAGAACCTTATAACATGTCATCTAAGAATGGTGATTGCAATTTGTAAAAAGCTGTTGCCAAGGTCACATAGCTAGTAGCTGGTTATGGTAAAAATCATGATTGGCTCTTCCAACTCCATTCCATATTCTATTTGGAAAAACTGAAGCGCTAAAGCCCACATTTCCCAGGTTATGTTGCATCCAGAGTTTTGGAAATTGAGTTCCACCAGTCAGACTGTGACAGGTGGAAGGGAAACAGGCACCATCTTTCTCCTGCTGGTCACATAGTAGAAAAGTTTTCGGCAGCTAGGTTCCAAGTTTAGGTCTGTCACAAGTTGCGCGAGTACCGGAGCCGGTCAGGGTGGTGGCGGCAGCAGCTTCCTAAATTCTGGCTTGGAGCTCTGGGGGTGTGCCCTTGACATCAGCAGCCCAGTGATAGCCCTCTAGCTTCTCTTCCTCCACTCCTTACAAAGTTTTTTTTTTTTTTCTAAACCAAGGTTTTTATTGAAATCATTGTAGATTAAAATGTATTTGTAAGAAATAATGCAGTGACATGCCATGTACCCTTTAACCAATTTCCCCCATGGTCACATGCTCAAAAACTACAGTGCAACATCACAAGCAGGATATTGACATTGATACAATTTGCTGCTATTATGCAGATTTCCCCAGTTTTACCTGTACTCATTTGTACATACATGTGTTTAGCTTTATCCCATTTTATCACATGTATAGGTTCGTTTATCTACCACCAAGATCAAAATACAGAATATCTGGCAACACAAGGATGCCTTCTGCTGCCCTTTTACAGCCCCATCTCTCATCCCTGGAAACCACTAATCTGCCCTTTACTTCTCAAGTTTTGTCACTTCAAAAAGTATTATAAATGGACTCATACAGCTTGCAGTCTTTGGGAACTGGCTTTTTTCACTGAGTCTAAGTTTCCTGGGGGTCCATCCCAGTCGTGTGTATCAGCAGCCCATCCCTTTTTATTGTTGAGTAGCAATCCATGGTGTGGATGCCCCAGGTTTGTGCAGCCATTCACCCATTGAAGGATATTTGGGCTGCTTCTAGTCTGGGGCTGCTACAGATAAAGCTGCTATGAACATTCATGTACAGGTTTTTGTGTGACTATAGTTTTTGCTTAGCCCAAGAGTGTAATTGCTGGGCCATATAGTAATTGCATGTTTAGTTGAGGTTTTTTGTTTGTTTGTTTTGTTTTAAACTTCCAAATTGTTTTCTCGCAAAGAGTTTGTTAACAGAATATCTTGCCCTAAATCCCTTTCTACGTGAATTGCCTTCGGTGGTTTCTGTGTCCCACTCTAAAGTCTGATGGACACAGCAGTACAGACGAGACAGAAACTCCAGACAGGTACCCTTAACCTCCATTGAAAGGCCAACGAAATGGTTATGTGTGTGTGTGTGTGTGTGTGTGTGTGTGTGTGTGTGTAATTGAGAGAAGGGCTGTAGCAGGGAAAACATCCAGGGGGAAAGAAGAGACCATTCCCTTTTTATTTTCCCTCTATTTCAGGATTTATACCAGTTTTCCAGTAAATAAAGCAGGATAGAAGTAGCGAATTTTTAAGTAAAATCCTATCAGCTCCAACTCCACCGGAGATGAGACAACTCAGACCTCTGTCTTCCACTGTGTTTCTCTTCAGAATAAAATTAACTTGTGTGAGTCTCCTGTCTTAGGATTTGTGGCAGAAGCAGCAGAGTTTTAGAAACAGAATTGGAAGGTTTGTGAGGACTTCCTGAAATCCGTCACCTCCACTTTGGGGTTTCCCACTTGACAAATGAAATCACGATATGGCAAGTTTTTAGACCATGATTTTAGAGAAGGGAAAATGTATCCAAAACAATCGAAGACATGTACTTCTCACATCCTCACTCGTACAATTTCCCATCAGATAGCTCTCTGTCTTCAGGCAAACGTGTATTAGAAGGATGCTTTCTGGGCCCTGTTATACACACTCTATCTCTAGTGGAGCATGTGTGCCTGATGTCACCTTGCCCCTACCTCCTTTGTTTTTAAAACTTCAGTTTTTAGTTAGACTAATAGTTTTCAAGCTAGAAGAGCTATCCACTGGGAAAGTTTTCCCCTCTGGTAATCTTAGTTTCTTAATTCACAAAAATCCCAGGGAGAAGAGCCTCGGGGTCACTGCTGTACCATCTCATTAGAATCTCCACTCAAGGCACACGACGCTGTTTTTCCGTTACTGGCATCAAACTCAGGGGGAAAGCATGTGAAGCTTTAAGTGTCCCTTGGCTCTGATTTTCAGCATTCTCCTCTCTGGACTTTGGGACGCATACGTGCTCAATCCCCCTTTGTGATATTTCCTAAAGCTGTGACCAATAAAAAGTGAATCTCCCATAACGCAAAACACTAGAGTAGGGGTAATACATCATTCTTTAAATTAGATGAGGTAATAAAACACCCTTGACCGCCTAGGGAAACCTTCCAGTTCCTGGCTACTACTCTGACCCTTATAATATGTCAAAATTGCCTCAAGGTTAAGATACAGGTGTCCTTTTTAATTGTAAGAATCCTAATTCCAGAAAACTTTACCCTCTGTACTAACATGTTGAACATATTCAGGATGCTGTCATAAATTTCCAGTTTCTCCGGGCTGAGTCCACTTTGGCTTCCAGTCTTCTCTCCAATACCTGTGTGCCCAGGAAGGTCTGGGCTAGGGGCCCAATGTGTGTAGGTAACAGAGGAACATTAGGATTATAAAGGCACGCACCACAAAGCCTATGCATTAGAGAATTTGCTAGACCTGCTGGGAGACATGGTAAGAATTTTGATGCTAATGAATTTTTTTAATGGCCCCTTCTTCCCCACCGAGAGAGCTTCCTTTGACCTCTGGGAGGCACGCCTTAAGGAATCTTCTCTAGGACTAGAAATGAGGTAGGCTGGGACCTGGGCCCCTTTGCTGCAGGGCTGCAGAGCTTGCACCTGGACAGACGTCTCCTGGAGCAACAAAATACAACGAAACTACATGGGACTAAAAATCACTGCACGCATGCGCAGTGGGGGCAGATTACGGACAAAAAGCTACAAAAAGACCAAAAAAAACCCAGCTGCCACTTCTGAAGAGCTGAAGCAAAAACAGGGTACTGCACACGCCCCCCTGCACTCAACACCACCAAAGGGGTGGGCACACCACCTAAGCCGAACCCCTGGACACACCCCTACCCTCCCCATATAAGGAACCAGCTCGCCTGCCCTCGAGGAGTGAGCGAGGGAATCCCTTACTTGTTCTGGCTCCCCCCTTCTGTAGCAGGGGCCCCACTGAAGCCTTGCCTGAATTTCTTGTCTGGCCTTTAGTCAGTTTCTATTGATTGGGGAAGGCCAAGAACCCTGGTGTGTAACAGGAGGAGGGCTGAAGTGTGCCTGGGCTCTGTCCTTGATTGTGTCCTAATCATTCATAAAAAGATTCACTTTTGGTGTGACGGTGGGTGGAGCCACCAAATAATCCTCAGGTGCAGCTCTGCCGTAATTCATCCCAAGTGCTTAAAGCTAACAGTAAAAAGCCCCGAGAAAGCAAGCTGCCCCTGCAGGAGCCTCACTGAAGGGCAGTGAGGATGGTGGGGACAGAAGCTTCAGCTGCCGGTGAGCAGCACAGAGAGCTGGGGCCTAATCAGAGGCAGCGGCGGTGCCGGCACCAAAACTGTCAGCAGACAGTCGTCCAGAAGACACTGAGCCTTGAGTCCCAACCCGAGGACCTGTAGCAAGTGTTCAAGAAAAGCAGCACCCGTGTGAGTGTCGGTTAGTCTGAACTCATCATGATAATTCCGTTCCCCTTGTCAGGGCAAGACTGACACGTACCTGGGATGCGACCCTGTGCCATGAGACGTGATGGTGAAGTTGTCCTGCTGTCGTGTCCCCGCCCCCCGTGGGAGACATCCTCCCCACTAGGCAGCAGAGCAGAAAAGAACCTGGCAGCCCCAGAAGCACCTGAACGGACACTAAGAACATACCACCCTCTGGCACACTGCCAGGGAAATGTGGGGCTTTGGGGCTCCCTGGTCGGGAATCTACCCCTGAAACCATCTTTCCTGAGGCCAGGCAGCCTGAGAGAACTGGTTTGTTGCTTTGTTTCCTTAGAATTTTTTTTGTAACCCATCTCATCCTTAAATATTCTCCCCTTTTCTAAGCCTGGCTTCATGTTGGAAAACCAAGATTATATTTTTGCGGATTTATCCAGAATGATCAAAACCTGGTGCCGCCTCCATCTGATTCACAGATTATTACGAAGCCAAAAATCGGAGTCAAATGGCCTTTAGGGGGCAGCGTGTTAGTCTCGTAGGGCTGTCTCACCAAAGTACCACAGACTCAGTAGAAGGAATTTAATTTCTCACAGTTCTGGAGGCTGGAAGTCTGGGACAAAGGTGTCAGCAGGCCTGTGTTCCCTCTGAGAGCTCTAGGAGAGGCTACTTCCTTGCCTCTTCCTGGCTCGTGGCGGTCACCAGCCGTCCTTGGGATCCCTTGGCTTGGAGGCGCCTCCCTCCATCCTAGGCCTCCATCATCACATTGTGCTCTCCCGGCGTGCACCTGCGTCCGTTTCCTCTTTTTATAAGGACACCGAGTCACGTTGGGTTAGGGCCCGCTTTACTCCATCTTGACCTCGTCTTAACTTGATTACATCTGCAAAGACCTTATTTCCAAATAAGGTGACATTCCCAGGAGGCAGGGGTTAGGACTTGAACATATATTTTGTGGGGACACAATTCAACCCACAAAAGGCAATGTTGGTGAGTCTATTAAAAGGCTGATGTGTTAGTGGAAAATCATCCTTTATTGGAAGATTTGAATGAACTCTTGGCAGCATGAAAGAGAAGAGTCAAAGGGCAGATTTAGGATGGCTGGATTTAAACAGCGAGGTGCTTGGATGACCAGAAAGGAGAATGTGAAAGGAGGCTGGGTAAACTTTCTGAGGATATGGAATTCTCTTGGGTAGCCAGGGAAATCTTTGGGAGAGAATAGTGTCTTCCATTTTTCCAGCACATAAACTTGGCAGCCATAAGATGAAACCCTGTATACGTTGTTTCATTATTTGTCACAATTCTAAAAGGAAGTAGCTCCATTTTCTAGAAAAGGAAGTTGGAGCATAAAGAAGTAAATTGCTTAAAGTTTACTAAGTAAATAAATGGCAGGGCCAGGAATAAAATTCAACTCTGTCTGATAGCAAAGTCCATGCTCTTTCCATTCACAAAAGTAATCTTGCATTAAGTCAACAGATAATTATCACATGCCTACCATATGCCATGTACCAGACCAGAGGGTCCACACTGCCTTCCACAAAGGTAATTATTATTTACATTTCCACTAACAGTGCTTAAAAGTACCTGATTGTCCAGCCCATTCACCAAACTGTGTATTCAATCTAGAATTCTTCAAAATCTGATGGTATAAGTGGTGTCTTGTTTTAATTTACGTGTTTTTGATTATTAATGAAGTTGACCATCTCTTCAAATGGTTATTTTACCATTTTAATTTATTTTTCTCTAAGCCACTGTGTCATGCATTTTGACCCTTTTCTGTTGGATTGTTTGTCTTCTTACAGATTTGCTGAAGCTTTTTATGTATTGTATGTATCCAGTATGTATCCAACATGATGGATAGTAACACTGTTATTTTATATGTTACAAATATTACTCCCTTTAAGTTGCTTTTCATTTCCCTTTCTTTCTAGTACTTACTTAGAATGATATTCCCCACAGCAAGATTGTAGAACTGTTACCTATTTTTTCTGTATTTGTATTTTTATGTAAAATGTAATAAAGTATGTTTTTTTCTCAAATGATAGCCATTATCTCAAAGCCATCTACTGATTACTCTACTTGTCTTCTTTGTATCTTTAATTACAGTTTACATATGAATCATACTAGAATCTCATTTGTTTCAATTGATTTAATTATCTATTCCTTTTTCAATACCAAACTCTTTTAATATAATAGCTTTATTAAAAACATATTTGTTGGGCTTCCCTGGTGGCGCAGTGGTTGAGAATCCGCCTGCCAATGCAGGGGACACGGGTTCGAGCCCTGGTCCCGGAAGATCCCACGTGCCGCGGAGCAGCTGGGCCCGTGAGCCACAATTGCTGAGCCTGCGCGTCTGGAGCTTGTACTCCGCAACAAGAGAGGCCGCAATAGTGAGAGGCCCGCGCACTGCGATGAAGAGTGGCCCCCACTTGCCACAGCTGGAGAGAGCCCTCCCTCGCACAGAAGCGAAGACAGAACACAGCCATAAATAAATAAATAAATAAATAAATAAAATTAAAAAAAAAAAAGGGATAATAGTGCTGGGGAATAGAACTAGAACCTGCTATTCACCAACAATAATTTAAAAAAAAAAAACCACATTTGTTATATCATTTTCCTTTTTATGTCTTCTTTTTCAGAATTTCTTTTCTACTTCTGTATTTTTCTCTTCTTGAAAAATATCAGAATCATCTTGTCAAATTCTTTCCACTGGGATTTTTAGGGGGGAATAACAATAAATGTACAGGTTAATATAAAATATTTATGGGACTTCCCTGGTGGCACAGTGGTTAAGACTCTACGCTCCCAATGCAAGGGGCCCCATCTTGATCCCTGGTACGGGAACTAGATCCCACATGCATGCCACAACTAAGAGTTTGCATGCCACAACTAAGGAGCCCGCAAGCCGCAACTAAGGAGCCCACCTGCTGCAACTAAGACCCGACGCAACCAAATAAATAAATAAACATTAAAAAAAATTTACGTTTTTATAGAATTGTTTTCCACCCTTTAATTTATGACTTTAAAGTTTTATAGTTTTTTGGTCACATAGCTCAAGCACTTTTCTTTTTGATTCATGCCAAGGTTAGCTGGTGTCTGAGAGTTGCTTGGTGGTATGGGGACGCCCTCCACACGTTGGACATGGTGACCAGAACCCTTAGTCAGTGTCAGAGAAAAGGGGTTTGCTAGAGTGGCCCTGACTCACACAAACATGTGGTTTGTTAAGAGAAAGGATAAAGGGTGAGGGATGAAGGACGTTTGACCCCTGGAATGGCTACCTGGTTGTCCATGGTATGAAGCTGCCATCAGTTCCTAATCCAGTGAGTAAGTGGGTTCCCTGAGCTCTGGGAGCTGCTCTAGCAAATTAGTCAAACCCACAGAGAGAATTGTCAGTGTCCAATCTGTAGCCAGTCAGTCAGAAGCACAGGTAAAATCCTGGGCTTGTGCTTGGTGTCTGAAGTGGAGGGCAGTCTCGTGGGTCTGAGCCCCTGACCTGTGGGATCTGATGCCGTCCCCAGGTGGATAGTGTCAGAGTTGAGCTGAATTGTAGGACACCCAGCTGCTCCTTGGTGGTGTGGGAACCTCCCCCCACAAACACACATTGGAACTGGGTCCAAAACCTTATAATGTGTTATCTAAGAATGGTTAATGCAACTTGTAAAAAGCTGTTGCCTGTCTTTTTAAAAATCCCTGGAAAAAAATTTCCCATAAAGGACTAATTCACAGAGTTGTAAAGGGCATTGAGAATAAATAGAAGGAAAAATTATAAAGCATTTACTCACAATAACACGCATTCCACTCTGCTATGCTGGGAATTCCATTTATATATGCAAAGTTTATATGAACTTCTTTGGGATACAGCAAAAACCTTTGATTGTATTTACAAAAAAGAAGAAAAAAACACCATGAAATAGCAAAAAGGAAAGAGAGGATTCAAAGATTCAAAGTGAATGGAAACTCTTGGCCAACTAAAAAATTTCACACACCACCCCCAACTCTTTCTCTGCCTCCTGATGCAAAGCTCTAAGGCACGTAAACACTAGAAATTAGTGTTTCGTGCAAAAGCCTTCTCAGAGTATATAAAATCAGAACAGAGTTCTTAATGAATTAAGAAACTATTGAGAGAGCCCAGCACCTTTGGAGTTACCAGCTCCTCAAAAGCAGGACTGTGTGTTTTATTTCTTTCAACCTGCCCAGAGCATATTGGAAAGATATTCAATAAATGCTAGCTGAATTGAATCTTGATGAGAAGCAGACGACACCATTCTTCGAACTATTAGTTCTATTTTATGGGGCTAGCTTAAAAATTAATCCATGTAGATGGTGACATTAAAGTCAAGAATATTCTCCTTCCTCTTCCTCACTCGATTTGTGATGCCTTCTCAGCTTATTGTATTCACTGTTCTTCCCTAAAATACAGAGACTGGTTATCTGAATTATCATAAAAAATTACAAACAAAATTGCAAAATTACAAAGTGCTCCTATTAAAAGTTTTGAAAAGTCATTTCATCAAGAGAAAAGACTTTAGTGTTCTCTTCAAGTCCAATAAAGGGCTTTGAGAAAAATACTGAGCAGTTTTCTTTGCTAAGGTCCAAGAAAGACAAAAGGGACCTAAAGTGAAACTCAGATTGAACATTTTACTTATTCAACCTTCACCAGAAAATATTTCTAAGTGCCAACTGCATACCAGGCAATGTGACAACTAATTGTTCACACTGGGTTATCTGGGAAGTAGTATAATGTGAATCATTACAGATCTTTGATCTGTAGCAGCAAGATAGCTCTCTATCTTGGGGGGCTAACTGGAAAATAGCACATGGAAGTAGGTAAAACTCAAGGTGCCTCTATCACTCTAACTCTCACTCCATGTTTATCATAAACCAAGAGGGAAAAATCTCAGACATTCTGACTTAGGAGGTGTTAACAGATCACAGTCTGATAGGGTGAAACAAGCCTTGGGCACCGCTCTGCTACCTAAACTTCCAGTAATGAAATTAAGTGAAATGAAACTAAGCATTAGTGAATAACATAATTCGGTTCAGTGAACCAGCTATTACAGTTACTCCAAAATCATAATGAACCAAATGGTGAAATTTTTCTGCCACTTGAAAACCCATGATGTACAAAACTAGATCAAGTGTGTTGCATTCTTAAGCAACACTGAAAGTCTGGATGAAAGACATTTCTAGACCCACTGGCTTCCCTAAGGATCTCTAGATGTTTAGACTCTTTCAGAGCCGCCATGTGGACCACCAGGGCAGACCTGGAGGACCATTCTCAGGAATGAATCTAGGAGTTATACTAGGTAGGTGTAAATGGTTCCTTATCCTTTTTGCTACTCTGAATTTAATCTGGAATGACAGAATTAGGATCTAAAAGCAAACAAGCAAAATGGCATCCAAAGGTAAAACAAGGGATTGAACCTAACAAGGCAAGTTTGAAATGAGATTGGAGAAGAAAGCTGAAAATAGGCAGAGATGGGTCTTATTCGCCCCTATAAGGAGCCAGACGGTTACTGACATTTTGGGAGGGACAGTTCATCACTGGGGCATTCAGGTTAGGGTTTTTAATGACAGTGTTTGTTAGGGATGAAGGCTGCAGGGGGCCCAATCAGCTTGTGGACCTTCTTCTGATTGGCTGGTCGAGGGGTAACAGGGTGATGTCTCAGGAATCTCAGTCATCAACCTTCTGGTTCCAACCAGTCTGGGGTCTAGGTGCTCGTGGTCAGCATGTGGTCACCATCCTCCACCAGGTGGGAATGGTGGGAGGGTCTTAGTTTCTAAAGAACAACTCAACGATCTGCGTCAGATTATTATCTCTATCCCTTCAGGAGGCACTAGGGGTCCCGTGACTCTACTGTTCCATTCACTCCTGGAGTCTGCTCTTTGGAACTGGGGAACGCCTAGGATATGAAAGCCTTTCTTCTACAAGCAAGAAACAGGGGGACACAGAGGGGCATTTGTACCCAGGAAGGCCCCTCAGTGTCCTGCTTGGTTTCAAGCCTAGTTCAATTTTCTCTTTAAAATTTTTAATCAGATTTTATTTGGGAATTTTAAACAGATTCAATATTTTACATTTTCCTGAATACTTATCATTTTAGTTTTCTTTTAATCATCCAACGCAGAGAAAATGCAGTGGTGTTTTCACCAAGTCCATCCGGACACCGTCTCCTCCTCCCCTGCAGGTGACCCGTGTGTAGATGACTATGCTACTTTCCACGACCACCGACCGGGACGTGAAAGGGCTGAGGAGCACAGATTTCCTTTGGTTGTTAGATAGAAACTTGACGGACGCATTCTGCTCCCAATCTTCCATAAGGCAGGCCCCAATTCTACGCTGGAGATGCAACATGTGGATGTCTTCTGGTCATGTGTTTTTCAACAGTTGATGGTTATTTTTGCCTGCAGACCCTCTACCGCTGCCCTCCTGGCCACTTCCCATGTGACTGAGCTGCCTCACCCCAGGGCCCCTCCCTGGGACAGCCTGAAGCAATGGGGTTTTGTATGAACCTCACTGTGGATGTGATCCCTTCCTGGCAGCTGCTCACCTGCTCTTCTTCCAGCCCTGAAAGCAAGGGCCCAGGTTTCCGAGAACCTGTAGCTGTTGGGAAAATTAACTCCTCTTTTCCATGGTGCACACATGCCCTTACTGTGCCAGGAGTGGTAAAAAACCAATTCCACTAATTCTCCTCTTTGGCTAGGAATTTTCTCTTTCCTTTCCCACTGGGTCTCTGAAGGGAGGGGAGGTGGCAATGAATTTGCTTGTGTATTTATCACCAGTTGCAAGGCTGAGCTCTGTGTAAAGAACCGTTCATCTGGCAGGATGACTACACGTTAGGATCACCTGGAGAGCTTTATAAACTTACCAATGCCTGGGCCAAACCCCAGACAAATGGGATTGGAATCGCTGAGGGTGGAGTCGGGGCATCGGGAGATTTTAACAGCTCTCCTGGTGTTTCTAGTTTGCAGCCAAGGTTGAGATCCCCTGGTCTTAGCTCTACGTTTGAAACTGGAAAATTAGTCTTTAGTTGACAAGAACTAACTTAGAAAGATCTAAATTTCAACCTCCATATCAGTGGCGTAAGATTACACTTTAGAATCCTCGTCAAAAATGTTCAGAGGGGCTTCCCTGGTGGCACAGCGGTTGAGAATCTGCCTGCCGATGCAGGGGACACGGGTTCGAGCCCTGGTCTGGGAAGATCCCACATGCCGCGGAGCAACTGGGCCCGTGAGCCACAACTACTGAGCCTGCACGTCTGGAGCCTGTGCTCCACAACAAGAGAGGCCGCGATAGTGAGAGGCCCGCGCACCGCGATGAAGAGTGGTCCCCGCTTGCCGCAACTAGAGAAAGCCCTCGCACAGAAACGAAGACCCAACACAACCAAAAATAAATAAATAAATAAATACATAATAAAAATAAAGGAATTCCTTAAAAAAAAAAAATGTTCAGAGAATTCCCCTTCTTGAGCACCGTGTCTTTTTTTAAAAAATTGATTATTTAATTAATATTTATTTTTTGGCTGCGTTGGGTCTCCATTGTTGCAATGCGGGCTTTCTCTAGTTGCGGCAAGTGGGGGCTACTCTTCGCTGCAGTGCGCGGGCTTCTCATTGCGGTGGCGTCTCTTGTTGCAGAGCACGGGCTCTAGGTGCACAGGCTTCAGTAGTTGCAGCTCGCAGGCTCTAGAGTGCAGGCTCAGTAGTTGTGGCACATGGGCTTAGTTGCTCTGCAGCATGTGGGATCTTCCCGGACCAGGGCTCGAACCCGTGTCCCCTGCATTGGCAGGAGGATTCTTAACAACTGCGCCACCAGGGAAGTCCTGACTGTGTCTTTTTCTTGTCTCTAAATCTTGTAGGGGATTTTTGCACGCCTCCCTTACCTTGCAGGCCTAGTCTTCTGAGACAGACACAAGGAGTATAACTAACCCAAGTTAATGCCAGGGCAGTGTCAGACGGGTAAAGACATTCCCTTTTTCAATTCATTCATTCCCTTTTCCAATTTCACTCATTCCCCTTTTCAAATTTGTTATCAGTTTATTCCACGAATATCAAATTATGTGCAAGGAAGTATTCTCATCTAGTGTGGGATAAAAAAGATCCTTGGGACATTTCTGTGGTCTTCAAGGGTGCTTTTGGTCCAGCTTTCCACAACTAGCCAAACCCACTGCAGTGTGTGATGGCTTGAGTGAGGTTCAAAAGTTTTCTATTTTAGGAGTGATGGAGTGAAGCCCAAAACAGGCTGGGGCCACATGGCGGAGGGTCTGTGTTGGGAGCTTGCTCTTCACAGGCCATGGGGAAATTATGAAATGGGGTGGGTGGCGTGGTGGCCTGACGACAAGGTGGCACTTCAGGAGATTATTTTAGCTTCTGGATGAGCAGTGAATTGTGACAGGAAAAAAGTAATTCTAGTTGAGGCAGGGATACTAATTAGAAGACTACTTGATAGTCCAGGTTGACATGAATTAATAATGGCCTGACAAAACTCATCTATGGTGCAGGAAAATCAGAACTGTGGTTGCTTTGGGGGGAAAACTGGGGAATGACTGGAAAGGGTATGAGGAAACTTTTGAGGGTGGTGGTAATATTTTACATATTGATAGGGATTGGGTTTAAAGGGTATACTCATTTCTAAAAATCAGTGAATGTACATATAAGATTATCGCACAAGAAAAACTGTCAACAAATAGAGAAGTGTAGTTAATGACACACACACTATTTAGAGGAAGTGTGCTAATGTCTGTAATTTATTTTGAAATGTCTCAAAAAATAAGATGGATTGATGGATGGAAAGGTATGTAATAAAGCAAGTGTACAGTTACACGTTCACAGGAGAACCTAGATGGTGGGTATGGATGTTTGCTATAAAATTCTTTCAACTTTGCTATCTGTTCAACATTTTTCATAATAAAATGTGGGAGAAAAAAGGGTCTGAAGCAGAGAACGGGGGCCAGTGGTACTTTAGAATTTGACGTGACAAACTTGACGTCCCACGAGCTTAGTCAGGACACCAGGCGGGTCAACGCACGACTTACTCACAGGAAGCACTTCCTGAGCCCAACCAAGTGCCCAGATTCGTGGTAAGTGTTTTACATAGTGTGTTTCCCATAGTGTGTTTCTCATCCTCACAACAACTCATGTGGAAAAGAATTCACCTTCATTTACAGGTGAGAAAACAAAAGCTCAGACTGGTTAGCAGCCAAAGGAACAGGGAAGCCAGGAGAAGTTGGAGGAGGAAGATGACACATCTGAGAGGAAGGAAGGACATTAAGGTGGTTCTGTAACCACCCCTTTCCAGTCGGGTCCCAACAAGTTCCTCCTGCCCTGTGTCACTTGAGCCAGTAGAACGAGAGACGAGAGACGCGGTTCGGTTCAGACCAAAGTGAAGAGCTGTTCTCTCATCCGAGAACCGACCTGGAACCGCGGGCTCCGCTCTAGAGCACGTGGGCTGCCGAGGCGGGGCGGGGCTGCTTTACAGGGTCTCGGCAGGGGGCGGGGCTCTCGCGGGGCTCTCGCGGGGCGGGGGCAGGTCTCTGCACACGGCCCGCCGCCGCCGCCATCTTGAATCGCGGCGTCTCAGGCGGCGCTTCCGCCCCCGGCCGGAGCTGAGGTGTGCGCTGCGCTCTTTTCCACCAGCACCCCGGGCCTGATTTTGGGGGGGGGGGGGGCGGGGGGCGAGGCCTCTGCACCGGCCCCCTGTGAGCCAGTGAAGCTGCACTGAGCACAGAGGAAAAGGAAAAAGCTTAGACTTTATTACCCACACTCTATTTTTACTTCCGGGGAACTGTTAATGGGCTTTGCTGGCGACAAGTGTCTAGGAGGAAGTTGGACGTGTGTGGCTCTTGGTGCGGGAGAGGCTGGAGATGTGGGTTGGGCGGTGGCGCAGACTCAAGGCCTCCTGCCGCAGAGTCGAGAGCAGGGGGGCGAGTGACCTGTGAGGAGGGGCAGGGGAAGGAGGACGCCCGGGGCCGGCGGGGAGGACGCGGGGAGCCTACCCCAGACCCGGAGGGAGCCCCTCGCCCCATCCGAGCGCGGGGAAGGATCCCGTGGGGCCGGGGGCTCCGGGTGGCGCTTTGTCCCCCGTCCCTCCTGACTCACCCCTGGGCATTGTGACCTGCCTGCGGTTCAGGCTGTGATTTGTCGCTCAGCGCAGTGTCCCCTCATTCTTTTGATTCTTTTTTCTTCTCTAGCTCCATTTCCCAGTCATTTGGGTTCCACCTGTTAGGACTCCCAAGTGGACGCCAGGGATCTTCACTTAGTAACCCGGGGTAGTCACGTCGTCAGCCCCTCTTCATGACTCTGTGACCGTCCCTGGGCTGCCTGCACACCTGCGTGATCCGGCCACGGTGCCACCACTGCTGCAGTGTCGTGGTTAAATTGCAGTGACACTGCTCATCATTCAGCTGGTCACAGGCAATTGTATTTTGACCATTGTCCTCTTGAATTCTGTTTCAGTCCCACACGATTTAGTGTCTGGAAGAAGTGGAGTATTGTCACGAGCTGAGGAATGAGATTGAAGATGGTGATCAACAGGCCGAGCTGATTCAGAGGAGAAGTAAAGGGATAGAACTAAGGTAAGACCTTGGAAGATGACCTTCATTTGTTGTCTGACTTACTAGGTGTAAGACCTTCTGATGTCAATGTCCACAGATTTTCTACTATCAATTTTTAACAGTCTATCGGAGAAACAAATTATATACAAATGAAATTTTACATTAATTAATTTTAATTGAGGCATAATTGACATATCACATGGTATTAGTTTTAGGCTTACAGTCTAATGATTTGGTATATGTATGTATTGCAAGATGATCATCACAGTAAGTGTAGTTAGCATCTTTCACCACACATAGTTACATTTTTCTTGTGATGAAAACTGAACATATTTACACTCTTAGCAACTTTCAAAGAGATGCTACAGTATTATTAACTACAGTCACCATGCTGTGCATCACATCCCCAGCACTTACTTATAACTGGAAGTTTGTACCTTTTGACCCCCCCTTCTCTCATTTTGCCCATCCCCAGCCCCACCTCCAGCAGTCATCAATCTGTTCTGCATATCCTTGAGCTCAATTTTTTAAAAGTTGAAGTATTGTTGATCTGTAACATTATATTAGTTTCAGGTATACAGCATTGTGATTCAGTATTTTTACGGATTATACTCCATTAAAAGTTAATACAAAACAATGTCTGTATTCCCCTGTGCTGTACAACATATCCTTGTTGCTTATCTAGTTTATAGATAGTAGTTTGTATCTCTTAGTCCCATATCCCTAATTTGCCCCTCTCCCTTCTCTCTCTTTTTCGAAACCACTAGTTTGTTTTCTATGTCTGTGAGTCTGTTTCTGTTTTACATATACATTCATTGGTATTATTTTTTAGATCCCACGTGTAAGTGATATCACACAGGAGTTGTCTCTGTCTGACTTATTTCATTAAGCATAATATTCTCTAGGTCCATCCATGTTGCTGCAAATGGCAGAATTTCATTCCTTTTTTTAATGGCCGAGTAATATTTCATTGTATATGTACCACGTCTTCTTTATCCATTCATCTGTTGATGGGCACTTGGGTTGCTTCCATATCTTGGCTATCGTAAATAGTGTCGTTATGAACATTGGGGTGCATGTATCTTTTCGAATTAGTCTTTTCATTTATGCTGGATATACACCCAGAAGTGGAATTTCTTGATCATGTGGTAGTTATATTTTTAGTGTTTGGAGGAATCTCCATACTGTTTTACATAGTCTGTACCAGTTTGCACCCTCCAAGGCTGCTGGACCCTGCCCTGCCCCCTCTTGGGTTCAGTTTTTAAAAAGATTTCACGTATAAGTGAGATTATTCAGTATTTGTCTTTCTCTGTCTGATTTAATCTCAGCATAATGCCCTCAAGGTCCATCCATGTTGTCACAAATTGCAGGATTTCCTTGTTTTTTTTTATGGGTAAATAACATTTCATGGTGTGTGTGTGTGTGTGTATTCCACGTTTTTTTATCCATTTATCTGTTGATGAACACAAGTTGTTTTCATGTGTTGTGAATAATGCTGCAGTGAATATGGGGGTGCAGATATCTTTTTGAGTTAGTGATTTTGTTTCTTTTGGATAAATACCCAGAAGTGCAAATCACATGGCAGTTTTGTTTTTAATTTTTTGGGGAACCTCCCTAATGTTTTCCACAGTGGCTGTACCAGTTTACATTCCCACCAGTGGTGCACAAGGGTTCCGTTTTCTCCACATTCTCACCAACACTTGTTATTTCTTGTATTTTTGATAATAGGTGTGAGGTGATATCTCACTGTGGTTTTGATTTGCATTTCCCTGATGATTAGTGATAGTAAGCATCTTTTCATGTGCCTGTTTGCCGCTTTTATATCTTGTATACAAATTATTTTAAAACAAGTTATGTAATGAGAAGGAAATTACTAGAGGTTTCAAGAGTGTTGTTTCTATAAAGCAGTGAGGGCAATTGCCACATTTCAGTGGAGAAGGAAATACTGGATGATGAGGAAACTGAAGTAAGTAATGTAGAGTTGGAGACCATTTCTCAGGGCTGAGAAGAGAAGTATTAGAGTTCAGGCCCCTACGGTCCCTCAGTTGGAACACCTGGAGGCTATGACTAGCGTGAGGGTTGACCTAGAAGTAGACTGAGCCTGTAGTGATCTCAGTTCCTATTTGGAACTGAGTATTAATTGCCCACTTTATCGACCCGTGAAGGAAAGAGTAAATCTTCCTTGAAGGAAGATAACATCTAGAACCTCTAAATATTTTTATAAATGATGTCCAACAGTCAATAAAAAGTTACTAGGCATGGCATATCTTATGATTGAAAAACAAGAGAAGAAAAAAAGGACAATAAAAGCAGTCCCAAGGAAACCCAGATATTAGAATTATTGGAAAAGGAATTTAAGATAGCTATGATTAATATATCAAGACACTAGAGAAAAAATGGAGGATTTGACCAGAAAATTTGAATTCATAAAAAAGAAGCAAATGAAAATACTACACCTGAAAAATACAATAACTGCAATTAAGAATTCAATAAATGGGTTTAAAAGAAGATTAGCTACACAAGACCAAAATATTAGTAAACTAGACGAAATATCAATATAAAATATGCAGACTGAAGTATAGTGAGTAAAAAGGGTGGATAATAGAGAAAAGAGTGTACATTGAACCTTGAACAACATGGGGGTTAGCGATGCCACCTCCCGCACAGTTGAAAGTCTGTGTATAACTTTATAGTTGGCCCTCCATGTCTGTGATTCCTGATTTGTGGATTCAACCAACTCTGGATCATGTGGTACTGTAGTATTTATTGAAAAAATTTGCATGTAAGTGGACCTGCACAGTACAGACCCATGTTGTTCAAGGGTCAACTGTATTATGTATTCTTGAAACTGAAGTATCCAAAAGAGAAAAGTACAAGATTGGGTCAGAAACAATATTTTAATAAATAATGGCTGCAAATTATCTGAAAATAATAAAAGACAACCAAAAAACCTTAGATTCAAGCCTAAAAACCCAAAGCAGGACGAATTTTTTTTAAAATACAACTAACCACATTATAGTCAAACTATTAAACCCAAAGACCAAGTGAAAAATCTTTAAAGTAACTAAATAAAAAAGGCACTACACCTGCAAGGGCAACAGAAGACTAATAACTGACTTCTCAACGGAAATGATGCACGCCGAAAGGCTCGTGGAATAACATTTTAAAAGTGCTGAAGGAAAATAATTGCCAGTCTGGAGCTCTACACTAAACAAAAATATTTTTCAAAAATGAAGGCAAATTTAAGGCATTTTCAGACAAAACTGAAAATATTCATCACTAAAAGACATGCACTAAAAGAAATACTAAAGGAAATTCTGCAGAAAGAAGAAAAATGGTCCCATACAGAAGCATGGACGCACAGGACAGTAATTAAAGAAAATGAAAAAGGATAATATGAGGGAAAATATAAGTATTGACCATATAAAGCAATAATTTAGTGCCTTATGAGGATTAAAATGTATGCACAATTAAAAGGATTGAAATAAATAAAGAGCAGAGATTTATAAAACAAAAACCAAATGTTCAATAGAGAAAATAAGCAAAACAAAAAGTGTCTTATTTGAAAAGAATAATAAAATTGATAGAGCCTTCATGAAAAGAAGGCAAAGGCACAGATTGCCAATATGAAGGGGAAAAAAATGGGACAACCCTGAAGTGCTACAGATATTGAAAAGAAAATAGGGACTATAGTGAATAATTAGATGCTATTTAAAGTTTTGGCAAAGTTCAGAAATCCATAGGAAAACATAGCTTACAAAAATGGACACAAGGAGAAATAAAAATTCATATATCTATTCTAAAATCTGAATCTTTAATTAAAAACTTCCACAAAAAATTCCCACCAGACTCAGTGGTTTCACCGGTGAATTCTTCTAATCATTTAATGAAGAAACAACAGCAGTCTTCTACAAATTGCCTGAGAGGGAAAACTTCTCAACTCTTCTGTAAGGCCGGTATAATCTTAATTCCAGAACATACGAGAAAGGAAAATTATAAACCAAATTCTAGAAAAAAATTCTTAAAAAACTTGCAAATAGACTAATACAACATAAACAAGTGGGGTTGATTTCAGGAATGCAAGGTTAGTTTATCACTTGAAAAATCAGTCAACATAAAATTGCCACATTAACAAAGAAAAGGTGAAAGAAATATTCACTCAACAAGATGTTGTACTTATAAAATGCGAAAGACTTCACAGAAAAACTATTAGAATTCATAAGTAAATTTAACAAGTTCATTAAATGAGGTCAACATACAAAAATGTATTTTTAATATTAGCAACAAACTAAAAGAAAAATGTAATTTAAAAGGTGATGGTTTACAGTAACTTTAAAAAATCCAATCAGCTTATACAGAAATAGTCCACCCAGTTCTAATATATATATGAAAATGAGTGGGCCAGTATAGCAAAGGTGTTCTTTAACAACACAGTTGGTGAATATTATTGCTACATATTAAGACTTAAAGTGATAGTAATTAAGACAGTATTGGTACAAGGATAGACAAATGGACCGATAGAACAGAATAGGAAGTCCGGAAACAGACTACCCTGACTTATTATAAAGATGATACTATGGTATAATGGGGTGGGGATGGTCTTTTCATAAATGCTGCTCTATGGACTAGATACCCACAAGTAAAATAAATGTGTCTGGAACCCTTCTTCATATCCTACACAAAAATCAATTCAGGAAAGACTGTAGGTCTAAATGTAAAAAATTAAGGTAACAAAGCTTCCCCCCGCCATACTTTATGGATATCTAATTGACATACATCACTATGAGTTTCTGGTGTAAAGCATAAAGGTTTACACATAAAGGTGACTTACACACATCATGAAATGATTTCCACAATAAGCTTAGCTAACATCCATCATCTCAGGTAGACACAATAAGAAAAATGGAAAAGAAAAAGAAAAAAAATTGTTCTTGTATTGAGAACTCTTAGGATTTATTTTCTTAATTTTCATATGTAATGTACAGCAGTGTTAACTGTAGTCATCCTGTTGTACATTACATCCCTAGTACACATCTATCTTTTTTTTAATTAATTTATTTATTAATTTATTTATTTTTGGCTCTGTTGGGTCTTCGTTGCTGCGCGCGGGCTTTTTCTAGTTGAGGTGAGCAGGGGCTACTCTTTGCTGCGGTGCGCGGGCTTCTCATTGTGGTGGCTTCTCTTGTTGCGGAGCATGGGCTCTAGGTGTGCGGGCTTCAGTAGTTGTGGTACATGGGCTCTAGAGTGCAGGCTCAGTAGTGGTGCATGGGCTTAGTTGCTCCACGGCATGTGGGATCTTCCCAGACCAGGGATCGAACCCGTGTCCCCTGCATTGGCAGGAGGATTCTTAACCACTGCGCCAGCAGGGAAGTCCCCATATCTCTCTTATAACTATGAGTTTGTACCTTTGACCACCTTACTCAGATTCCTTCTCTACCCCCACCCCAGGGTTACCACAAATCTGATCTCTTTTTCTGTGAGTTTTGTTTTGTTTGTTTGTTTTTTTAAGATTCCACATAAAAGTGAGATCATACAGTGTATGTCTTTGTCTGACTTAATTTCACTTAGCATAATGCCTCAAGGTCCATCCATGTTGTCACAAATGGCAGGGTTTCCTTGTTTTTTTTTAATGGCTGAATAATATTCCATTGCAAGTATTTCCACAGCTTCTTTATCCATTCATCCATCGATGGACACTGAGGTTGTTTCCATGTCTTGGTTATTGTAAATATGCTGCTATGAATATGGGGGTGCAGATATCTTCTCGAGTTAGTGTTTTTGTTTTCTAACAAAGCTTTTAGAAGAAAGCATAAGAGAATATCTTCATGACCCTGAATTTGGCAAAGACTTCATAAAAAGCACTAACCATAGTGGGAAAAAGTGATAAATTGATAAATTGGGTTTATTAAAATTAAGGGCTGCAGTTCTGCAAAAGATACCACTATAAGAGTGAAAGGCCAGCCACAGACTTAAGGTAGATATTTGCAGAGTATGTACCTGGCAAAGGACTTGTAACCTATTAGAGATACTAAGATTCATAAAATCAATAGGGGAAAAACAGGCTATGTAATAAGACGTCCAAATGGAAGCTGAGGGCAAAGCTGGCTCAGGAAGCTGTTGAAATAAATTTCTAGGCAGAAGATGGAGCCGCTTCTGCCTTGGGTGCCTCGTCAACCATCTGAAACATAGTTAACTTTTGTGTTCCTTCCTCTTAACCAGAAACCAGGGTATCTAGTCAGCCAGTCCCCAAATGCCAAGCCGCCTCTGGGCCTTCTCACCCCAAACAGGGATACTGTGTGGCCCCAGCCAATCAGCTGTTTTCTGTTTGTTTCTTCTTTGATCTTTATTCTTTACCCTATGAGAGGTTCTTGCCTTCTGCCCCATTTTGCAGTTCTCCTAGGCCTGCCAGGAAGTGACCTTCCTTACTTACGTGGTAAGGCTGCCAGGAACCCTGTAAGCAAGGCACCAGGTTGATGTTTCCAAGGGGCTTTATTAGTTCCATAAAATCAACCTTAGTTCCTTAAAGCTGTCTGGTCATATCTGGGTCTATGCATGTCTCTCTCAAATATGACATACCAGTCAAAGCCTTGGTAATAGAACCAGTGTTTCCAACTGGGTCCTGTTACAAGGAGAACAGATTCTTATTGACATATGCAAATAACTATATTGACATGAAAATAAGAATCTCACTAAGAGTTTCCAAATTCTGGAGAAATCAGGTAGGGAGAAAAAGATAAAAGTTTTAATTCTGCTTACAAAGCTATAAATTACCAAACTGCTGTAAGTCATAGTTAGCTTAAGAAGAACAATTTCCTTATATCTGGAAAATAAAAGATTAAAGAACCAGCAATATTTCAATACAAATAAGTCATAAAAATGATAATCATCTTCATCAGTTCATTCAGTTCCATGTAATTAATTCTGGTTCTGCTTGAATCCAGTTTCTCTATTATGTTCTGGAAATTCTTTAATGTTCCGGAAATCTTACCCAGTTCAGTTTGATGATCTTGAAGTTATTAGAAACCTATATTCTGTAGTACTTGTCAGAGTCCTTTCCGTGAATCTCTCTGATGAAGCCCTTTTGCAGAAACACTTTTGCAAAAGCATCAAACAGTAACTGTACATAAGTGATAAAAGACTTAAAAATGGCATGGTTAAAGATCTGATTAGAGTTCATTACAATTCAATTGATAAGGAAATTTGGTTATTCCTGTGACATACAACATTTTAAGATAATAAGTAGAATTATGACTGATAACATTATACGAGGACATCAGAATTTCAGGAATTTTATAGTTTCTAGAAAATTTATGTTAAAAAAATTCGCCCTTATACTATGACCTAAGAAGGTTTATCATTATTTATTTCACAATACTTCCCATGTAATTCAATATACCAAGTAAGCTAGTTTAACATCTCTTCCCCTCACCCCTCCTTTTTTTTTTTTTTTTTTTAAATGAGGGAGAACAAACCCTTTAAGATGTTCCAAGGGCCTTCTGGAAATCTCAAATTAGTTCAAGGGCAAAAAGACTTCATTTAGAATTTGAATTTGGGGAATTTTATCAAAAATATCAAAAAGGTTTGCACACTTGACTAAATAGGATCACAGACTATTATGAAACAATAATTATCCATTTAACCAAACAGACAATAAAAGATTTCAAAGGCAAATGCAGAAGGTTACATAATTATGAGCAAAACCAATCAAAGACCTAATAAAGCACAGAAAATAATTTTGATAAGACACAAAATCTTTGCTTTCTAGGCAGATCACTTAAGAGGTAAAGAAAAACTTTTAATAATCTCTTATCAGGATCAGACCAATAATCTAAAAAAACTTTGTCCTTTTACAGAGAGAGAAACTAATTTTAATTTTGTACCACCTTACTTTTGATATTAAACTCATTTTTTAACTTAAATACATTAATTCCGATCTTAGCCAGCTTGACCACACATAAAATTCCTATCCCAAGATTTCAAAAAATAAGCCTTCTGTAATTTTCTATGTCTATTTTAGTTTGTTCTTCATTTTCTTCCTTCTCATTCTGAAATAACTGGCTTTTAGGACAAAATCACTTTTATTTCCTAAACAAAAATGCATCTCCATTCCTTATACATTTTCTTGCCAAAAACACGTACCCTACTTTTCTTGCATACAGAGATATTTCCCTTATTATTTCTAGTAGTTTTTTTTTTTTTAATTAATTAATTAATTTATTTTTGGCTGTGTTGGGTCTTTGTTGCTGTGTGTGGGCTTTCTCTAGTTGTGGCGAGCAGGGGCTACTCTTCGTTGCGGTGCGCAAGCTTCTCATTGCGGTGGCTTCTCTTGTTGTGGAGCATGGGCTCTAGGTGCGTGGGCTCAGTAGTTGTGGCTCGCGGGCTCTAGAGCGCAGGCTCAGTAGTTGTGGCCCACGGGCTTAGTTGCTCCGCGGCATGTGGGATCTTCCCGGACCAGGGCTCGAACCAGCGTCCCCTGCATTGGCAGGCGGATTCTTACCCACTGCGCCACCAGGGAAGCCCCTAAGGTTAAGTTTTTATATTTCTGAAAGTATTTGTAGGTTTGCAAGACAAAGACAGAGCCCCTGAATATTGGCCTCTAGCTGGCTGATCCATTTCCTTATTATTTGTAGGAGGGCCTGGGAATTTGCTGGGGGGACGGGGCAGTTTTATAGAAGAAGAATTTATGTTGGAATTTTATTTTAAGTCTAATTTCTGTTTTTTCGTCTTGTTAAGGGAGTCCCTAAAGCTTGCATTATACTACCTTGTATCTACTTTTTATTTTGGTCTTTCCATAGGTGCCAATAAGACAGTTGTTTAGGATGAAAGCTCTGTAAGTTTTTTTTTTCCAAATATAGAAGTTTTTCCAATTCAAAGACCCATCACCTGGCCGTTGACAAATAGGATTTATTCATCTCAATAGTGACTCAAACCAATAAGCCTTTTTATGGCTTAACCAAGAATGAAAGAGGCATCTCACAAGAGAGTGCAAAAGACACAGTCCCCACAAGATCTAGAGAGTCTGCTCCCAGAGTTAGCCTAAGAAAGCAAAGCCTTTGTTATCATGGCTGTAAGAACGGTGTAGTGAAAATGGTGTCTCTGGTCTCTCATGGGAACATGAGAGGCCTCCAGTCATCCCCCTCTAATCTGTGACAGTGGGCAGGTGCTACTCAAATGGGACTTTTCCAGCGCTAGCAAAACAATGGAAGTTGAGATGACAGAAGCCATTTATGGACCTCTTACAACAAACTCCCCTGAGAGCTGGCACAGCTGGACAAAGAAGGCTGCTTGTGACTTTGTGTCTTGGAATCCCAGTCTGTTTGAATGGCCACCAGTTGCATCACAGTATATGCACTTTCTGGAATGGCAGAGGCCAGATTGAATATTCTAACTGGTCACAAAGCCAAGCTCTCAGGACATAGAATGACGCAAACGGAAAACCTCATCCCGTTTTTACGTAGGGGACCCACAGCAAAGTTTGTCTAAACAGACACCAGTCTGGGGAGAACCACGACCTCATCAGTGTGTGAGGCCAGCTTGAACAACAGCCTCATAGGACCTATGCCTGTGTTCTACTCCATGGTTTTCCTCCTTATGACAAATGGCACAAAAGACAAAAGAAAACAGTTACCATCTTTGAGAGGAACAGAGTCAGTAGAAAATAAGATACTCAAAGCAAATCTTTACCAGAGTCACTATACCCAAGGAACTAATTTACACAAATATTTTCTCCTGCTGATCTAAATTCGGACAAAGAAAAGGGCTCTCACCACTCACAATATTAACAGACCGACCCTGCATGCAGAGATCTGGGAGACTGATGTGGTAAGAATTCTCTTCTGCCAGTGCTTGTCTGAGGTCCCTGGATCCCTCAGCTGCAGCAGCCCCGGGGCAAGCAGTGTCCAGCCACTGGAGTCTCCTGGCTTTCTTGCCAAAACTGAAGAGGAGGATGACTTTTCCTTCCTTCTCTTCTAGGTTCCTTGGCTGGTCTAATAATTAAATTGATGTAAGATAGATTGGCAGGAGGAAAACAAATGTAATTCCTACATACGGGAGCTCATAGAAATATGAGACTCAAAGAAGTCAAAGCAGATTGAAAGCAGGCTGCTTTCATACCTTTTAGACAAAGAAACAATAACTTTGTGAAGAATTGACAAGACAAGGTTGGGCTTTGGGTAGTAAATTAGTGAAGAAGTAACAAGTTTTTTAAATACAGCCTTCTCGACTCTGAATTCTCTGTCTCTGGCGATAAGGATGTCTCACTACCTTCTGGTACAGAGAGGGTACATTTCACAAGGGAGATTTATTTCGTACTTTCAGGGGACCAAGGAGGGTAAGAGTGTCCTTCATGCTTTGGCTGTTTCTAAAGTAACTTTAATTAAAAATAATCAGGGCTTCCCTGGTGGCGCAGTGGTTGAGAATCTGCCTGCTAATGCGGGGCCACGGGTTCGAGCCCTGGTCTGGGAAGATCCCACATGCCGCGGAGCAACTGGGCCCATGAGCCACAACTACTGAGCCTGCGCGTCTGGAGCCTGTGCTCCACAACAAGAGAGGCCGCGATAGTGAGAGGCCCGCGCACCGCGATGAAGAGTGGCCCCCGCTTGCCACAACTAGAGAAAGCCCTCGCACAGAAACGAAGACCCAACACAGCCAAAAATAAATAAATTAATTAATAAATAAAATGTCTCTTTGCCTTTAAAAAATATATATATATTAAAAAAAAAATCAATATACCAAAGTGGCTTATTTTGGGGTGGCCTGCCCTGAGCCCCATCAAGTCCAAATGTTTTCATTTTAAAATAATCTTTATGCAAACTATGGGTGTCCAGTGGGTCCCCACAGTAGTAAGTATGGCTTAGTCACATCTCAGGACCTACCAATTTGAGTTTTTTTTTTTTTTTTTAATTTATTTGTTTATTTATTTATGGCTGTGTTGGGTCTTCGTTTCTGTGCGAGGGCTTTGTCTAGTTGCGGCAAGTGGGGGCCACTCTTCATCGCGGTGCGCGGGCCTCTCACTATCGCGACCTCTCTTGTTGCGGAGCACAGGATCCAGATGCGCAGGCTCAGTAATTGTGGCTCACGGGCCTAGTTGCTCCGCGGCATGTGAGATCTTCCCAGACCAGGGCCCGAACCCGCGTCCCCCGCATTGGCAGGCAGACTCTCAACCACTGCGCCACCAGGGAAGCCCCCAATTTGAGTTTTTAATAAGGAAACAAAATGATTTTATTTAATGTCTCTCTAAAATGTAAAATAGGATATCTTTTCCACAAATAGGTATAATACTCCATTCTTTATAAGCATACATTTTATTACTCTTTTGAAATTCAGATAAAAACATTTAACAGCTGGATATCTCATCTCTGCCTGGAATGATAGGGTATGCATCATAGAATGCGTTGGAAAGTCTTTTATATGATTCCTTGTAGCTGACCCATCATCCAGTTGTTGATGGTGGAGAATCACTACTAGATCATGGACCAGATTTTCCTTAATAATCTAATCATCATCCTGTTTCAAAGTTTTGGCTTTACTCACCAGGGAGTGAGCTCTTGGAGATCTCCTCCAGACAGTTGTGACGTTTGCGGCACTGAGCTCTATCAGTGTTATACAAAAAATTCTCTTCCTTGAGGACTAATCCTAGTGTTTATGATACAGCATATTGTCCTGAGACATTTAAAATATGTTGCTTTCAATTTTACTACTTTAAAAGATTTATTGAGTGCCACTGAACCAGAGACCTTTGGAAAGGTCTTATTACGAAAAAAGCCTCAGGGTTGAGTAAGCCTCTTCCAGGAACAAGAAAATTAAAGATGATGAGAATCCAGGAAAAAAGCACACAAGTATATGTACAAACATCAGTCCTGTTTCATTTGTCTCAAGATGGTATCAGTGAAACATCTTACTGACATCTATGCAAAAATATCATGTGTCTTTGGTCTTTGAAAATTCAATTTTAATATCTTCACTCCATTTTTAATGATGTTAGGGCTGTTTAGGAGTTCTCCTACCAATTTTAGATTGGTTTGAAGTTTTATGGCATAAGGCTTGCCATTTTCCATACCAGAAGTCACTTTATTTGAATACCAGAGTGTGTTTCTGCTCAAACACTGACAAAGGTGATTGGGAAAAAAAGGTGTGAAATCTTATTTTATTGCTACCAGAAAATATTAGCCATAAGGTGGAAATGTGAGAAACCTCCCACTTTGCAAGAGGAGTCCAGTGTATCAGGCCTCTTGGCTCCACTGAGATAGGTGATAGGTAGTTAGGACTCTGTACCTAGTGCAGAGTTACTGTCTCTAGCTAGTTACTGTCATGTCAAGAGAGGCACACTGTTCTTCGTCCTTCCCTCTCCCTCCCGGCTAGAACATGGACATCATGGCTAGAGGTCGAGCAGCCAGTGTGAGTGACAAGGAGGAAGCCCTGTGCTGGGGACTGCAGAGCAACAAGGTGGGAGGAGTCTGGCTCCTGACGGTAATGGAGACGCCAGCCCAGCCCAGGATGACGTGAGGGGGAAAGGCCAGGTGGCTCTTACCTTGAGGGAGACATTGAAGGGGATCAGAACAGGCCATCCCCAAATATGCCACTTAGGTAGAAGGATTATTTTGAACTGAAAACAATTGAGAAAAAGCAGACCCCGGGAAAGGTTTCTGCCCTCTCCCTGTCTGCTTAAAAGCAGGGCGTAAATTTCCCTTGTGGCGGTGCCTCCCCGCATACCAGGGGGGGAAAACAGTCTTTATCACAGGAGATGGAGGCCACACTGAGATGCGTCTGCACAGACAAACCTTGCTGAATAACCCTTATTTTCCATTGGCTTTTCCCATACATTTACTTTCTCAAATGTACTGCCCCTAAAAGCCCAAACCTTTTCCTTTGTCTTACCATTTCTGTGCAATTTATCACCCTTTGTTAAAATAGTATATAAACCTCTGGGTCTGATCACCTCTTGGGATTTTCACTTCATTTCTCTGAGGCCCCCCATATACACATAGAATAAACATTCAGCAGCCTTCCCGTGGGCTCTGTCATTTGCGATGGTGGCATGCCCACTTGAGAAGTGCACGAATTTCCTGGCAAGGTACTTCGGACAGGGAAGTTCACCCCTTCCCTCGGGTGGGATATGCAAGAGGGTCCAGGTTTGACTCCATCCTGTAGGTACAGTTTCTATTGTATCAGGAAGGGCTTGGTGGCCATGCTGTTTTCATGGCTCAAGGCACAGTGGGAGGCTGGGTATGGAGGGCCGCGGGCTCTGGCCGTGAGGACCTGTACTTCCGCGGAAGCCCAGTATGAGGCAGTAGTCGGTCTCTGACGGTGTGGGGTGGGTGAGGGAATCAGTCTCTCGTGATGGCAGCCCCTGCGGGCCTACGGGCATTGTGAGCAGGGGCCCCAGAGGAGCTGCTAAGGCCTCCGCAGGCAGGGAGGCTTGGGGTGGGTGTGGCGCTAATGGGAGTGCTTGTTGTATGGCTGTTTGGACCGATTGCAGAGACTTCTGTGCAGAAAGTCTCATTTGAGTCGGGCTGACTTGTGAGTAACAGCATAAATGGGCTTAGGTAAAGTTGTAAATGAAGAACGTGTTGCCTCCAGAATCTAAAAAGACCTGAATGACATTGAGCTTTTTAAAATGTGTGCCAAGAGAGTCAGTAGTTGTTTCTGACAGTGTCAGGGATGGAGTGACCCTCGACTTATCAAGTAATTTTCAGAATTTAACCAAGATGATGGGCCTTGTACTGTGTGGGGGGCAGTGGTCATCCCCTTCTTGTGAGCTCCTTTGTGAGTACTTGTATGTCCTGAATGAGTCTGTCAAATGAATCTCCTTGGAGGAAGAAGCCATCAGTGTAAGCTATAGCTCTGTTCTTGGAGAACACTGGATGTGGTTAAGATCTTGCTTGCAGAGATTCTGTGTTTTAAACTCTGCCCATGTCTCTGGCTGATCCCTGAATCTTGTATGTACATCATGTATATGTGGGACAGACTCCAAACAACTCCAGCAGCAAAGACTAAAAGAGCTGGACTGAGATTTCAGCTGCTGCCAAGGTGACCAGTTTGCTCCAGGCTGCCCAGGACCCTCCCATTTCCAGGAACCCCTGTCAGTTCCAGGCAAACTGGGGTGTGTGGTCACCCCAACTGCTTTCCCAAAGACTGGGTTCGCAGTTTGAATTCAGTGACATTAACTGCCTGCTAAAACAAACAACCAAACAGACAAACTTCAGGAAGAATATAATCAAATCCAGAGTCTCCACAACATAACATTCACAATGTACAAAATTATTAGACAGGTGAAGAAACGGTAAAACGTGACCCATTTTCAAGAGACAGACAATCACTGGAGATGGATGCATCATTAAAGATGACCAAATTGTTGGAAACAACAGGCAAGGATTTTAACACATACATTAACCACACTCACGTAAAAGAAAATATGGGCATAATAATTGAAAAGATAGGAAATCTCGGAAGGGACCTAGAAACTGTAAATAAGAACCAGACAGAAATTCTGTCTCAAAGACAGATCAAGAGAAAATTTTCCAATCTGAATAACATGGAGAAAAAAGGATTGAAAAAATAATGAATAATCTCATGGATCTTTGGTACAACACTAAGAGGTTATGTAACTGGAGTCCCAAAAGGAGGAGAGAGAAAATGAGGCAAAAAAAATATTCCTCAAGTTTGATGAATGAATGGGCAGATCATTGAGTGCTGCAGAACTACTGTGATATCAGAAAAAAAGGACCTGTTAAAGGCCTGTATTTTTCCTGGTTGTTCTTGGCAGAGTTTTACCAATACTATACAAGGAAAACTCGATAGTTATTTAAAAATTGTGGCAGTTGTGCCAACACATTATTTGTATATTCTCCAAACACATTATTCGCTTGAGTCCACAGTTCACTGACTTATATGTAGTTTATGCCATCATTGGTTTCAGTTTGTTTCAGTCAGTCCTTTAAAGAGTGGTACCTGGTCCAGATGGATCCATCCTATGGATTAGATCATTGTCTACGCACCTGGAGAGGGAGCATAGGCTAGAAGGCTGTCCTCCTGCAGTGCTGGTGCTAAAAGGAGCCTAGTTTTGATTGAATGTGCCACCTGTATACACACTCATTTGGTGTATGTGGATTCCTGAGGAAACAAAATTTGCATCAGCTTTTTGAAAGTAGGAATTGTATCTGTACTTTTGTAGTTCCTTACAATGCTCTTGGACATAGACATTATTTTCTTTTAATTAACAAGAAAATGTTATTTAAAAGCTAGAAACTAAATCCCTTAAAATAAGCCTTTGCTCAGTTTAAAACTGGGTCCCAGTGTTTTGAAAGTTTGTCTTCTGTTGGCGAGCCCCATTCCTTTCAGCCAGATTGGGTGGATGTATCAGGAAACCACGAAGACTTTGGTGTATTCGAGTGTCAGAATTTGCACGTGGCTGGTGACAGGCATTCTCGGGGGGTGGTGTACCCATCAGTTTCCTAACCCTCTTTTCTCTTCCCTATAAGTGATGAGGGCTCCTCTGCTTTTTAGGACATTCTCCCTGAGCAGACACATCCTGCTGCCAGCTCCCTCTGCATTTCTCTTTCTGGAAGTAACTGAAGTTGTCATTCTCCTGGCTGCTCAGTACGCTTTTTAAACAGTTACTTGCTTCCTCCTCCTACCCACTCCCACCTCCTCTCCTCCAGGCTGTTTAAACTGGAACTGCTACCCTCAGTCCAGGGAAGTAAAACAAACCCATGGTTTCCCCATGCCTGTGCCTCTGTGCCTTCAGGCAAACCCTAAAGGGAGATCCTTTCCTTAAACAGCCACTTCCCTGTCTTTATTCACGGGACACATTCGCTCTGTTTGAACCCTGGGGTCTGACCGAGGCTTCAGGCCTTGGGGGCAGGGGTCTGGATTTTCCCAAGTTTGTTAACATTTCCAAGGACAGTGGGTCAACTGCAAGAACCTTGGGGAAGGGGATGGTCTCATAACCATGAGTCATGTTGTTTGTTTATTCATTTATTTAAAAAATGTTTACTAAGCTCCTACTAAAAGCCCAGCCTGTAGGTGTTGCTGGTAGGAACAGCGTGTGCTGGGACCTGGGGCACGTGTAGCACAGCTTACAGGCCAAGTACAGCTCTAAGTGCTTCACGTACGTTAACTCAGCAAATAGGCTGGTGTTTGGTCCCAGAAAATATTTATATGGTGTGGTCAGGACAAGGACAGAGTTGGTGCAGGCGAACAGCCCTTAGGAAGGCTGACAAACCACACTGACGCGGACTCCTGAATTCGCCAGGCAAGGCTGAGAACCAACCTGATCCGGCGCCTGGGCGAGGGGGTGCCGCGGCGGCCTGTCCCCGAGGCTCTTGCTGGGGCCGAGGGACACCCGCCTTTGGCCCAGCCTGGACTCAGCACAAACAGTCTGAATGGAGGCACAGCACGGGTCCCCCAGCTTTCCCGGCCAGGCGGGGTGGCTGGTGCCTGAAAAGGCCCCCCGATGACTGCAGGGACCCCTACAGGAGGGCGCAGCCTAGAGCCACCGTCTCTCAGGTGAACCCAGCCTGCGCGTGAGGCTGCGTGAGGCCGACACCCAGGAGGTGGGCAGGTCCACACCGAGCTCACGGGGGCCTGGGACTGTGCACGGCTGCTCCCCTGGGGCAGCACTGGCCGTAGGGCCCCCCTGCCAGCCAGGATGGGCCCAGGGCTTGACGTGTGCGGAAGGAGGGGGAAGACTAGCTTGCGGCTCGGGGGTGGGGTAGGGGGTGGGGTGGGGGGTGGGGTGGGCTGCGGCAGCCGCACCACCAGGGTCTTGGGCTGCGGTGACAGGCAGGAGGGTGCCGGGAGCCCTGGGGAAAGGAGGAGCCGGTGAGCCCCGGGAGATGCCGCAGGGCCGCTCAGGAAGCCCAGCTGCCAGTGTGGGATCCGAAGCAGGGCTATCTTCAGTGTAAATATTGTCAGATCACATGAGACGGTGCATCCATGAGGCGTTTCTGGAGCAAATAAGGTTTCAGACAACTTTGTTGCAAATGCCAAATGAATTTTAACCCAGATGGAGCAGAGGCAACCCAGGTCAGACCCATTCAGAGTCTCCTGGTCCCGTCCTCAAAAGAAAAGACACCTTGAACTAAGGAAGCCTTGTGGCAGGAACGGTGTGGTGGCCGCAGAGGCTGTGTGAGCCGTCAGGTGCCATCCGGCCGGCCTCCTACCCACACGCAGCTCTTCCTGGACCTTCCTGCACTCTTTTCCTTTTTTCACAGCTTAGCTCTGACCTGGCATTGGAAAATGCATTAGGCTTTGGTACTTTTTATAGGCTGTATAACAGTTGTACAATGTGAATAGAATAAAATAAATGCGTGTAAAATAGAAAAAAAAAAAAAAAGGATCAAACCCATCCTGTCTTGGAGCCTCAGGCCCTTGAAGATTGGCTGAACTAGGCACTCAGGCTGTCCGCGGGTCCACTCTGGTTCACGGTGGGCCAGCAGCCCTCGGCACTGGCCCCGCCTCAGGGAGGTGGCACAGAGGTCCATTTGCAAAGGGGCCACACTCCTGGGTTCTGGCTGTGTTCTTGTTTCAGGGCTGCTCCTCGGGTGCTACCGGCTGGACAACATTTTCCTCCCTTTGTCCCCAGAGTGCAGTGAGACTAGAGTTTCAGTGTGACACCTGCGAAGGGCCTGATACAAGCTAAGACAGGAATTCATGCCTCAGAGCATTGTTTTAGTCGTGAGAAGAGTCTTGATGCAGCAAAGGAAAGAGTGCATGATATTTAGATATTCAGACTTAGACATTTCTCCAATATCCTCTCTTCTTCTCTTAAGAAAGAAGTCAGAACTTTGGCTTTTAGGCAGGGGTCTGTGAACCCCAAATCCAGCTTGTGATTTGTCTTTATACAGCCCTAGAAACGAGGAAGGTTTTACATTTTTTAAAAATTAATTAATTAATTAATCTTTGGCTGTGTTGGGCCCTCTTTGCTGCGTGTGGGCTTTTCTCTAGTTGTGGCGAGCAGGGGCTGCTCTTCGTTGCAGTGCGTGGGCTTCTCATTGCAGTGGGTTCTCTTGTTGCAGAGCACGGGCTCTAGGCGCGTGGGCTTCAGTAGTTGTAGCACGCGGGCTCAGTAGTTGTGGCTCGTGGGCTCTAGAGCACAGGCTCAGTAGCTGTGGTGCATGGGCTTAGTTGCTCCGTGGCATGTGGGATCTTCCCGGACCAGGGCTGGAACCCGTGTCCCCTGCGTTGGCAGGCGGATTCTTAACCACTGCACCACCAGGGAAGTCCAAGGGTTTACATTTTTAAAGGGTTGTTAAAAACAAACAAACGAACAACAAAGAAAGAGTAGGTGACAGATACAATATGATCCTCAAAGCCTAAAATATTTACTCTGTGGGCCTTTGGAGAAGTCTGCTGGTGACGTCTTTTAGATAATGTTCCAAGAACCTTAGTTAATTTGAATTAAACAGCCACACTGCTTCTGTAAATGTGTTCTAACATCCAAATTCATGGTAAAATAAACTTGTTCCTCAAAAATAATGCTTTGATTTATGGAATTGTGTTTTTCTGTTGGTGAAATTTAAACTTGGCACTGCTTTTCATGACTGCCTATCCTCTGGTTGGAAAGGAACTGCTGCCCTGCATTTCCACTCTCAACTGACAAATATTTATCAAGAGGACACAGTGATTAACAACGTTGAATTTTGCTTCAAGTCCTGAAACACACATTAGAAAAATCTGACAGGTAAAGGGGTGCCACGTGAGTGCCGTGTGAGGGGCTTGGGAACACAGAAAAGGGGACGCTGACTTAGTATTCGGTTACAGGGCTGCACCCTCACTCCTGTATCCTGTGCCCTGTGGAGAGACGTTGTGGTTGTTTTTAGTCTTTCCTTTTTTCTCTCAAAACAACGTTGCAGTGTGTAGCCTTGTACACAGCCCATTTCATCCAGCTAAGACAAATTCCCAGGAGCGACATTGCTGAGTTGAAGGCTCTGGGCTGAGAGACTGAACACACCAGCGGACAGCGACCAGAGCCCTGACCCGCAGTCTGCAGCCGCCAGCCTAGGAAGCAAGTCATTACCCTCGGTAACCAGTTCCGCAAGCCAAGTCACTGTCTGTGGTATCCAGTCCAGGAAGCCAAACAGCAGCTTCTGTGACAGTCGGCCAGAAATGGCCAGGACTTGATTAACAACTGACAGCTTCCCTACCTTTTTCCTGTTTCCAGCGTAGGACCAACCAGAGAAATCCGAATACGCACCCCTAACCAATCACATGGACACCCCTCTTCTAGTTCGCCTGCCGACATCTTCCCCACGTCAACAACCTCCAGTCAGGGCACACCCGAAGCTTCCCTTTTTCCACTGTAAAGCTTTCCCGCTTCTCCTCCTGGCTTAGAGTCTCTGCCACACTTAAGTATGGGACTGAGTCCCCTGCTAAAGTGAGCTCTGAACAGATGGCTTTGCTTTTCTCATTTGGTTGGTCTTTGTTCATTTCCACAATTGTAGTGAAGGTCCCACTGAGCTATGGTCTGCACTGCCTGTTGTCATGGACCCCAGGCTGCAGCAAGGTGTAGACCCTGGGCCTCTTGCACCTGCTCACAGTGTAGGCTGATGGCTCAGCATCAGGTCTGAACTCCACTCTCTCTGCATTGAGGTCCTTGGCTGTTTATTCTCAGTCTGAAACCCAGATTTTATTATTGGTTCCCAATATTTTGGCATCCTTGGTGTAGTCAGGCTATTCTTTTTCATCCCTTTTTGCTGCTTTTTGCTTTATTGTTGTTTTGCATTGTGCTGTCCTAAGAAGGAGAATCGCAGGGTAGGACACAGGCTCCAGAAGCCTGTTGTTGAGCTGACCTCACAGATTTGTGCATTTGCTGCTCTCACCAGACCTGCATCCACTTGGACGAACATTGCTGTGGGTCATCAGTAAAACCGATGAGGTTCCCTTTCTGTCTTGATTTTATGTCCTGAGAGCTTAGCTTTGAGAGGGAGAGTGTTCTTGCTGTTTTACTGCCTTCTGTGGGCACAGGTTGTGGGGTCTACATTTGGCTGACTGTCTGGGGGCCTGAGACGTGGGGTTCACAAACATTATCTTCCCACTGACTGTTGCCAGCTCTCATGGGGTTGTCTAAGTCTAAATCCTCTTCTTATATGTACTGTCTTCAACCCTAATCCTTGTGCCTTAATCATCAGGGAAACGCAAATCAAACACACAATGAGATGTAACCTCACACCTGCCAGATTGGCTATTATCATAAATACAAGAAATAGCAAGTGTTGGTGAGGGTGTGGAGAAAAGGGAGCCCTTGTGCACTGCTGGTGGGAATGTACACTGGTGCAGCCACTGTGGAGAACAGTCTGGAGGTTCCTCGAGAAATTAAAAGTAGAACAACCGTATGACCCAGCAATTCCACTCCTGGGGTATATATCTGAAGAAAATGAAAACATTAACTCAAAAAGATATATGCACTCTTGTGTTCATTGCAGCATTATTTACAATAGCCAAGACATGGAAATAACCTAAGTGTCCATTGATGGATGAATGGATAAAGAAATTATTTTATCCCTTCCTTCCTTCCTTCTTACACACACACACACACACACACACACACACACACACACACACACAGTGGAATATTACTCAGCCATTAAAAAGAATGAAATCGTGCCATTTGCAACAACATGGGTGGATCTTGAGGGCATCATGCTAAGTGAAATAAGTCAGATGGAGAAAGACAAACACTGTATGATTTCATTTATATGTGCGATCTGAAACCAAAAAACCCATAAAAAACCCCAACCACGTTCATAGATATAGAGAACAGATTGGTAGTTGCCAGAGACGGGTTGAGGTGGGTGAAATGGGTGAAGGGGGTCAGAAGTTACGAATTCCAGTTATGAAATCAGTCAGTCATGGGCGTGCGACGTACAGCATGCTGATCGTAGTTAATAATACTGTATCATATATTTGAAAGTTGCTAAGAGATCAGATCTTGAAAGTTCTCATCACAAAAAATTTTTTGTAACAGTGTTTTATGACACCTGTTAATGAGACGTTTTGGTGGTCATTTTGCAGTGTATACAAGTATCCGATCATTACGATGTACACCTGAAACTAATACAATGTGCTATGTCAGTTATGTCTCAATAACAACACCAACAACAAAAATCGAAAACGAAACTATAGGAGATTTTCAGTCTAGATTAGAATATCCCTTTGGACAACATTTGGGAGTAAAAGCAGTGCTTTCATCTCATTTTGTCAATGGAGTTGAGGCTGAAATTGGAGACATAATTTGAAAAGAGAAGTTAGAATGGAAACTAGCCCCTTCAGCTTTACTGCAAATCTGGCAGAACATTTTGAAAAGGGCTTTAGAACAAAAATGAGACAGAGTCCAAAGCAAAGTCACAGTTCGGCGGAGCAAACAGCCAGTTGGTCCCAACCAACCACCTACTGACAACGGTGCTTGCAGATCTCCTAAGCTGGAAAAAAGATCGTCCCATCTTATACACACCAACACACAAACAAACAAAAAAAGGGAAGACAAAGATAAATCCCTCATTGAGGGTGCTGTGAAGAAGGAAAAGGGTCCAATATCCTGCCATAAGTATAGATGGTCATGCTGGTCGATTGCTGGTAGATGCTCTTTCTACATCAAGCCTCCTTTAGTCAGCCTCTTCCTGGGAGAAAACAGACCACACAGCTGGTAGGAATTTCAAATAACTGACTGTTTTCCCAGTCTCCCAGCTCTTAAATAGAACCCTTGGGCACTGCGCTGAAAAACAGTCCTTTCTGCCCTGTGATCCCAACCCTGCAAATTTAAAAGAGAGAGACTTACTCTGCAAATGGAATTGTGTTAAATGCACTGCAGAGGGACTGTTTCTTGAGGTCCCAGAGGACTTTTCTGTTTTAATCACGCTGGGTGCTCCCTCCAGTATATCTGAAGCAGACAACAGGTAAGGATCACAGGTAATGTCAGCGTGGGGTAAATTTGCTCTAGGATTTAATAGAACTTTGAACTGTTTGGTAAAAGGTGATAGGTATAACATTATTCTCCGTAATAGCTAGTATAGTATACGTATAGCATCCCAATAAAAATACTCCTAAATATTTGACATCATTACATTTAGTTTAAAAGGAAAAACTTTGGGAGCCTAGTAGTCAGTTGAGAAAATGTCATAACCTTGCATTTTGAGAGACTGGTATTTCCATTAGACTATAGTTATGGGAACAACCTCGCCAGGGCTGCTTACAGCAAGGCTGGTATTCTCCTGTCCTGTGTGCTGTGGGCACGATGCCACATCCAGCACTTAAAGAGGCACTCGGGTAAGGCACTGGGCCTGCCTGGCCTGGGGGCCCAGTACCCACTCGCCAGCCCACTGATGGCTGCTTCGGAAGAGGACGGGCATAGTGCTGTGCCCTCCACATACTGTCACTGACACACCGGGATCCAGGTTTACACAGAAAAGGTTGGTTTGTAAATGTTGGCAACTGATTCACTGAAAAATCGACCAGTGTTGTGCAAGGAAAACAAAATGCAGGTGGGCGGTACCCAGCCCACAGCCGCGGCATGTTGCCCTGTGCACGGGCCAGGGCACTTTCTAGGCTTCTTTTAAGGCTTTTGGAGACCATGGAAACCTTCCTGGGGCACTTTTCCTCCAGTGCCCTGTTGCAGGTGGGGCACCTTTGCTCTCATGTTGTATCCGGTGAGTTGGTGCTGCGTTGATACCCTTGTGTCCGTGTGCCAGTCCTGTCTCGTGCCCTTGCTCTATGCCCTCCTTTCTTTCTCCCTCCCTCTCTGTCTCTGTCTCTCTCTGTCTCTCCTACTCCACACGGGCTCTGTCACAGAACCAGGGGCGGGGGCCTGGGAGATTCAGACTCACTTCTTTAAGACCTTACAACCAAAGAAGAAAAAGCTCTTCCAAGCCACCTACAGCTAAAAACAGTCCTGGGATGGGCTTTGATTGGCCCGGCCAATGTCTGGGGGCACTTTGGGGTCACTGTGATGACAGCCCCTCTGGGCCATGTGCTTGGAAATCACATTTCCGAGAAGAGGGGCGAGCTAGGCAGGGCACCCAGGGTAGTGCAGGCCCTGCAAGGGTCCTCTTCCCTGTGGAGGAGAAGAGGGCCACCCTCTGGGGCCGGGGTCGGGATGGCTCCATTTTGCCGTCTACAAACCAGTTTGCACATTGCATTTGGCATTATGTTGCCATCTGTCTGCTTTCATATTGGAAAAAGTCTTAGAGAGTATGATAAAATCCTGTTTCTTTCTGGAGAAGATGGGCAGATGAGTGGGGAGGCTGAGTGGTGGTGAGGCTCTGGGTTAGAAGATGCCATGACTCAGTAGAACAAAACCTGTCCTGGCCGCCTGGAATCAAGATTTGCAGACTGTCTCAGTGGGGCCCGCGGGCAATCCACCTGGGCAGCCGGGAACCCCCTGAGCAAATGCCACTTTGTGATAAAAATGTATTTTATGGGTCACAGTGTGTCACATAAAGTAGAAGCCTTAAATCTAAAAACAAAACTTGCTGATGTGAGTTGATTATAAGGAAGCAGTTTGATGTGTTTATATGTAAAGGTGTGAGAGGCTTTTGTTGATTTTACATGTTTAAGGGGTTGGTCTGTTGTTTGTGATAGAGAGCCCAGCTTTGGGATGCCTGGGCTCCTGTGAGGCTCCCTTTGATTCCCCCGAAGGTAGGGCCCAGTGACTTTCTGCCTGCGGCGGTCTGAGGCAGACGTGCTGCTGGTCTGTGCCACAATCGGGGAGCCTCAGACACAGCATGGCCAGTCCCCACCCAGAGGAGGCAGGATCCAGGTCCCTGGGCATCTGCGGGCTCCCCGAGCAAATTAACTGCCCCACAGCTCTCTGCGGTTTGCACCAGAATCAGCCTGGAGTGGGGAGATGTGTACCCTTAATCCCCATTTTTACTGGATCGGGCAAGGCTAGTAGGCATTCAAATTCGCTTGTATTTCATGCTTATCTTGTGAGTCTAAGTAAAGACCCATTCAATGAAAGAAAGATAACTTGCCTTTTTTTAAATTAATTTATTATTTATTTATTTATATCTGTGTTGGTCTTCGTTTCTGTGCGAGGGCTTTCTCTAGTTGCGGCAAGTGGGGGCTACTCTTCATCGCAGTGCGCGGGCCTCTCACCATCGCGGCCTCTCTTGTTGCGGAGCACAGGCTCCAGACGCGCAGGCTCAGCAATTGTGGCTCACTGGCCCAGTTGCTCTGCGGTATGTGGGATCTTCCCAGACCAGGGCTCGAACCCGTGTGCCCCGCATTGGCAGGCAGATTCTCAACCACTGCGCCACCAGGGAAGCCCCGATAACTTGCTTTTAGCTCCACCCTTCGAACTATAAAGTTGGTTTTAAGCGGCCTAGGCAAAAGCCCAGCCAGTCTCTGGCTGTGTGACTTTGGGTAAGTCATGCCTGTGCTGTGGGCCACAGTTTACTCATATGCAGAACAAGGGGTTGGACTGCGCCCTATTGAAGGTCCGTCCCAGCTCCAGTCAGGGCCCAGCACACAGCATACCCAGTCAGGTTTCTCCTCCTCATTTCTAAAAAGCAAGCTTCTGAGAATGTTTCTGACTATACTGTAAAGTCAAAGATAAAGTAATTATTGAGTGAGTCTGTTATTTTATGCCATTCCTTTCCTACTAGCTAATCTACTTTGCGAAATATCCTGTGATCTGGTGAAAGGGAAGAAAAAGAAATTGTGAACCCAAAACTCACATTTCATTCTAAGCCTCTACAGATTCATTCATTAGTCCCTCAAATCTCCACGGAGGACGGACATGTACACCAGCCGCAGGAGAGCTCGCATGCAAAGTTGGCAAGAAGGGGAATCTTTTCTTTAAAAGCCTACAGTGCTAATGATTTTTAACAAGTGTAAATTTTAAATTTAAATTAAAACTCACTCACACTGAGTGCTTTCTAACTAAGGCCTTTACTGAAAAGCATGTGCTGTGATTTGCATGCTGCACACAGCATTATGGTTGTTTATTTGTGGCTGTTTTCTCTCCGGCCTGCCCCTAGTCCACCCCACCATGGTCCCTCACCAAATCCAGCCCACTGGACAGCATCACGAGTGTCTTTTGGACCAGATTTTCTGATCTCAGGTCCAGGATTTTATTTCTTAATGATAATAATACAATATATATTTTAAAATATGAAATATGAGCATAAAATTCTACTGTATAGCTTTAAACAGGAAAAAATTTAAAACAATACACAAGGCTAAAGTCTTTCTGAGAGTCTTTATGTACTTGGCTATTAAAACCCACAATAGAGTTTATTCTCTAGAAACATGTTGGCAAACTGCGGGCTGTAGGCCCAGCCTGGCCTGCTGCTGGGTATTGTACTGCTCTTGAGTTAAGAATGGTTTTTATATTTTTAAATGGTTGTGTAAGTACCCACATGATATCCTCAATTTTGCCTCTTGGTTCTCAAAGCCTAAAGCATTTTCTGTCTGACCCTTTAAGAAAAGTTTGCCAACCCCTGCCCTACTTGAAAGGGATAAATAACTCATCTGTGGTTTCAGCAGTGCCTACTGAAAGGAATGTGTAAAGTCTGGTAATAAAAAAAAGAGTGAGAAAATTTTATTTAGATGATGCACCAGTACGTATGTTTATAAATGTGTCTTTGACGATATGACCAGTTTCATTTTATCTTGTTGATGTGATTCAAAGTCCTCCTGTCAGAGATTGCTCCACCCACAGATAAGTGATATCAAATAAAAATACAGTAAAAGAGAAGTCTGTCAGAAGATCCTGACCTGATAGTGGGTTTATAAACTAATCAGCAGGCTGCACTCTTGTAATGTTTGTAACTCCAAATACAAACTTGTTTTTGTCTCATGGGTATGTTGCTCAGTATGTTGATAGGAAAATTCCCCTGTTGTTCCAAAGCTCTGTCCTGGGCAAGGTAAACAGTGGTGCTTGTCTGGCTGTGAAACAGATAAAGTATCCCATCGGCTACTAAGACTTGGAAATGAAAGACGCCCCGTCTCTTGAATGCTCTATGCCCGAGCCAAGAGAAATAGATGGATCATCAGGCTTTACAAAGGGAGTTCACGGTAGTCTCTGATAGGATGGAATAATATCTTTGAAAGTTTCAAAACAGAGATAAGATTAACTCATTTGTATTTCTTGGGAATTACTCTTTTGAAACAATGAGAAATTCCAGCCAGGTTCAGGCTGTTCTGGCAAACGGTCAATACCGCCACCTGCTGGCCTAATCTAGGAAGGCTGTTTGTGTCAGCACTTACAGAAACTGGGGTAAATGCAAAGCCCTATTATTTACAAATAATATTATTTACAAAGGAAAGAGTCTGTCTTTCCTTCCCCTTGCCAGTGGATTTCACAGAAATGTACCTTTATGTGTGATTTTTTTTTTGTATGAGCTGATGTATATTGGCATCACATATAGCTGCAAACCATTTTTGATATTCTTATGGCAGTTACGGGAGTTATAAATATTTGTGGTGCTAATAATTCCTCTTGTAAATACTTCTGGTTTCAGCTTTTTTTTATCTTTTCATTTAAAAAATGTACCTAGAGTGAAGACGAATTAAGGAAAAGAAGGTGAAACTTACCTTAGCTAGTTGTATCTCATTCATTTAATGTTTTGTGGGAGGAAAGTTTAAAATTATTGGTTACAGTGAGGGTCTGTGGTTACTGACTCATTGTACTTTAAATCCATTCTTCGTTGATATAGAACACTAGAATTTTAATGGAGTTACTTTGATTTGATCATTAAGGCCTTGAAGTTTATATCTGTATATACCCTTTTGCTGCAAACCGTCACTTCTCAATAAATGTGCTGGGAACCACACATTTGATTTTGGAAATTAGTTTAATGAAACGTTTTTGCTACTACCTCTGTAATATGGCTGCTTTTGACATTACTTGTGTATTAGTTTTGAATAGGATGTTAGTGTGCAAACACTTTAAAACATAGAAGCTGCATGGAAGAAACACATATAAGCAGAATTTGTGCAGCTATAATGGGCCCAATTCTTTAAAAGTGGGGGTGAAGGGAAGGGTTGATTTAGGGAAATCTCCATAAATGCATAAATTTTATATATTTTATGATTTTAGATCAGCTAAAATATCTAAATCTGCACAAAATGATAATACTACACTTAAATTTTCCAACATACGTAACTTGAAGACAGGGAAGTCTATTCCTAGGCAGGATTTTAGAATGCTAGCTAAAAACCGACAACCTCCTTCCCCACACAAAAAAGCCTATTAATTATAGATTTAGACTTTAAAATAACTTTTGTAATATTGGAAGTTGGGAATAGATAATTAAAGTATGTCTGTATGAGCACACCAATCAAATATTTTGGTTAAAAACAGATTTGTTCTGTATCCATGAGGCAACTTAAAATTCTAAGTAAGTTTCAAGATTCTTGGAGAATAGCCCAGGTTTCTTACTTAGTGGTTAGAGCCTAGTCAGAGAGCTTGGCATGTGTACTTCTTAGACATCAGTTCAAACTACTGCTCACTAAAAGGACAGTATGAGTCTTTGAACTGAGAGATTCCACAGCAACCACCTGATCCAACCCTTTTCTGGGGGAAACGGAGGTCCTGAATGGCTAGATTAGGTTGTCTGCACTATTAAAACATATTTCTTATTCTTTCGGCCGTGCCGTGTGACTTGTAGGATCTTAGTTCCCTGACCAGGGATTGAACCCGGGCCCTCGGCAGTGAAAGCTCAGAGTCTGGACCACTGGACCACCAGGGAATTCCCAAAACGTGTTTCTGAGTCGGGACTGGGATGTAGGTTTAAATAAGCAGTGGGTGTTTGGACTCTACTTCCTACTTGAATGTGTGAAGTTGCGTAGCATAACCAAGCCATTCTTTTGGACTCTTGTTCACACATTAAGTAGCCCACTTTGTTTCCATCATACTTTAAAAGTCTTTTGGGCCTTTATTTTTTATTTGTATTGTGTGTTGATGCATGAAATGCACAACATAAAAACCCAGTAGAGGGACTTCGCTGGTGGCATAGTGGTTAAGACTCTGCGCTCCCAGTGCAGGGGGCCCAGGTTCAATCCCTGGTCAGGGAACTAGATCCCACATGCCGCAAGTAAGAGTTTGCATACCATAACTAAGGAGCCCGCGTGCTGCAACTAAGATCCCATGCAACTAACTAACTAAATATTTTTAAAAAAGCAAAAACACCCAGTAGAGTCCATGTGATTTCACAATTAGGGTCTTACACTAGGAGGATGAGGTCACAGTTAGACTTTAGGACTCCGAGCAGCCTTAGATCTGCTTACGGAGGGGAGGTGCGCGGCTGCAGGGAGCAGGGAGGGGCGGTGAGTTATGGCAGACTCTTATGTCTCCTGCTCTCTGCACCACCCTCCATAGGCAGGGTCCTAGGCGATGAGCCTTCTGGTCACTCACTCACTCGTTCACTCACTCGTTCATTCGTTCACTCATTCATTTGTTCACTCATTTGGTAACTCGTTCACTCATTCATTCGTTCACTCATTTGTTCATCACTCATTCATTCGTTCACTCATTCATTCACTCATTCACTCATTCATGCATTCATTCAGTATCTGCTGTGTTTATTGAGAGCCTATTAAAGCAGCACTTCTGTTAAACCATACATGGAAGGAGAAAAGAGGAGAGATTAAAAAAAAGTGTGCTTGTATTTTTTCTAAATCTTGTTTTTCTTCTTGTGGGTATTTCTAACCCTTCTCCAAGCAGAGCAGACCCGGAAGTCCCCTTGCCTTGTCCTCCTGTGCAGTGCCGTCCCCAGGGCTCCTCCTGCTCGGGGGCAGCGGCGTGTCTTATTAATAAGGACCCCTGAGCTGAGACGCCTAGTTCAGATGCACGCTTAGAAAAGCGAATCTACAAAAAGCTGGCACACTGTGGTCTTATATTAAACTAATATGGACTAGTCCCTGTATGACTGGCTGCATTTTTACCTCAGTCCTTTTAGGATAAGACAGCAAGTCTTTCTTCCTTCTCAAAAATATACTTTAATAATAAACATTAGTTTTAAATCCTCCAATTAGGGATCATAATTTGGCAGATTATCTATAGAGAAGTTTTTTTTTTTTCCTTGTTTATCTGGGATCTTTAACTCACCTGCAGTTTTAGTCTGCAGTCTAGTCTACTTTGTTTAGTTTAGTCTACTTTGGTGTTCACGAGTGTAAATTTAGTATGAGAAGTATCAACAGGATAAAATCATACAATATGAAGATGTTGCTAATATCAGTTGGAAAACCACAAAGTAAACTAATATAAATGCTTTTTTCTTAAACAATTTAGAAATCTATTATTTCACAAAGTAGGAAGTCAGGGGTGAGAGATTCCATTGTCGTCAGCTCAGCATCACCATGAAAAACTCAGGTTCCATCCGTCCCTGCTGGGATCTCCAGCTCATGGGACACAGAATAATACACACGCCCACGCCCCAATCCCTGGAACCTGGGAATAATGCGAGTGACAGTTCATTACAGGAAAGAGCCTTATTTTTTTATTGTAAATGTTAGTCTGCATTTTTTAAGCAGATGAATTCATGGCTGGGTTACTTGCCATGGCCCCCTGCAAATGCGGTGTTTATGTTAGCGCGTAACAAGCTGCACACGTTACTGCCTACGAACCAAATGAACGTGTGGCGTTTAGCAGTCACATTACTTATTTGAAGATCAGGAAGTGATTTAAACATTGTACATCCTACCATTAGATACTATGCATGTATTTCACTGTTGTAGTTATGTTTTGGGAAATCGGTCGTCGTGCAGTGCAGTATGACTTTTTTCCGTTTACAAACAATGGCAAACAGGCTCTTAGTGCTTTTGCACATAACGTGATTTTCAGGTACTAATTACTGATGTTAGGAGGGCAATTCTGGGATTCCCAAATCCTCCCTGTGTGCACCTGCACGGCCGCTGTGCCTGTCTAAGCCCTGCTCCTGCCTTGGCTGCCGTGGTCGCGTCTACCTGGTATTTCTGCTGCTTCCGCTGCTGCCTTCCCAGCCAGTTCTCCACAAGTCAAGAAGTGGCTTTAAAAACTGTGGTAAAAAAGACATAAGATTGATGATTTCATCATGTCTAAGTGGACAGTCGAGCAGCATGAAGTACATTCACATTACTGTGGAACCATCACCACTATCAACTTCCAGCACTTGGTGGCAAGCTTACGACCGTGTTCCCCACGGCCCCGCCCCTCCAGTGTGGGACGTCTGGTCCTGCACTGCCTCGGCAAGGTGCCGAGTTAGCCGCACTGGACCCCGGGTAGCTGTGAGGACCCAAGGAGGTGATGCATTTACAGTTAATATTTAGGGGGATTGGCTATCAATTATGTGTCATCTTTAAAGTATGCCATACAGATGAAGCATATTTCCAGATTACCCACTAGACGTGGGTTCGTGACCAAGGCCGACTCTGAATGACAAGAGCCCAGTGTCACCGATGGTCCAGCTCTAGAAACAGTAGTGATGGAAACCACTTCAGACCCATCAGAATGGCCGCAGTTAGAGGGCTGGATGACTCAGGCGTTGACAGGAATGTGGGGAGACAGGGTGTAGCTCACAGGCATGCACACTGGGCAGTCATTCTGCAAAGCGGTTGGTCTCTATGTGAGGCTGAGTGTGTGTTTGTCCTCTGACCCAGCAGTCCCCTCCTGAAGTTGTGCAATGTGCTGCTTGCACAACCGTGGGCCGTGCCCTGCTTCCAGACCACAGAACGAGCAGCTGGGCTGTCCGGGAAGAGGGCCCCTCGCCTGCCAGGCATCCCGAGGCCCAGGCCTGTCCCAGCCCCCGTGCCTGAGAGAGAAGAAATGAAGCCAGCGTGTTGCCGGGATTAGAAGGAAAGCGGTCACACCACCAGCGAATCAGCTTGTCGTGGGCCCGCGAAGGTCTAAAGCTGAGTGTCCTTGGGGAGGGAGGCCTCAGGAGAGGGTGCAGGAAGGGGTCTGGGAGGACTGAGCCCTGAGAGCCACTGCCTGGCGTGTTGGGTGACGGGGACCGAGTGGGTTCACACAGGGGGAGTGTCGAGGCTGCAGGGTCTTGAGGACCCCCTGGCTCAGCAGTCGGCAGGGGTGGCAGGCGAGGGGCCAGCGCTGGAGCAGTGTGGGGGGCGGCGAGGGCCGGGCGAGGCTGCTGATGGAGGGCTTCCCCTTCCTCAGAAGGAGATTGCGGGAAAGCCTTCCATGGTCCCCAGATGATCGAGGAAAGTGCACGTCACGATCGTGGAAGTCCTGCCATTCTGGGGGTGGGATCCCAGCTCTGATGAAGTGAGCACACACTCGAGGTGGTCAGCGGGGCCGCTTGCTGCCCTCCCCACATACCCACTCTCTTAGTGGATTGCAACTTTCTCAAAAGCAGAGCCCAACATTTATTCTGCTGTGTGTCTCCGTGATTTGATGCAGAATCTGGGACACAGCTCTCCTCAGCAAGTGTGAGCAAAAGGGGCGAATCTGGGGACAGTTGGGACTGCAGAGTCAGGTGGACCTTGTTGAGGCCAGAGAAAGGCAGGGGTGCAGGTGGAGTCCCAGACGCTGAGGGGCTCCCTGAAGACCCCCTTCTCTGTCTCTTTAACAGGAGGGCTTCCAGCTTAGCCAGACCGTCTGCTCAAACACCAGGTGAGGGTAGAGTCGCTGCTTCTAAACATGCGGCCTGAGGGAACAAAATGCGGGGCAGGTATTGATTGACAGGTGATGTTATCCTATAACGCGCCCACCATGCTTACTTTGGACAAACCTTGGAAGGCCATCCATCCCAAATTGCAGTTTTAACTCAGGTTTCATGCTGACCTATTCTGACCCATCCAACAACCAAGAAAGTTCTGGTTAGAAACTTGAATAATGGTTGGAAATGAAAAAACAAATTACCCACATTCCAAGAGCTGCTGCACCTAGTAGGAATTTAATTCATGTTGACTGACTTATTTCCCTGGAATAGATACACTTTATTGTAATGCTTTGTACCTGACCATCCCCAAAGAAAAGAGGGGTCATTTTTTTTCTAAAATTGAAGAAGACTATTGAAAATGTAAATGCCAAAGAGATTTTTTTTTTTTTCGTATTTAATTTCCACAAATCTTGACCTTTGCTAACAGAGAGTTCAGTTTTGGCTTCTCTGTGGTATTTGACAGATTCCAACTGAAATATAATCTTTAGCCACAATAAATGTTAGTCCCTGGAATGGAGACTTGTGGAATGGTTTAGTCCAACCCGTTAAGGTCAGTTTATCAGCTTTACAACAAAGAAATGCAGACACACTTCCAGGACAGGCTCTGTTGAGTTTCCTCTGGTACCAAGCAGACCAAGGTCTCAACTGTCTTTGAGAACGTGATCCTGTCCTCAGAGGGAGGTGCATTTCTGTGCATATATTCCGGTGATAGTAATGCACGTCTGTGGACATGAAAATATTACCAGATTAGACGTGAGAACCACAGCCAAACACACATTCATAGTTTTATATGCACGGGTGGGGCAGCTCCTTCCTCAGTTCACTCTACGTTGCCCACCTCTGCATCCAGGCACCTGGGGGAATGGCACCTCCTTATCCTGGCAGTTAGCCACGGCCACGTGACCGGCCTTGGTTAACAGGATGTGGTTGGTGCCTGGTTTTCCAGCCTTTTCTTCTCCTGCCACGGCTGTCATGGAAGCATTGTCAGGTTGGGTCCCTGAGTAACTGGGATGAGCAGAGTCACTCCTCTGACCTGCATTGGGTAGGTGGGTGGGTCTTCAGTAAGAAATAAGCTGAGACATTTTGGTTGTCTGTTACTGCAGCATAACCAAGCTAGTCCTGACTGATACAGTAAACTACATATTTAGACACATAAAAGTGCATACATGGATGAGTATGCATACAGGTGTGCATTATAGGAATAATGGACACAGCAATGCACTCACCAAACTCTGTTTCCTTTCCTTCCTGGGCACAGAGATAGGCTACATTGGTCAGCTTCTCTTGCAGGTAAGAGTTCTTTCCAATGAAATGTAGGAAGAAGTGATATTAGCTGTTTCTAGGCCTGGTCCATGGAACATCTCCCGTACAATTCCCCCCATGTTTTCTCTTTTCTGCCATCCAGACACCGAGAGTCCAGGGAGGCCCCTGAGGCCCTGGGCAGTGGTAGAACCGGGATGGGTCCCTGAGAGGCTGCAGAGAGCAGAGCCCTCATTGCCCCGTGACCCATGGCAGGCTGTGATTTGATTAAAAAAAAAACAACAAAATACTTTTATTTGTTTAAGCCACTGAGATTTTGGAGTTAAAACTAGCAATAGTTGGATACTTCCTTAAAATAAAAGGTACTTGTTTCAACCTCAAACCAGCATCATGCTTCATGGGGAAATAGAAATATTCTCATTAAAGTTAGGAACAAGACAAGGATTTCCACATTTACCATTATTATTTAGCATTGTTCTGGTGCTACTAGCCAATGCAATTAGATAAGAGAAATAAATCATGGGTTTAGCTATACCAGATAAATTGTGGGAGGCACTGACCCTAATACCTGCAAAGATTCAGTATTTGATAAAGGGAATCCATGAAGATTCAAACATCTAAATAAAACTGGATCCCTGTGTCAAATATTAGCTCCATATAAATTCTAGGTCTAACAAAGCTTTAAACGTAAAACAAATGAAACAATGAAAATATTAAAGAGAGCATGGAAAAGATTTTAAAATAATCTTGGAGTGGGAAAAGTCTTTCTAGTTATGATACTCTTCCAGCCTCCACAGAGGAACCCCAGCCACCTCTCACTGGTGGCCTGGCTGGCAGCACGCACTGGGTGCCGGGGGACCCTGGAGGCATTTGTGTCTCCTCTTCCCTGAAGATGCTGTCCTGGTCCCCTCCCAGCTCTCCTGGAAGATATGTGTGTGTCTGGAAGAGTAACCTGGCACCAGCTGGGGTTTATGCCCTTTAAAATGGACTTTAAATGGATCTACATTTGTAAACCTCATAACACTTGTTAGAGATAACAACAGGATTTAGTGGTACAAAACCTCATCCAGATGACCCAAATGATATCCTGGGATGACCCTGAAATGGACGTACTGTAATCAGCGTGGCAGCACCTGGGAATCGGCCCATGCCTGCTGCAGTGCTGATGGGCCGACACGTTTTCACGGAGCCCTTACCTTGCGAGCTCTGACCTGGGTGCAGAAGCTGAGGTCAGCGCCTGTGTGTGTGTTTATGTGCATCCCTGTGTGTGTATCTGTGTGGGTGTGTGTGTCTGGGGGTGTGTGGGTATGTGTGTGTGGGTGTGGGTGTGTGTCTGTACACCCCCGTGTGTTAGGGGGTGATGGTGGGAAGTGCTCTTACCAGAAACCACAAAGCTTTAGAAAAATGGTTCCCGATCTGCTCTCTGTCTCCTTTTTCTGCCCTACCCACCCCCACTAAGAATTCTTGCGCACAGTGAGAAATAATAATAATAATAACTACCATTGTTGAGTGCTCACTATGTACCTGGTGCAAATTGTCACTAGCCTCCCTCAGGGGATGAAGCAGCTGAGGCCTAGAGAGGTTAGGTCGCTTGTCCAGGATACAGCAGCTCAGGGACGGTGGCTGGGGGGGGGGGGGGGCGGCGGGACACTGAGGTCCTTGCTGTCATCTGCTGAGAGCATGTAGCTCGAACGTTTCCCTGCCCTGCTGGGCTCCCTGCCCTGCTGGGCTCCTTTGGGTTGTCCCGCTGGGGTTGGTGGGATGTGAGTGTGGGTGATACCTGCCACTTTGGGCACCCGATTCCCTGTGCTCCCTTCCCTCCGTGCCGGTGGCAGGGATGCTCCAGGCAGGCACTGCTCCATCAGCTGGGCCCAGAGGGCCTCAGGGCACAGCGAGACCGCTGGATGGACCGGAACGGACACACTGCAAGCAACTGAATTATCTCTGACGGAGGAGGCCCAGAGGGTCCAGGCTTGTTTGTTACCCTAGCAGAATGTGGTTCATTCTGACCCATCTAGGGCCCTCGGAACTTGAGTCTTACAAGATTTGGATCCCTAGAGAGCAAGGGAAGTGTGTCAAATGGTCAATTTTGGTACCGATTCCACCGGCCTGCGGTTACTTGTTGTGCGGCTGAGATGTGCTGGAGGGTTTCTGCTGATGAGGCTGTGGTCCAGAGGCCCCCGTTCCTGCACATCCTGGGGATGAGATAAGAGTGGGAGGTGCTTGGAGGTGGGCGGCTCCAGTCCATAATCTGATGTCTGTGTTGACTTTTGTCCTATTATGAAAAAGCGAAGTAGGATTTCTAGGATCCTTTATATGAGGGAAAATAAGGTCCAGATGGTTTCACTTGTCATTTCTTCCAAACATTTAAGAATGAAATGGTAATAATGTTACACAGACTTTTCCAGAACATAGGAAAAAGGGAATACTTTCTCTTCTTATGAGGCCAGTCTACCTTGAATATCAAAATCTGAAAAAGACATTACAAGAAAGGAAAATTACAAGATGCTAAATTTCCTAACAAAATTATTAGCAAACGAAATCCAGTGATGTATAAAAAGGATAATATCAATACATTGTGCCAAGTGTGCTTTATTCCAGGAATTTAGGGTGGTTTAACATTTAGGACTCAATGAATGTAATTCATCAGATTACTAGAGAAAAAAGGGGAGATCATATGACTGTGTTGATCGATGAAGAAAAAAGACTGAATAAAATTCAACACTGCTTCATGATAAAAACTCCCAGCAAATTAGGAATAGGGAGAAACCTCCCTAACTGGATAAAAAATATTCACAAAAAGCCCCACTCAGCAGTGGAGCTGACAACTGGGGGGAAGCTGAGGGCCTAACCAACCAGACTTCGGACGCCCACAGACGCTTGTTTGCTCGACGTGTGTGTGCGTGTGCGTGCACACGTGTGTCAGCTTCAGAGACTTTGTTACACTCTCTCCAAAGAGACCCACACCTGAGCGTTTTCTCACTTCCGTGTTGATTGAAACACTGAAAGGTTGAAACTAAAGGAACAAAACCACATGGGCCAAAATGAAACCTGACATCCACCCAAGACGCCTTCCTGCTGAGGAGCTGCTGGGATGGTACTCGTGGGGCCTTCGAGCGGGTCCTGCCTGGAGTCTGGCCTTTGGCTCCTCGGTGCTGCTTTGTTCCTGAGCTTCCCGGTCGTTGAAGAGGGCGGACAGAACATCAATTCCATCTAGGCCAGTGGTTCTCAGCCTTGAGAAATGTCCAGACAACCCTCTTTTAAAGAAAAAATTCTCACAGAATCCCTCAGTGTTAAATTATCTTTGTTTTAATACTTAATTATATACAGTCATAAAACTATGTGTAAACTCCCTTTACTTATAAATTGTATAGGTACCTTACAGAATTTTATATTGTAAGTGTACACATATTTATAATGATATATCTATTAATCAGTGCTCTAAGGGACTCTCTACCAAATCACTGCTTTCAATGTGAATATGGTGTTGACAATTAAGGTTTAGTTTTTTTCTATTTTTAATTTGGTATCATCATTTTATCCTCTTCCACAAAATGGTTCTATTCTCCTATCATTTCTCTCTACTCAAACCATTAGGAGGTTTTCCTTTAGCTCTCTGCTATGTCTTTTGCTTTTGTTTGCCTCAAAGCATCATTGAGATCAGGGTGGGCAAACCCAGCCCAAGCCCGGTTTAGTAGATAACACCGTACCGGGACCCAGACACACCGTTTACTTAGGTATTGTCTCCGGCTGCTCCACACACGCACCAAGCTGAGGAAATGCGACAAAATCCAAAGGGCCCGAGAAGCCTGGAATATTTACTCTCTGGCCCTTTACAGAAAAAGCGTGCCCACCCCTGATTTATATGATAAACCTGTTGTTTTAGTAGCACACTGAAATTAAGGCGATACGTTTTGGCACTCACAGTCTCGTGAAGCCCAGTGCAGAAGTGGACGTTGTACTGAGGCAGCTCCCAGTTGTTGGGGGGCAGGCAGCCAAGTAATTCAGAATGTGTTCAGATTGCTGTTTCTGGAGTGACTTGGACCGCTTCGTGCCGCCAGATGCTGGGTCTGTAGCACTGATGATCAGTTAGAGGGAGCAATTTATTGGCTAAGGCAAACTCATTGCTAATTTATCTAATTTGCACATTAATGTGATATTACAGTATTTTCTTGGTGTAGGAGAAAAATGGACATTATTCCATAAAATTTTATTGAAAACCTACTAGGAACCCAGAAATGAACGAGATACACTTGTTGACTCAAAGTTGTGTGGAGATGGAATTTAGGGTCTGCTTTATTTCAAGACAGGATTCAAATTCAAGGTGTCCCTAACCCCCCACGTCTGAACCATTTTGTGGGAGTCTTAAATCATCAGCCAATGCAAATGGCAGTGAGTTCTCCTGATCTGCCGCAATCCGTGCTCCACTTAAAAGTACTTCGTTGGAGAAAAGTGGTCAAGAAAACAAGACTGGAGAAAAACAAGGGCTTTTCCTTTTGTAGTTTTGAAAGAGGTACTTGGAACACAGCCTCCGAAAGCAGAGAGGGTGTGTATCCATCCCTCCAGCCGATAAGTTCTTGCTGAGGGCTCTCCGTGTGCCAGGCACTCTGCTGGGCGTGGGGAGACAGGTGTGCATGGGCAGGTGTGCTTCACCATCGGTAGCTCCCAGCCTGGCAGGGACACCCGAGCACCACGGGACCCTGCAGTAGGGGACGTGGGGTTCAGCTGAGGCCTTGAGTATGCATGGGTGTGAGAGAGGCTGGGAGAACTGTAGGAAAATTGCAGCATAGAGCCTCAGCCCAGGTATGTTAGTGGAAAATTTGAGGAATGAAAAAATGAAGACGTTTGCAGACATGTGGATCGTGTATCCCCGAGGTATTGCAAACTCTGCCTCTCAGCCTCCCCTTGCTTGGCCTGGGGTCCACGTCAAGATGTCCAGGCCTGTCCCTGAGATAGTTCACAGCTCGAGGTGGATCGACAGTCAATTCTACCCTTTTTTTCAGGAGGAAGTTACACTTTGCCACCCACCTAGTTTCCACATAATCTCAGAAGTAATAAAGCAGACAGACCAGTTTGTGTTTGCCAAAGTCTCTTATGCACTGAGCTTGTAATATATTGGCCTATTTCTTCTTCCCCCAAAGAAGGAAACTTTGCTCTCATATTTCTTTCTGAGCGAGACAAATGCACAGACACATATTTCATGGGAGTTTGAGTGCCTAATTTCAAGTTCAAGAATGCTCCTTGGTGATACTTTCTCGTCCCTCCTCATCCAGGCCGATTAGATACAGATGCTCTCAGAGGGAGTGGAAGGGTATCTTGTTCTGCAGAAGGTTAATTGGGAGGGAATGTATCGTGGGAGAGATCTGTCTGGGCGGACCTTACTGAATGGCTGTGTACGTCCTTACCACCAACCATACACCCCTCTCTTTAGAGTGGTATTTGCAACCAGCTTCACTGAAAAGCACCTCTTTGAATGAAGCCGGTGGTAACGGCCCGCTTACCCACTTGGTAAAACAGTCCCGAGCCGCTTGCTCTGCATCACGGGCCGTGTCCTTCAGGGCCTGGCCTGGCTCCCTGCAACCTGCCGAGGCCTCTCAGGCAGGTCGTTTTGTACAGTTAGGCCTCAGTTTCTCATCCAAGAATGAGACGTTTGCACAGATGATCTCTAACTCCCTTCTGGCTGTAATGTTCTGTGAATGAGTCTGTTGAACATGTTTAAAATCCCTAGACAGATGGACACGGAGGTTGGAAGTTTGTTTAGTCAGCATTTTATGGGGAGACCAGCCTGATCACAAAGGCTCTGCATGGCTTGCTGCTGTCATTTATGCCCATCAGCTGTTGGTAATGATCATAATTTGGTTCGGTTTTATTTGAAGGAAAACTGGGATTGAGGGACGGCTGTGAATTTGGGAGATGACAGATGACACCCCATGGTTGTCCCCCCCCAAGCTTTTATCTGAAAGATGACTGTTTCAGAACACCTGGCTTCTCTACCTGAGTGCCGTGTTATTCTCATTAAGAACAAGAACATGGACAATTATATGAAAGTGTGCATCGGGGAGAAATTCAATACATTTCCCAAGGGAATGGACACACAAAGCCAGCTTTGGACCTGCACACCCAGGCCGACTGGCACAGCCCAGGTGAGGGTGATGACAGTGGGGAGCCGTGAATTCACCTGTCCCCAGACACACAAAGGCTGTTGCTCCGAGGGTCAGGGTGGCTGGCGTGGGTCCCCCTCCTTGGCCCTCTCCTGGGCTTGTGTCTAAAGCACTTCTCTTTTCCCCTTTCCATCTTCTCTCCTTCCCTCCCTATCTTCCTTTCTTCCCCACTGCTTCCCCTTCTGTTCCAGGGCAGTAAACATGGGCAAATTAGAGAGAAGTAATAACAACTGATGTCCTATTTAAATATTTGACAGTCACTGACAGCGCCAGCACAGGGAAATGCAGGGAAAAGTGCAGGGAAACCAGGTGACAGCTTTCAGTCGATCTGTATACTTTCTCCGTCTCCCAAGTGTGTGCCCGCTTATCTTCCCCCTGGTTGTGTAATGAGTGCGAAGCTCGGCCCTGGCCGTGACCGCAGGGGATGGCATAATACCGAGTTACTGACTTTTGTTTGGAGTAGGAATCCTTCCTGCTTGTGCCAGGAGCATCTGTCCCTTGTTAGACACACACACACCCCACACACGTGCACACACATGGTCACACCCACAACCCAACACACACGCCACACACATCCTCTACACATGTGTGCACACATACACCACCTACATGCGCGCTCGCTTGTGTGAGCACACCCCCAGCTGGATGGGGAAATCAGGCCCGTCCAGAGAGACACAGCCAGGAACGGGGCAGCCTGAATGGACGCGGATCTAGTGAGTGAAGGCTCTTTGCTAATAAAGAGTTTCCCAAACTGCCTTTTCCACATTCTAAAGCTTGATGAAATGATGCTTTCACAGTGATGAAAAGAGGGCATGTTTGCCAGAAATCTTTTATTTAACTATTTGCTTGGTTTCAGTATCTCATGATTTTAAAACAAGGCACTGGCCCACCCCCCCACCCCAGTCCAGACACACTCTCGTTGATGGTGGCTGGGGTGCAGTTGGACACACGTGTTTCAGGGTTTGCAGCCATCTGGGAAGGGGATTTTTCTCCCCACCCGGCTGAGGAGGCCTTTCTTTTCAGCAGCAACTTCTCTCCTGGCCACACCAGTAAGGACCGAAGAAGCCCAAGTGAGAAACCGACACTCTCAACAACAGGCCAGTGAACAGTTCATTGAGGTGCCTGCCCGCCGCCGGGCCCAGACTGGGCAGTGTGTTTGAAGAATTGCCATGGCAATGACAGTTTACGAGCATGAGTCACTTTTCTGTTTTTAGGGAGCCTTGCTCTGCCCATCTCTTTTAGCACATTTCCACTGGGTGTGATCTGGCTGCCAAGTGCAATGTGGCAGCAAGTTACTTGAAAACATTTCACAAAAGGCCAGATTCCCCAGCCCTGGCTTACCTGTGGACCACATATACGGCTGTAATTGCAAACAGCTGCCTGCCCACCATGGAACAGTAAGCGAGGTCATTTAAAAAATGTTAAAAATAGCAAGTCCTGGAGCAGCCAGTTCATTTGTTGATTCAGAAATGTTTGCCACCAAGAAGGGTGTTCTGAACACATACCCCAGTTAACACTTCAAAGAAGGTTCACTCAGGCCTAGCCCGATGATTAACCTCAGCAATTAATAATAATATAAGAACAATAGCTCCCATTTGTGCAGTATTGACGATGTGTACTGCTGCTCTAAGCGTCACACATGTACTAACTCAGTGACTCCTTGTCCCCCGGGAGGTAAGTACTCTCCTGTTTCACGGAGGAGAATCTTTCTGAGAGAGTGGAGGTCTTTGTCCACATGATGGAGGCTCTGTTCTTTGTGCACAAGTCATCCTGGGAGACTAGAATCCTTCTATAAAGAGTGCGCCTTGGCTAGTCTTGTGAGGGGCTGCGAAAACAGAAAGAAAGTGAGGAAAGAAGAAAAGGGAGTGGGAGGGAGGGAAGGAAAGAAGGAAGGAAAAAGGACGGGGGAGGAAGGGAGGGGGAAAAGGGAAGGTTTAAGGACTGTTGAGCAGGGCTCCTTCTGTGGGACTTCTCAGAGTGGGAACTGTTGCTCAGAGGAGGCCAGCATCACACGTTTACCAAACCTGACCTCAGACCCACTGTTTCCAGAGCTGGTCTTGTCGACCCTGTACTGGAGTTGTCCCTGAGAGCTTTAAACAGTGCCCTCATGAGGTACCTTTCTCTTTTAAGTGCACGTAATCCTAGGGGTTCTTAACACCTTTGAGGCATCTGGTTCCTTAAATATTTTCCTTCACAGCAGTAGGCACACGAGACACTCATGTAAGATTGCCCGTTCCTTCTTGCAATGTTTATTGAACATTTACTATATGCTAAGAGATTTGGGGAAGATATAACTTAATAAAGTTATTGGGTGTGTGGAGGTGCTAAAGAGTGGGCAAAGTTATAAAAAAAAAATATAAGGGCATTCCTAGATGTTAGTGGAATTTTGTAATCACATGCGAACTAACCAGCAAAACCTAGGAAGCCTTGTCCACCTAAAACCGGTTGGTATCACCAAGACATGCAAAGGTTCATGTAAAACACTTTAAATGATCAGTGCTGAGAGTATCATTGCCTGTTATGATAAGTTGATGGTGTTGATGATAACTAAAAAGAAATGGTAAATATAAATACATAATTTTATTTCCCCAGCCACACTTTGTGGTAGGACAGGTGGTGAGCTCATTTGACAAGTGACCTGTCACAAAGTTATTTACAATGAGAACCACTCAGGACAGAACTTGGGGTAAGTGAAAGATGCATTGGAAAATCAGCGTACACAGTTTGTGTGTGTAGGAGACTTACAGCTTTCCCTGCTACATTTTTTCAATGCCAAACCCTGTCTGTTGACGTATGATGTGTACCTAAATGAAACCTCATGGGTACAAGGTGTCCAAGACCATTTAATTTCTTTGTTGGCATGCATCATGGCACTCACATTAATTTGACTGGTTTATTTGAGATAATCATGTTCCATCTCAATCTGACTTTCTGCCCCAGGACATGTGTTGGGCATGGAAATTAGGAGTCAAAGCAGGAAGGTGTCACGGGGACTCAATCACAAGTCCCACAGAGCTCCCTGCAACAAACAGAAAGCTGCTTCAGGCAACTGAGTTGTAATTCTTATGAGTTGTGGGGCAAATGGATTGATGTGAATTCGCTTGTACATTAGAGATATGAGAAGGTATGTCCATGGAGGAAATGAGGTGTCTATTCCCCACCTCTCCCCTTAGGTGAGCTGATGTGAAAAATAAATTTGTGTTTAAATGTTTACAACTTAATGTTTATTCTGCAGTCTTTTCTTGCTCAACCTCATTAAAAACAAGGGAAGAAGAATGAATGGTTGTCATTCAATGGTTAACTTATGCAAAAATTAGCCACTTTACTAAAATCCAATGTGCAAATCAGGTAGAGAGGTGAATACTATAGTGGGAAGATCCCTTGTGACTTTACTGAATTCATTTATTAGTTCTAGTGGTTTTTTGGTGGAGTCTTTAGGGTTTGCTGTATATAGTATCATGTCATCTGCAAATAGTAACAGTTTTACTTCTTCCTTTTCCAATTTGAATGCCTTTTATTTCTTTTTCTTGCCTAATTGCTGTGGCTAGGACTTCCAATACTATGTTGAATAAAAGTAGTAGAGTGGTCATCTTTGTCTTGTTCCTGATCTTAGAGGAAAAGCTTTTAGTTTTTCAACTGAGAGTGACGTTAGCTCTGGGCTGGTCATATATGGCCGTTATTATGTTGAGGCACGTTCCTTTCATGCACACTTTGTTGAGTTTTTGTTTCTTTTTATCATAAATGGATGTTGAATTTTGTCAAATGCTTTCCTGCATCCATTGAGATGATCATGTGATTTTTAACCTTCATTTTGTTAATGTGATGTATCGTACTGATTGATTTGCAGATGTTGAACCACCCTTGCATCTCTGGAATAAATATCACTTGATTGTGGTATATGATTCTTTTTCTTTTTTTAAATAAATTCATTTATTTTTAAAAAAATTTTATTTATTTTTTTGGCTGAGTTGGGTCTTCGTTGCTGCCTGCAGGCTTTCTTTAGTTGTGGCGAGTGGGGGCTAGGCTGCTCTTCATTGTGGTGCATGGGCTTCTCATTGCAGTGACTTCTCTTGTTGTGGAGCACGGGCTCTAGGGCACACAGGCTTCAGTAGTTGTGGTGCGCAGGCTCAGTAGTTGTGGCTTGTGGGCTCTAAAGTGCAGACTCAGTAGTTGTGGCTCACGGGCTTAGTTGCTCCGTGGCATGTGGGATCTTCCCGGACCAGGTATAGAACCTGTGTCCCCGGCATTGGCAGGTGGATTCTTAACCATTGTGCCACCAGGGAAGTCCTGATTGTGGTATATGATTCTTTCAACGTATTTTTGCATGTATTGTTGCATTAGTTTGCTATTTTAAAAAAATATTTATTTATTTATTTTGGCTGCGCCGGGTTAGTTGTGGCATGCAGGATCTTTTTTCGTTGCGGCATGTGGGCTTCTTAGTTGCGACATGCATGTGGGATCTAGTTCCCCATCCAGAAATCGAACCCAGGCCCCCTGCATTGGGAGCACAAAGTCTTACCCACCAAACCACCAGGGAAGTCCCAGTTTGCTAATATTTTGTTGAGGAATTTGGCATCTATGTTCGTCAAGGATATTGGCCTTAATTTTTTTTTTTTTTTGTGGCATCCTTGTCTAGTTTTGGTATCAGCGTGATGCTGGCTTCATAAAATGTGTTTGGAAGACTTCTCTCCTCTTCAGTTTTTTTGAAGAGTTTGAGAAGCATGAGCGTTAACCTTTCTTTAAATGTTTGGTAGTATTCACACGTGAAGCCGTCTTATCCTGGGATTTAGTTTGTTGGGAGATGTTTGAGATTACTGATTCAATCTCCTTCCTAGTTATTTGTTTATTCAGATTTTCTCTTTCTTTATAATTCAGTCTCGGAAGATTGTATATTTCTAGGAATTTATCCATTTCTTCTACGTTGTCTAATTTGTTAGTGTATAATTGTTCAAAGTAGTCTCTTACGACCCTTTATATTTCTGTGGTATCAGTTGAAACTTTTCATTCATTTCTGAAGTTATTTGAGTCCTTTCTTTTTCTTAGTTACTCTAGCTAAGGGTTTGTCTATTTTGTTTATATATTCAAAGAACAGCTGTTATTTTTTTGATTTTTCTGTTGTTTTTTTAGTTTCTATTTCATTTATTTCTGCTCTGATCTTTATTATTTCCTTTCTTCTACTAATTTTAGTATTCATTCTTTCTTTGTTTTCTAATTCCTTTAGGTATAAAGTTAGATTGTTTATTTGGGATTTTTCTTGTTTCTTGAGGTAGGCCTGTAATGCTATGAACTTCCCTCTTAGAACCAGTTTTGCTGCATCCCATAGATTTTGGTATGTTGTATTTCTGTTTTTATTTGTCTCTAGGTATTTATGATTTCTCCTATGATGACCCATGGGTTGTTCAAGAGCACGTTGTTTAACCTCCACGTTTTTGTGAAGGTGTCCCCTACCTGGGCTGCATGTTCCTTCATGTTGTGGCAGGATCACAGCTGCTCCTGCAGGGCACTGGTTGGTGGGGCTATTGCTTTGATGGCTGTGAAGACTGCCCTCAACCACTGTACACCCTGGGGGGGGGTAGGGTTGGTGCTTGGCCGGCCATGAGGCTGAGGTGCAGGAGTGGGCAGGGCTCTCAGTAGGGCACACCCACAGGAGCTAACAGATTAGAGGGAGAATTTCAAAATGGCACTCATAGCACTGGTGCTAGCAAGGTAACCTGAGATCACAGAAATGAATCCAGCAATGACTCAGTCCCTGGGGAGCATCCCAACTGGTTGCGACCTCTCTGGCTGATGCTTCAAGAGTAGTAAGTGGGTCCCCTTCACTTATGGTGCATGTGCTTTTCAATCTGGTGTTTTGTGATGGTTTTTAGGTTGAGTGAGTCTGCATGTGGACCCTTTAGGAGTGGATTTTCTGTTGCCTGCAGCCTTATAGTCTTCCTGCTGGTTTTCAAAGCCAGGTGTTTGGGGGTTTGTCTCTCATGTGCAGGATCCAGGAGGTGGGGTGCCTGATGTGAAGCTCAAATCCCTGTCTCCTCAGGGAAAAAATTCTTACCTTTGTGATCCCTCCCAATTGTGGATTGCCATGGGTGGGGTGTGGGGTTTTCCTTGGTGAGACCCTCTCTCTGCCTCTCCTACCCATCCCCATGCTGTCCTTTACCCTTTGTTGTGGATTCAGTTCATCTAGTTTTCACGTTCCTTTCCGAGGAAATTATTTTGCACGTAGTTGTAGATTTGTTGTGTCAGGGGAGGAGGTGAGTGCAGGATCTTCCTACACTGCCGTCTTGAAGCTGTCTTTCATGCTTCTTAACTAGTTGTGCTGGAGTAAGGCAGGCAGGGTTCGCCAGGAAAGAGCTAGCTATGGCCAAAGGGAGGAAGGGGAGGCCCAGACAAGTGCCCAGGCAAGTAGAAAGAACCCCCTGTCTCTATGCATCTGCTTCTCCTGGCCAAGTGCCCTTCCTGCACTCTGGGTAATGTACATACGTTCTGGCCATGCTCTGTTAAACTCAAATTATAGTATCTTGTTCCCCTCTGCAAACACAGAGCCAGTATGAATGGCTTTCCCAATAGCTTTAGTCAGTGGAAAGACAGAGCAACAGAACCCAGCCTGTGGCCAGTGAACCTTCAGCCCAAGCAAATCAAATAGATAAAGCTCGGATTTTGTCTACATGGCAAAAATACATGTGTATGTCTACAGAGGTGAAAGGTTGAGTGCGTTAAGGAATCAATAAGGACATGGCTGATGGAGTAAATAAGCTTCTAACACACACACACACACACACACACACACGTCCAAAAAGTGGTGACTGAATCTCCCAGGTGTGTGATTAATGTATGATGTACACATTGTGTTTGATTCAGGAAATAATGAATATGGAATGTGAAGGAGATGAGTTAGGGGAGGAATATCATGATGATGTTTCTCTTCAAGTAAAAAAAAAATCCGAATTTCATTAAATTTTTCAACATCAACAATACCAAGTAATTATACAAATAGATATGTCTATTTAATTTTGGTAGAAAAAATTTCCCCAAATTGAAGCAGAAGTTGATATTAAACTTTTAGAAATTAATTAATTAATTAATTTTATTTTTGGCTGTATTGGGTCTTTGTTGCTGTGCACGGGCTTTCTCTAGTTGCGGCGAGCGGAGGGCTACTCTTTGTTGCAGTGTGAGGGCTTCTCATTGTGGTGGCTTCTCTTTGTTGCAGAGCATGGGCTCTAGGCACGCGGGCTTCAGTAGTTGTGGCGCATGGGCTCCAGAGCGCAGGCTCAGTGGTTTTGGCGCACGGGCTTGGTTGCTCCGCGGCGTGTGGGATCTTCCCGGACCAGGGCTCGAACCCGTGTCCCCTGCATTGGCAGGTGGGTTCTTAACCACTGCGCCACCAGGGAAGTCCCAAAATTTTTTCAATTACGAATTCATTCTTTGGACACTCTACAATTTCCAAAACCAAGATAAGAATGTTACTAAGGAAAGTAACCCAGTTGGATAGGTAAGTAATCACCATCTAATTATTACTGATCCTTTCAAAAGGGACATTTAATCTTTAGATGATTATTTGAAATTTGACAGTTGACTCCTTACTGAAGTCATAGGCTCACTGCCTGCTCTTCCCTATTATTCTTTCTTTTAGAAATAAAACTATTTATTCTGAGAAGGACTACCTTGTATTGAAATTAACCAGGCAAAAAGAACCCGAGAGTTAACTGTATGTGATCAGAGCACAGACTATTGCTTTATGCTAAAATGAGAAGTTTAAGATGTCTTTACTTATATGACTTAAGAAATAAGGGCTGTGTTGAATATTATAATGTAAATAAAAGACATTCTTGGAACGTATCGTTTTAGGAATGCCTTGTTGCAGGCAAATGTCAACTGCCAGAAAAATGAAGATAGATTGAATGGTCCAGGAAGTGAGCCAGCACTGGGCTGATGAAGGGCAAAGCCAGCCACCCTAATTTGGTGTTGGCTTACTTCTCCCTAACCCTTCCCCCATCCTGGTGCCGCAGAGGGACATAATTTAACATGTGGCCAGTGTCCTATTTAAGTTCCTGGCTTCCTGAATTTTGTTCCCCCCCCAACAAAAACCATTATCCCAATTACTTCTGTCTTGCCTGACTAGTCAGGGGTAGGTAATTGAGGCTGCGTGTAAACCTGTCTCCCTTGCATCCCACTCAAACATTTATCCACACGACAGGGCAGCAACATCTCATTACATAGACTGGCACGTCGGAAAGCCAAGTATTGGTTGTCAAGACAGCCTTGCCTAGGAAGTGACCAGCAGTAAAGTCTGAATTATTGTTGGCAAAGTTTGCAAGACTTTCTGTTCCAGGAAGAGGGAGATGATGACCATGAAACTCGGAAAAATTGGTTTGGGGCAAATGATATGATACATGATACATTTTCCTGCTATGGAGAATGGCATGAACAGAAGAGGGAAAGGTAATCCAAATGGTCTTTGGTTAAGAATGTGTTAGTCTCTGAAAGTCTGCTAAGGTATGTGTTTAGGATCTGAAATTCACAGGCGAGGGGCGGACGTTTCAATTTCTGTATTCATTTCAGGAATGTGAGTGAAAACAAAACTGCTTAGAAATTATCCTTGAGATTTTATGGTACGAGTGCTTACTATGCTGTGACATTTTATGGGAAGAAATTTTTAAAAAAAGATGAATGTGAAACTGAGAGAAAAGGAATCCTTAACTTCTTTGCCCAAAAAGAAGGATTTCTTTTCCTTTCTTTTTAACCAATTTGGTTAGAATTTTCTTTTAGTTTTGGCAGTTGGCATTGTAAACTCTGGGTAAAGAGGTTTCTGTTTAAAATTTTTAAATATTCCTCAGAGCAGTAATTTCACACCCATGTAGCCCACACTTGGGTTCACATCCGATTTTTCCAACCAGGACACTTACTTGGACCAGCTTTTTGGGGTCAGTTTTCTACAGTACATTAGGTTGGTTAGAATCCACCGAAATGCTCTGCAAACACGGGTAATCGCTGCTTCATCCCTGGCTGCAAGACGCTGTCAGCTTCAGCCTCCTGCAGGGCTCTGATTGACAGGAAGTGTGATTTACACATTTCTCAATGGATACATTCTCTTTTCACCCATTAATCCCTGTTTTTTTTTTTTAAATAAAAGGTTTTTTATTACATGTATTTATATCATTCCTATTTGTGGGTTATGACAGACTCAGTATGGTTTCTGTTCATGACTGATTCTCAAAGAACTCAGCTGAGGGAGCACCCATCAGCCAGACGGACCATGTCCTCATCTGCTATCATCTGAAAAGGGCAGGCACAAATTCCACTTTCTGAAACATGTAGGTCATAGAGGTAATTCTGTTTTGTTTTTATTGGAGTAAAATTGCTTTACAATGTTGTGTTAGTTTCTGCTGTACAACGAAGTGAATCAGCTATAGATATACACATATCCCCTCCCTCTTGGACCTCCCTCCCACCCCACCCCCCCACCCATCTAGGTCATCACAGAGCACCGAGCTGAGCTCCCTGTGCTATACAGCAGGTTCCCACTAGCTAGCTATTTTACACGTGGTAGTGTATTTATGTCAAACCTAATCTCCCAATACATCCCATCCTCCCCTTCCCCTGCTGTGTCCACATGTCCGTTTTCTACGTCTACCTCTCTATTCCTGCCCTACAAATAGGTTCATCTGTACCATTTTTCTAGATTCCACATACATGTGTTAATATATGATATTTGTTTTTCTCTTTCTGGCTTACTTCACTCTGTATGACAGTCTCTGGGTCCTCCACATCTCTACAAGTGACCCAATTTCGTTCCTTTTTATGGCTGAGTAATATTCCATTGTATATATGTACCACATCTTCTTTATCCATTCATCTGTCGTTGGACATTTAGGTTGTTTCCATGTCCTGGCTATTGTGAGTAGTGTTGCAGTGAACATTGGGGTGCATGTGTCTTTTTGAATTATGGTTTTCTCAGGGTATATGCCCAGTAGTGGGATTGCTGGGTCTTATGGTATTTCTATTTTTAGTTTTTTAAGGAACCTCCATACTGTTCTCCATAGTGGCTGTATCAATTTACATTCCCACCAACAGTGCAAGAGGGTTCCCTTTTCTCCACACCCTCTCCAGCATTTATTGTTTGTAGATTTTTTGATGATGACCATTCTGACTGGTGTGAGGTGATAACCTCATTGTAGTTTTGATTAGCATTTCTCCAATAATTAGTGATGTTGAGCATCTTTTCATGTGCCTCTTGGCCATCTGTGTGTCTTCTTTGGTGAAGTGTCTCTTTTGGTCTTCCACCCATTTTTTAATTGGGCTGTTTGTTTTTTTGATACTGAGCTGCATGAGCTGTTTGTATATTTTGGAGATTAATCCTTTGTCACTTCATTAGCAAATATTTTCTCCCATTCTGAGGGTTGTCTTTTCATCTTGTTTGTGGTTTACTTTGCTGTGCAAAAGCTTTTAAGTTTAATTAGGTCCTGTTTGTTTATTTTTGTTTTTATTTTCATTACTCTAGGAGATGGGTCAGAAAAGATCTTGCTGTAGTTTCTATCAAAGAGTGGTTTTCCTATGTTTTCTTCTAAGAGTTTTATAGTGTCCAGTCTTACATTTAGGTCTTTAATCCATTTTGAGTTTATTTTTGTATATGGTGTTAAGTAGTGTTCTAATTTCATTCTTTTACGTGTAGCTGTCCAGTTTTCCCAGCACCACTTATTGAAGAGGCTGTCTTTTCTCCATTATATGTTCTTGCCTCCTTCGTCATAAATTAGGTGACCATATGTGCGTGGATTTATCTCTGGGCTTTCTATCCTGTACCATTGATCTATATTTCTGCTTTTGTGCCAATACCTTACTATCTTGATTACTGTAGCTTTGTAGTATAATTTGAAGTTGGGGAGCCTGATTCCTCCAGCTTCATTTTTCTTTCTCAAGATTGCTTTGGCTATTCGGGGTCTTTTGTGTTTCCAGATGAATTGTAAAATTTTTTGTTCTAATTCTGTGAAGAATGCCATTGGTAGTTTGATAGGGGTTGTATTGAATCTGTAGACTGCTTTGGGTAGTATAGTTATTTTCACAATATTGATTCTTCCAATCCAAGAACATGGTATATTTCTTCATCTGTTTATGTCATCTTTGATTTCTTTCATCAGTGTTTTAGTTTTCTGAGTACAAGTCTTTTGCCTCCTTGAATAGGTTTATTCCTAGGTATTTTTTATTCTTTTTGTTGCGATGGTAAATGGGATTGTTTGTTAATCTCTCTTTCTGATTTTTTGTTGTTAATGTATAGGAATGCCGGAGATTTCTGTGCATTAATTTTGTATCCTGCAACCTTACCAAATCCATTGATGAGTTCTAGTAGTTTTCTGGTGGCATCTTTAGGATTTTCTATATATAGTATCATGTCATCTGCAGACAGTGACAGTTTTACTTCTTCTTTTCCAATTTGTATTCCTTTTATTTCTTTTTCTTCTCTGATTGCTGTGGCTAGGACTTCCAAAACTATGCTGAGTAAGAGTGGTGAGAGTGGAACATCCTTGTCTTGTTCCTGATCTTAGTGGAAGTGCTTTCAGTTTTTCACCATTAAGTATGATGTTTGCTGTGGGTTTGTCATATATGGCCTTTATTATGTTGAGGTAGGTTCCCTCGATGCCCATTTTCTGGAGAGTTTTTATCATAAATGGGCGTTGAATTTTGTCAAAAGCCTTTTCTGCATCTATTGAGAAGATCATACATTTTTTATTCCTTAATTTGTTAATATGGTGTATCACATTGATTGATTTGCGTATGTGTATTGAAGAATCCTTGAAGTCCTGGGATAAATCCCACTTGATCATGGTGTATGATCCTTTCAATGCGTTGTTGGATTCTGTTTGCTAGTATTTTGTTGAGGATTTTTGCATCTATGTTCATCAGTGATATTGGTCTTTAATTTCCTTGTTTTGTGATATCTTTGTCTGGTTTTGGTATCAGGGTGATGGTGGCCTTGTAGACGAATTTGGGAGTGTTCCTCCCTCTGCAGTTTTTTGGAAGAGTTTGAGAAGGATGGGTGTTAGCTCTTCTCTAAATGTTTGATAGAATTCACCTGTGAAGTAATCTGGTCCTGGACTTTTGTTTGTTGGAAGATTTTTAACTACAGTTTCAATTTCATTACTTGTGATAGGTCTGTTTGTATTTCTAATTCTTCCTGGTTCAGTCTTGGAAAATTGCACCTTTCCAAGAATTTGTCCATTTCTTCATGGTTGTCCATTTTATTGGCATATAGTTGTTTGTAGTAGTCTCTTATAATCCTTTGTATTTCTGCTGTGTCAGTTGTGATTTCTCCTTTTTCACTTCTGGTTTTATTGATTTGCATCCTCTCCCTTTTTTTCGTGATGAGTCTGGCTAAAGGTTTATCAATTTTGTTTATCTTCTCAAAGAACCAACTTTTATTGATCTTTGCTATTGTTTTCTTCATTTCTATTTCAATTATTTCTGCTCTGATCTTTATGATTTCTTTCCTTCTACTGACTTTGGGTTTTCTTTGTTCTTCTTTCTCTAGTTGGTTTAGGTATAATGTTACATTGTTTATTTGAGATTTTTCTTGTTTCTTGAGGTGAGATTGAATTGCTATAAACTTCCCTCTTAGAACTGCTTTTGCAGCATCCCATAGGTTTTGGGTCGTCATATTTTTGTTGTCATTCGTTTCTATATATTTTTTTATGTCTTCTTTCATTTCTTCAGTGATCTCTTGGTTATTTAGTTGCGCATTGTTTAGCCTCCATATATTTGTGTTTTTTACAGTTTTTTTCCTGTAATTGATTTCCAGTCTCATAGCATTGTGGTCAGAAAATATGCTTGATATGATTTCAGTTTTCTTAAATTTTCCGAGGCTTGATTTGTGACCCTAGATGTGACCTCTCCTGGAGACTGTTCCATGGACACTTGAGAAGAAGGTGTATTCTGCCACTTTTGGGTGGAATGTCCTATAAATATCAGTTAAATCTATCTGGTCTATTGTGTTATTTAAAACTTGTGTTTCCTTATTTAGTTTCTGTTTGGATGATCTGTCCATTAGTGTAAGTGGGGCGTTAAAGTCCTCTACTATTATTGTGTTACTGTTGATTTCCCCTTTTATGGTTGTTAGCATTTGCCTTATGTATTGAGGAGCTCCTATGTTGGGGGCATGAATATTTATAATTGTTATGTCTTCTTCTTGGATTGATCCCTTGATCATTGTGTAGTGTCCTTCCTTATCTCTTGTAACAGTCTGTATTTTAAAGTCTATTTTATCTGATATGAGTATTGCTACTCATTGATTTCCATTTGCATGGAATATCTTTTTCCATCCCTTCACTTTCAGTCTGTATGTGTCCCTATGTCTGAAGTGGGTCTCTTGTAGACAGCATATATATGGGTCTTGTTTCTGTATCCATTCAGCCAGTCTGTGTCTTTTGGTTGGATCATTTAATCCATTTACATGCAAGGTTATTATCAATATGTATGTTCCTATTACCATTTTCTTAATTGTTTTGAGTTTGTTTTTGTGGGTCTTTTTCTTCTCTTGTGTTTCCCGCCTAAAGAAGTTTCTTTAGCATTTGTTGTAAAGCTGGTTTGGTGTTGCTGAATTCTCTTAGCTTTTGCTTGTCTGTAAAGCTTTTGATTTCTCTGTTGAGTCTGAATGAGATCCTTGCTAGGTAGAGTAATCTTGGTTGTAGGTTTTTCTCTTTCATCACTTTAAGTATATCCTGCCGCTCCCTTCTGGCCTGCAGAGTTTCTGCTGAAAAATCAGCTGATAACCTTATGGGGATTCCTTTGTATGTTATTTTTTGCTTTTCCCTTGCTGCTTTTAATATTTTTTCTTTGAATTTAATTTTTGTTAGTTTGATTAATATGTGTCTTGGTGTGTTTCTCCTAGGGTTTATCCTATATGCGACTCTCTGTGCTTCCTGGACTTGGGTGACTATTTCCTTTTCCATGTTAGGAAGTTTTCCAGTATAATCTCTTCAAATATTTTCTCAGACCCTTTCTTTTTGTCTTCTTCTTCTGGGGACCCCTATAATTTGGATGTCGGTGAGTTTAGTGTTGTCCCAGAGGTCTCTGAGATTGTCTTCAATTCTTTTCATTCTTTTTTCTTTATTCTGTTCCTTGGCAGTTATTTTCACCTTTCTGTCTTCCAGCTCACTTATTTGTTCTTCTGCCTCAGTTATTCTGTTACTGATTCCTTCTAGTGTATTTTTCATTTCAGTTATTGTGTTGTTCATCTCTGTTTGTTCTTTAATTCTTCTAGATCTTTGTTAAACATTTCTTGCATTTTCTCAATCCGTGCCTCCATTCTATTTCCAAGATCCTGGATCATCTTTACTATCATTCCTCTGAATCCTTTTTCAGGTAGGTTGCCTATTTCCTCTTCATTTATTTGGTCTTGTAGGTTTTTACCTTGCTCCTTCATCTGACATATTTGTTTGTCATCTCATTTTTTATATATTTTTTTGATGGGTGGGATTGTGTTTCTCTGTTACTGGTTATTTGGCCTGAGGCTTCCAGCACTGGAGTTTGGTAGGCTGTTGGGTAGAGCTGGGTCTTGGTGCTGAGATGAGGACCTCCAGGAAACCTCACTTCGATGAATATTCCCTGGGGTCTGAGGTTCTCTGTTAGTCCAGTGGTTCAGACTCAGAGCTCCTGGATCTTCGGCCTGACCCCTGTCTCGTGAACCCAGATCCCGCAAGCCATGTGGGACAGCAAAAAAAAAAAAAGGCAGAACAATGACAAAGAGTAAAAAATAAAATGAGATTAGAAAACTAACAGATACGTTAGAAAGAATAAAAAAATAAAAATGTAGATGAAACAACAACCAGAAGGTAAAACAGAACCACAATAGTGAAAAAAGAGGAGGAAAAAAAAAAAAGCCATAAAAGGCCTTGGCTGTGGGGTGCAGGGCTTAGGCAGGGGCAGGGTTTAGGTGGTAGGCAGGGCCTATGCTTGGGATCCACAGGACTGGAAAAGGCCCTGGGTGTGTGGGGGGCGGGGCTTAGGCTCAACACATCAGGAGGGGCCCAGGAGTGCCTCTGGCCTTGGAGGGCAGAGGACCAGGTCCAGGACCTCAGCAGGCTCACTGGGCCCGAGTGGGAGGGGGAAACGCCCTCCTTGCCTCCTCTGATCCTCCGATCCCAGAGGGCCCCTCCCTGTCCGCCTCTCCTCTTCTCCCCCCACCTCCCTCCTATGCCCCTAGGACCCACGAGGCCTGGAGGGGCCCTCGGAGGGCGGAGGACCTGGCCCAGGAGCCCAGCATGCTTCCCGGGGCCCGATTGGGCAGGGGAAATGCTAGGCACGCTTCCCCCTGATCCTCCGAGCCTCCGAGGGTCCCTCCAGGCATGGGAACCTCTCCCTGCTCCCAGCTACCCCTCAGGGGTGCCGGTCTTGTCCGGCCTCCACTTCTCCTCCCCCCTCACTTCCCCCTATGTCCTACCTGGTTGCTCGGGGGTTCCTCCCATCTCCTTGGGCGTCGAGGTTCCCCCACCAGCGTCCGGCAGGTGCCCTAGTTCTGGGGAGACGCAAACTGTGTGTCTTCCCATGCCACCATCTTGACTGCACCCCTCCATAGAGGTAATTTTGAAAAAAGAGATTCAGAGAGAAAAAAAAACATTAATGAGTAGACAAAGAATGTCTCCTGCCATATCAGTAAACAAAGGTTGTTGAAACCATCAAGCCATCAGCCTCTGTAGCTGACCTGACAGTGTACCCTGAGGGAACTTAGGATGGAGAAAAACAGGATTCTGGCCATAGATAGTTAAGATACGTATCTAAGGAATAATTTCAGTGAGCCCAGACTCTTGCATCTTCCCATAGATAGAAAAACACTAAAATCATTAACTTGAAATGCATGTTTTTTGTGATTAGCAGTAATCTTTTGATGTTTGACTACATGTATTTTTGTTGTTGTTGTTTTTTTTGCTTTTTTTCCAGTAAAAACTCCTGTGTATCCTGGCTCCTCCCTTTCCTCTTTGGAGCAGTTCCTCAGGGCGATCTGAGAGGCTGTCTCCCGGGCTATAGTCCTCAGTAATGTCCCCGAATAAAACATAATTCTCAACTTTTAGGTTGTGTCTTCAGTTGACAACGGTCTCTCTACTTTTCTGTATGTTTGAACATTTTCACAATAAAAAGTCTAAAACTGACCCTCAGTATTTGTGAATTCACCTGCTCACTAACTACTCACTACTGATTATATTCGTAACCCCCAAATCAGCACTCAACAGGGCTTTCGTGGTCATTCCCAGAGCGGCAAAGAGTTGGAGCTGCCTGATGCACGTGGTCCAGGCCAGGCTGACGCTCCACGTCTTTGGTTCACCTCTCAGACTGTAAACAAGTGTCCTTTCATGGGTCAATTTAGGGCCCAGTTTTTGTGCTTTTGTCCTTTTTTGGTGTTTATGGTGGCCCCCGAGAGAGTGATGAAGCCGTCTGGTCCTCCTAAAGGCAAGAAGGCTGTGACGCCCCTCAAGGAGAAAATGCCTGTGCTGGATGAACCTCATCCAGGCCTGAGTCACAGTGCTGTGGGCCGTGAGCTCAGCGTTAATGAGTCAACAGTAGATCTTAAATAAGGTGTCTCTGAACAGAAGCTCACATAAAACATCGTTCTGTGTTGGTCAGTTAACAAAAATGTTGTGACCAGAGGCTCATGGGAACCTAACCCTGTGTTTCCCCAGGAGCCCTGGTCAGTGTCGCTGAGTCAGTGCACTGCAAATAAGGAGAATCAACTGTGTTTATGTATAAATATACCTCATGTGCATCTAACTAGCACTGGGGACCGAGAGCTGGCCCAGGATGTCAGCTGTGGTGCCCAGTTATCAGTTAGGCTGATGCTGTCCAGCTACTCCCGCCTCCTGTGTCCTCGGTCCATTGTCCCCTGATCCTGTTCTCTAGGTTGATATGTTATCCTCGATATTCTTCAAATATTCTTCTTACTATAATTATTATCATCATCATCATCATCATTATTATTTTCTTTTAGTGTTGGCAATTGGCTTGTGAATTCCCCAGTCAAGAAGCTCTGTTTAAATTATATTAAAGTAAAAGCTGGAAGGTGTATCCTCATTGTCCCTTCCCAAGGTCTACACTGTCTATATGATGAGGAAACACTGAGCTCTCCGTCACTGGTGAGATCCTATTCATCCCCCAGGCCTGACACAGCGCCTGGCACCCAGTAGGTGCTCAGTTGGATGAATGGAGTACTAATTAAATGTGGAGTCATAACATGTATTAATTTAAAAATCGTACAAAATAGGTAGTGACTAATGTTTAATGTAGCAGCTGGGAAATGCTGCCCTCAGGGCAGAAGCTGTCTTGGATGTTTAGAGACTCAGTATTGGTTACAGAACCTGTAAAATGCACAGAAAATTTACTATAAATGTCTATAAAACACACATATTTCTTGTGATAAATAATAGAGTTTATGTATTTTATTGGCTTGGCAACTGACAGCAATAACTGCAAGTAAACAACTGAGGGAAACTTTATTAGTTAGACATAGAATAATAAAATATTGCCCAGGGGACAGAAAAGCAAATTTAAATAATGATATTATGGCTTGGGAATTATTTCACAATTAAGGTAACTTCTATCAAGAGGGCAATATTTTCCAGCTGTTCTCTGGAACCTTTAGCATTTACATTATACTTTTTATTTTTCTGAGTAATAGAAGCAGTTAATTCTAAGCATTATAATTTATTCTGCATTTGGACACCATGCTTCTCAAGAGCTGTTTTTTTTTTTTTTTTAATCCAGGCAGTTGAACAGGATATAAATGTCATTTTAATAATAGGAACTGAAAATTTAATAATATGGTATTAAACTGTAAGTATAAGTGAATAATACTGGTCCTAGTTCACTTTATTTCCTACATAATCCTGACCTGTTAATGGAATTTCTATTCAAAGGAATGCTGTATTGCAAGATTTTTTTTTTTTTAAGTAAAGAAGCTTCCAACAGAAACACAAAGAAAAAAGGAAGATAAATGTTGAGATACGTATATGGATTGTTGGAGCTACTTATATGAATACTTACATGGATTAAATTTTCTTTGCCTGAAATACCCAGAACAAAACAGAGACATAAAGGTGGTTTTTCACTTGGAGCATTTTCTTAATTCTTCATGTAATTTGGCGTGTAAATATATGTATATATCCAAGAATACTTTGGAAAAACAAAAAAGTATTTGCATAAAATGAAAGATAACATGGAACAGAAGTGAGCCAGACGTTAGATGGTGTCTAGAAACCAGAAGTGCTGCTGAGGGTTTGTGTTCCTAACTGGGCTGAGTGTCACTCTCATGTTGCCAGAGAGATGTTATACGACGGCTGGAATTAAGTCTTTTAAAAACAATAACCAGAGTTTCTCTATGTTTTATTTTGGCACATCGATGGAAATATGGCTAGGTTGTGGCAATAAAAAAACTCTGTTAGCTATTTTATACGCTGAGTCAGAGAATTTTTACTGACATGAAGAAAAAGGAAAGTTATAAATTAAGAGAGATGTTTGATCAATTAAAATGAACAAATATATTTATTATACCCAGCTGCTGTGTATTTAAACCTTTTCCTGATAAAGACTTGTTTTTCTTTCCTTTAGCTTTTCCAGTCCGTTTTACATTTCCCCCTTTCTTCTGGGCACGCTGCCTTACGCCCATCCAATCACACTTCAGTCCACTTTCATTGACAGCCATGCGGCAAATTCCCACCCTGACCAATCTGGGATGCAGAGAAAATCTAAAGTTTTCTTTTGCTTGTTTGCATTTTGGAAGTTAAGCAGAAATAAACCCCAGTCTTCCTCTTCCACTGGCCCAAACAAATTATGTTTTTTTTAGTTCTTTCAGCAGTGAGGAATGGAAGATTAAAGAAATGGGATACTCTTAATAAACCTTTTCTCCATAGACATTCCTTCTACGACAGCTGCGTCCCTGGAACCCCGGTCTTGGGGCTGTGGACATGGTGACTGTTTCTCGGCTGAAAGACAGATTTCAAGCAAGTACTTGCTCTGCACCCACCCATCAGGTTCCAGAAGCTCGCCTGCTCACAGGTGACGGGCTTTTGTGCAACTCAGCCTGTGGAAGGCCAAGGGGAAGTACACACGGTATTTTTATTACAGGACTGTCCTTCTTAAAACAGAGCCTGGGAGCCTGTGGTTTGAATTATAGAGTGTCTCATGAGAACTCCTGGCATCTGGTTTGACAATCATCCTTTTAAAAATGTAGTCTTTTGTGAGCTTGTGGCCCAAAATGATATGGTAAAACTGATGCTGGAGACTCACGGTTGTTTAAGTTGCAATAGTTATGCAACTAGGAGAAGAGAATAAATAAGATTGAACACTGGAGGAATTTAATAAAATGGAGCTTATTAATGGAAGCCCTCAATAATATCTACCTACATAGTGGGGGCTGAAATGACGGTCCCTCCAAAAGATATGTCCATGTCTTAATTCCCAGAACCTGTGAATGTGACCTTTTTGGAAAAAGGGTCTTTGCAGATGTGATCAAGTGAAGGATCTGGAGATGAGGTCATCTTGGATTATCTGGGTGGCCCTAACTCAAATGACAGGTGTCCTCATAGGAGACATACAGGGAAGAGACCCAGGGAGAAGAGGAGAGGCCGTGGGACCACAGAGGCAGAGGCTGCAGTGATGCAGCCAAAGCAAAGGTACACTGGGCGCCACCAGAAGCTGGAAGAGACAGAGGACGGATTCTCCCTGAGAGTCTCTGGAGGGAGCGTGGTCCTGTTGAAACCTTGATCTCAGACTTCTGGCCTCCAGAACTATGAGAGGATACGCGTGTGGGGAAGACAGAGGATGCTCCCGAGTGAGCAGGAACCAAGGGTGACACAAGAAGCCAGCGGGGGCAATGCTTGCCCTGCTCAGGCTCAGGCCCAGGCCCAGCCCCTGAGTTACTTCCTGTCCTGCATGTTGGGCCGGAGTCTCAGAGGCCTGCACATGTCTCTGAACTGTCCCTCCGTGTTCCTAACCTCACTCTCAAGGGTCACCCCTGATGCTCTTAGTGAAAATAAAACACATCTTCCATGAAGTGTCCCCAAAAACTCCACGAAGAAGGAAGTGCCACTGAGCAGTAGATACCACTCCCAGGCAGAGGCCAGTCCTGGATGACCTCGCTGACTTTGGGGTGTCCCCGGGGGGAAGCAGCTTGCGCTTCCCCACAGAGTGTGTGGCAGGACTCATCCAGTTGTGACCGTCACCCTGTCCTGAGGTTTCATCCTGGGGGAGAGTCTTCCTCCTGAAGGCTGATTTCTGATGATGCAAAACTGGGCCGATCTGCTGAGGCCCAGGTGTTCCAGAAAAGACATCGCATATATGAGATGGACACACGGGGCCTGAATTCGGTCCCGAGTTAAGAGAGTTCATCGAAGAAAGTTTTGGACTTTTGTGTTTCTTAACTGTCACATGCACATTAGGGGACGGGACATTTTGTGGAAGGAAAGCTTGCTCCCTTCCTGCTTCTCCCCCCTCAGCACCCCTCCCTCTCCCACTTGTGGGTGCCCCCTTTAGATGTAGAGGAGGGAGCATTATGTAGCACCTCACTCCTCAAAGACCTGCAGCACCCACACTACCTGGGAACTGGTCAGAAATGCAGAGTCACAGGCCCCACCAGACTGATAGAATCCGAATCTGCATTTTGACAAGATTCCCTGGGTGGCTGGAATGCACGGTCAAGTTTGAGATGCGTTGATACAGTGGTTAAGATGGGTTTTAAATCTGCGCCAAATACTGCGTGCCCAACAGTCGTGGCTCTGATTCTGATCACAAGTCCTGCAACGTATTAACTGTGTAACTGGGGCGAGTTACTCTGAGTCTCTTTGTGTCTTGGAATCCTCATTTGTAAAATGTGCAGAGAAGTACCTATTCTATAGCATGTGGATGGGATCCTGTGGTGGAACAAACAGAAAGCTCTGGGTCACTGGGGCCGTGGAGATGGTAGTCAGCCCTTGCCCTCCTTCACCCTCCTGGCACCTGGGACCCAGGCCCGTGCTCTTAGCAGGAGGGAGGTGAGAGCTCTAGCCTGACTTTCCGGAGCTCAGGACAGGGAGCAACTGTCGGCCCTCTCACTCATCTTGGCTTTCACCTGCCTTATCCGTGGGTGTTGAGATGGCAGTGGGGCCCCTGAACAGCACCCTGCTTTTATTATTTTATTAGGGCTTTTATTAATGTGGTCATTTCTCTGCAGTTGAAAGAATTCATGAGTTTCCAATTTACAAATGAAACATATTTTAAAATTGCAGTTTTTAAAGGTTAAGTTGTAAGTTGTAGGCCCCTAGAACCAGTGTCCTCTGGAGGAAGAGCCAGCCCCTCCTGCCCTCAGTATCTGGGAATTAGGCCATGGATGCCGCACAGACTGTGTCTAGTGGTGGGTGGAGAAACGTGCCCCCTGGGGCAAGGCAGGGATTGGAAAGAGCGTGGTCTGGTGCCGTGATCTGGTGCCGTGGGAGAGGCTGCACATGGTGGGGAAGGCGGAGCGCCATCCACCCAGGACACGCCTTTGGCTCATCTCTGAATCCCTTGTGGCTCATTTTATAGTCTGCAGAGTCTGTTTTGATGGGTCTCTTTGCCTGGAAGAGAATTTTCCATCTTCTCTGTTAAAATCTTCAGAGTCTTTGGCACATGACTTGACCCTCATGGTGGATGGATTGCTTTGCCACTAAGCAATGTGACACTTACAGTACACAGGCATTTTCCCGATGTGCAGTCCTAACCCAGTCCCCTCCTGCCCACTTATTTCGCTTATATTGAGGGAACTCAATAAAAATACATGGTGGATGGGCCATCATTATTGCTTTAACAGTCAGGGCAGATGTGGGAAAGGGAAGCATATCAAGAAATGTGAAGATGACAAGGTTTAACGAAGGAAGGGGAAGTCGAGGAGCGCAGGAGAATGCACTGGGTGATTTTTTTCATAACACTCTTCGTGTTTGGCTTGGAAACAAAGAATTCTAAGGATACTCCATGAATTATTATGGTAGCCACTAAATTTTTCTTGGAAAAAACCGACTGTCCCAAATCTTGGATAACTGTCAGCAATAATGCCAGAAAGGTCAAAATATAATCTTTCTGTACTTCTGAACATCATGTTGGCTTTCTTCCAGCTGTAGACCTTGCTGACACTGCCCCATGGAGCCACCACTCAGTCAAGTGACAACTTCTTTTGACGTTGAGACCCATGAGCTAATGACTGTCAACCAGGGAATGTCCCCTACCTTCTCCCCAGCTCAGCCCATCATAACCGGTTATTACTGCATCTGTGGGCGGCCACACGGATCGTGTGCTGGAGGGAAGCCACGTCCCTGGATGCTGATGCTCTGGGAGCCTGAAGCAACTTCCCAGATAATTCCATCCATAAAAAGCCTTCACTTTTCCCTTACTGATTGGAATATTTCAAGTGAACCTGCTCTCTTTGGCCAAAATTGTATTGCAGTTGCCTCAGTTCTCTGTCCCTCTGGTCAGATATCAAAAGAGTTTTGCCGCTTCTTACACATGGGGCTGCGTACCCACACTCCGCAGTCCACCAGAAAGTCTCCCAGGGCTTAACCGGGACTACATGTATATACTTGCACATAGGAATGCCACAGCCTCCATTAGCAAACAATCATCCAGATTTGGGGCTTGAATTCACATCCAATCTCATACTTGTTTTTATGGAGGGGAATCGCCTACTGAGTTAGGGAGGATTTGGGGAAATGGTCATTGGGGAGCAATAGTGCCAGTGGTTAAGTTACTGAGTATATACTGTGTGTTAAGTGTGTGAAGCAGTTTTCACTTAAACCATTTGGCAACCGAGGTCGACAGCACGGACATTTGAGAGTTTTAAGTTCCCGCCCAGGGTTTCTTGACTAGAAAGTGACACAGTCTGGATTCCAGTTGAAGTCCAGTGATGCTAGAGCTTCTGGTTTGTGTGTCTTACCAATAAGAGATGGGCAACACGTTTGTTACTAGTACATATTGAGCTAGAAACACAACAGAAAGAGTGCAGGTCCTGAATACGGATTCCTTTCCACATTGGAAAGAAAGATGGTGGGAAACTGTCTTCCACGCTGATTCAACCCGCCCACTGGCCCCCAGAACTTCCACTCCTCTGGGTTCCCTGCTTCTCATCGTCTCTTTCCAGAAGAACACAAACTCCTCCTGGACCCGCATTGAACATTCACAAACTTTCCACAAGTTTCAATAACTAGTTGTGGCTTTTTTTTTAATACTCATGGGTAGCTGGGTCCTGGAGAGCTTTCAAAGCCCCCTGATTTTGCCAGCAGACTGAAGAAGGGAAACTCCAGTCGCTGGAGATGAAGGGGCAGAGGGAGGAAATTGTGTGTGGCCAGGCGTGAGCCGTGTTGTGTTGGCTTTGGATGACAGTCCTCTCTTGCTCCGTGGGCCTTAATTGGCTGATAGAGCGATTGCCTTGGCCAAGGGTCCAGTTAATACCCAACATTTGAGGGTTGGTTTTCCAACCCCAGTTGGATGAGTTTCTTGGCAAAAAAGGGTAACTGCTGTAACTTCAATCCACTTCCTTGACTCTGCACCCACTCTATAATGTAAGGATATCACTCCGTCTGCTTAATTCCAGACAAGGATCTGTGAGCAGATGGGGAATTTGAATTTTCAAATTTGAAGAAAAAAAAGCATAAGTGAGTGTGAGTTTTATGTGGTTACCTTGATACTCCCTCCATCTTGTAGAAAGTATCCTAAGTCCCAGTGTCGGAAGGCAGGATTGCAGAAGTGAAACTGCTGTGCTTCGAGGCTCATGCTTGCTGAGAAGCTCTGATGAGTGGCCATCTACGATTGGCTATGGGTCCAGGGAAACCTGCACTAGAAAACAGTGACTCTGCCCCTGGTGTGGGAGGTGGTCTCAGATGGTCAATGCCGTGGTCGCAGCCTGGAGGTGGCCATTCACTCTAGAACAATGGCAGCAGTGCGCCCTGGGAGCTGCCGCTTCTTAGGCGCGTGCCCTCAAGTCGCTTGATGTGATTCATAAAGCTGGGGTGATTAACACTGTCCTTTGTTGCAAGGTTGACATTATGAATACATGTGAAAGTTCGAGGACGTTCAGTCAACGTCGCTGCCTTCCCATCCGTCACCCGGGGCAGCTGGCGCAGGTCCGTCTTGACTCTTTAGGGACCTTGATGTTTCATGCTGTCTTGGAGAACCACGGAGGGCGTGATGCTTCGCTTCTAAATATCTGCCCCACGATAGCAGATTCCTAGGAAAACAAGCTTGGGAGATGCTGTCGCTCCCCCGCTCGGTGTAGCATCCTAGCAGACAAGCTGTCTTGGAGCCTGAATTTCAGTGTTTTCACTCACCCTGTGTCCTGCAGGCTGCCCACTCACTACTGCTTCTCTTTACAAGGCTTGACCTGGATGTTTTTCCTTTTTCTCTTGTTTACCAGATGGAATGAAGCCTGTTTGTCAAAACTTCCTTCCCCTTGATTTACTTTGACCTGATTTTGAAAGCAGCAAGTCACTTTATTCAGGCTGCTGGAAAGAGCACTAAGCCAGATGTCGGGGTGCCTGGACTTCTGGAAGACATTCTTCTTCTCTCCGATGAGACGTGTGACGTGTGAAGTAGGCGCCACTGGCAGGAAGCCCAGCCTCTGTCGCGCACACGTGCTCACTCACGTCTGGGCCCCGAGCTTCCCATCTCCGTCCGCAGGGCCAGCTGCATCGGGGTCTGCCTGCTAATCACTCCTGTGTGTTACCCAGCCTACCCGGTTCCCCTGGTGCGTCTGCTGTGGGTAATTCAGTAGCTGAAGACAGAAGCTCCCGATTACAGGGAATCCACGAAGCACTGGAGTTTGTCAAATGGTCCAGCCCAGGTCTGTGTCATTTTGTTTTGAAAAGAAAGAAAACTCATTCAAGACTCCTTACCTTTATTCTTGACTTCTGAAATGATCACTGTGGACAGAAAGCAGGTCGTTCTTCAAGAGTTATCAGCAGACCTGGCCTGCCTGGGGACGGGCTTCCCCTGACGGTGAGGAGCTCTCAGTCTGCGCCCACCTCAGCATCCTGGCCAGCGGTGGCCCCTCCAGTCTTTGCCTACCCCTCCCTTCCTTGGCTCCTTCGCTACGGCAGACTGTGCTCCTGGGGGAAGGAGCATTTTACTCTGCTTCCCAGATGTTGCTCTTTGGAAAGTGGAGCCAAGGGGAATGAAAGGCATTTATTCATGTGTTTGTGCATTTAATCAATGATTCTTTATTGAGCATCTGTTATGTGATGGGCAACAGCAGATGGAGGTGGGGGTGGAGGGCAGGCAGGACAGGCAGACAAAGAGGCAACTGTGATACCACTTGTCTTGTTTGTCAGGGTGAATGCTGGGCCCATAAGACACTCCTTGGGAGGTGGAGAAACTTTCCAAGAGGGAGCAGTGCCTCAGCTTAGACCTGAAGCGTGAAAGGGAGCCAGTCCTTCATGGGGTGGGTGGGCAGCAATGTCTAGTACAAGGAGGTCTGCAGGTGAGAACTCCAGGCAGGACAGAGGTAGGTGGGCCCTCCAGGGTGGTGGACCAGGAGGAGTCTGGGGGATGCTTGGGACCTCGGTGGAGGCCGACTCAGGGCTGGCCAGGGACCCTGCCTGGTGAGGGCCTCTGAGGTCAGGTCTGAGTTCTGGGCTCTGGAGCAGCCATTTCTAGCATCTGTGAGGTTGCATTTTTCTCCATACCCTCCAACTTCAGCAGTGTGTGAGGAAGTGAGATGTTCTAGATAGTCTTGTTGATGGTGTGGAGCAGGCCCTGTCCCGTCCTTCAGAAAGAATGGTCCAGGGCAGACGCAGAATCTCCCCGTGAGACCAGAGTGATGGAGACAGCAGAGCTCCCAGCAGACTAGGCATCGCAGGGGTCACTGCAGAACGTCTAAGAAATGCAGCCTGGAACCCAGGTCTCACAGATACGGTGATGAAATCCTACATGTGGAATCTCTATGTGTGGTTAAGTAGGGTGTGGGCTAGTCTACCTGAAGCTTCTAGACTTCCTTGCTTAACTGTATACCATGGACGCCTTTCACCCTCAACCAGTTTTCAATGAATGCTAGAGTGACCAACTCTCAGTCTGCTTGGGGTGAGGCGTCTTGGTGCCAGACTGTTGGCTAAACCGAGGGAGCTCTGGGTAAACCGGTGTGAATTAGTCACCCTGAGAATGTCACCTTGTGCCAAGGCCTCTGTGCTGTGTGGCCGCATCTACTCTCTAAAGCAGTGCTTTGAGGGGAATGTTCCCTCAGTTTCAAAGAATTTGTAAACAAGAGATGAAGTGAGTTTCCCAAGGCCACTTACCTAGGAAGTGACCGAGTCCGGATTTCGTTAGGTTGCCTGGTTTAAATCCAGTGTATTAGTTATCTACCACTGCAAACTTGCCAGCTTAAGCCAACAATAAAGGGTTATTAGTCCACAGTTTCTGCAAATCAGGAATTCAGGAGCATCAGAGCAGGTGGTTCTGGCACAGGGTCTCGTGAGGTTGGGGTCCAGGTGTCGCTGGGCCGGCAGCATCTGGATGCTGGGCAGGGGGTGGAGGGTCTGCCTCCAGTGGCACCTGCCACGGCTGTTGGCAGGGAACCTCAGTCCCTCTCCATGAGGTCCTCACAGCGTGGTGGCTGATTGCCTCGGAGGGCGTGATCCCAGAGAGCAAGGAGGAAGCCGTGGTGTCTTTATCATCCAGCCTTCGGAATCACGACCTGTCACTTCTGGAATATCTTGCTCCGTGTGGCAGGGACCACGCAGGTGAACAGTAGCAGGCGAGCATCCCTGGGGACCTCCTAGACCATTGGCCTCAGTGTGTGTCTCACAGTCCGTCTCAGGTAGGTATTGGAGAGGAGACTGTGGGACGAGACGTGGGAAATGCACACAGGTGAGCACGCACACACATGAGTATTATGTTGTAAATGCCATTGTTCACATACTCAAATGAGTGTACTTTTAAGATAGTCACCATCTTGGTGGACTATATATTTATCCTGATATTTATCTTAATGTTTCCATTACACCAAATACTTTCCTTTTGAATGTTAATTATGGATGATTATCCCTAATTTTCTAAATTTTATAGTATGAACGCATGCGTTACTTTTATACTTAGAAGAAAGTTTATTGTTAAAACCATTTTTTATGTATACATGTTAACACCTATATGATGACCACAGCTTGGAATTCTTGGGACCTCATAGAAAGCAGTCCGTTTAGATGTTTCAGAAGGCAAACTATATACTGTTACTAATAGACACAGTTATATGTAGAATTATATATTCCATTTTAAGTACAAATGCATTCCATTACCTGGAATCCAAATCAGAGGAAGACAGGGAGGTCAAGAAACCAGGGATGCCAACCACAAGACGTTGGATAGCAGAGAAATGGCAAACGCTTGGAGTGAATTTTACCCAGTCTTAGCACGCGTCGTCAGGTGGTCCACTTTAATTTGAAGGAGCTGGAAAGCCACACTCTTTGAACCTTAGTTACCTCATTAGTAAAACAGAGGAAGACAGTGACCCTGTGCTTCCAACTCCACAGAGCTGTCGTAGAAAACAGAGATGAGAGACTGCATGTGACCATGCTGGGGAAGCCGGCGAGTCCCAGCCCGGAGGCAGGTGCCGGCTGCGGGCACGTCTTAGGGCTGCATCTCTGGAGGTGCCCTGGGACTTCCCGCAGGCGGGGCTGCCACCTCAGCCATGCCCGACGGCTGCCCTGCAGCCCTGGGAGCCCTTCTCTGAGCTACACGTCTCGCCCCAGGCAGCAGAGGCTCGGCGGCCGTGTTTCCCCGTGCCGCTGCCTGGCGGGCAGGCTGTGTGGTTGGAGACGGGCTGCTGGCCGGGCTCTTAGGCCTGGGTGGGCGATCAGGTGGGCTGGGTGTGCACGAGGCCTGGTGCTGGTGCCCACAGGGCTGGCATCAGGCCACAGAGGCTCCTAAGGAAGCAGGCCCAGATGGTCGGTCCCAAAGGCGGTAAGGGGAACGTGCATGCAAACCCATAACACTGTTTTCACATGCCTTGCCACACTACCAGGCCAAAACCAGGAGGGGAGTTGGGTTTCATGGACAAATATTTCTTTTTCACTCCTTTTCTTATAAAACTATCCCCAACCTGTCCGAATTGTCTGGAAGCCATTCGTGTGTCAACAGCAGGCAGTTTTACGGGGATGGCGGGAGCACATTCCCTGCTTGGACTCTGGGCTCCGTGCGGAAAATGAGCTGCTGCTAATGAAGCCCAGCTGAGAGCCCCCGAGGCCTCCCTGAAAGTTTTACATTTCAGACCAGGCTTCTGCTCTGGTGCTAAGAGTGGGTGCAGGTAAATGGTTAACAGCCGATTCTCCAGAGGGGAAAAACCCGGAATCGTAGCATTTGCCAATTTCCACGGTGTAAGTATTCTCACCACGGCCAAGATCAAGGTACTGACACAATATCAGTGATTGCAGAGTTGGTAAGAGACGCAGAGCACGTGTGAGCCCGCTCCAGGACACCACTGGGTCCAGATTTACATGTCAGATGCACCCTTTACAGCTTTACCTCGAGGCGAAACGAGCATCTCAGAATGCGCATGTGCAGAACTGGACTAACGGCCTCTGCCCCACACGCGGCTGGCGCTTTGCCGGGGTTTCCTCTCCGCGTGCGCGCACAGCACCACACGCAAGTCAGACCCCAGACGTCACAGGTCACCCTTCACGCCTCCCTCCTTCCTCAGCACCGCATCCAAGCCATCACCAAGGCCTGCTAATTTCACTTCCTCAATATTCACAATCTGGTTACCTCCCCCCAGCCCCTGTCATCACTATGGTGTCATCACTATGGATTGCCTGCATTATTGCAAAAGGCCAAGTGGTTTTCCTGTATCCACTCGTGCCCACACATACACTCAACCCATTTCCTAGTATTGAGAGAGAGAGATCCCTGAAAAAATGCAAATCTGAGAACATTATTCCTTTGCTTAAAGCCTTTGATGACCTCTGATGGCTCAGGATAATAATCAGAATCCTTAGGGTGGCCTGAAGGGACATGGGTCTCCTGCTGCCCCTTCAGCCTTAATCCCGTGCTGCTCTGGTCCTGTGCCCCTTGCTCCTGCCCTGGCCATGCTGCGTGTCCTTCAGGTCCTCAAACACGCCGAGTCCTTTTCCGATTCAGATCTTTGTACAAAGTGTTCTCTCTGCCTGGAGTTACTTGGTCTGACCAACTCCCCATTCTTCAGTCTCAGCTAAAAGGCCATCTCAAACCTCCCTCTGCTTTTATCTTCCACAACGTCCTGCTCTTGGTTATCTCTCCCATCAGCAGTGTAGGAAAGTCCTAGTTGCCTCATATCCAAGCCAACACTTGGTATTATCAAACATCAAGATTTCTGACAACCTGGTATAGTGGCATCTCATTGTGATTTTTTTTTTAATCAAATGTTTCATATCCTATCTCATGTATTTAGACCTTTTTTTAAAAAAAATTTTATTTATTTATTTATTTATGGCTGTGTTGGGTCTTCGTTTCTGTGCGAGGGCTTTCTGCAGTTGCGGCAAGCGGGGGCCACTCTTCATCGCGGTGCGTGGGCCTCTCACTATTGCGGCCTCTCTTGTTGCGGAGCACAGGCTCCAGACGCGCAGGCTCAGCAGTTGTGGCTCACGGGCCTAGTTGCTCCGCGGCATGTGGGATCTTCCCAGACCAGGGCTCGAACCCGTGTTCCCTGCATTGGCAGGCAGATTCTCAACCACTGCGCCACCAGGGAAGCCCTCATTGTGATTTTAGTTTGCATTTCCTGGGTTACTAATAAATTTGGGCATTTAAAATGTTTATCGCCCATTTAAATTTTCTGTTGTGTGCAATGCCTGTTCAAGTTGGTAGCCCATTTTTCTATTGGGTTGTCTTATTCTTATTAATTATTAGTAGGAACACTTTACATATGATGGATACCAAAGTTTGTGAGTTACATGTATTGCTAGTATCTTCTTCCATTCTTTGCCTTGTTTTCTCTTTTAAAGATGTCTTTTAACGAAAATAAATTTCAAAATTTAAGGTTATCAAGTGTTTTATCTTTTCTTTTAATTTCTAGTGCTTTTTGTATTCTTTAGAATTTCTGCTTGTAAGGGCCTGTTGAGCTAAACTCTGTCAGGTTTTGTTCTTCTAAAAAGGTAAATAATTTTCTCTTCATTCTTGGAAAATTAATTTGACTAGGTATAGAATTTCAGGAGGATCATAATTTCCTTTCAGCATATTGAAAAAAAAAGTCCACTCTTTTGTGGCTTCCATCATTGCTGGTAAGAAGTCAGCCTTCAATAGAATTCCTTCCTTTTGAAGGTTTCTGTCTTTTTTTCTGACTCGTATTTAAAATCTTTGTTTTTGATGTTCTTCAGTTTTGTTATAATGTATCTACCTTTGGATTTTCTTATTTATCCTGCAGGGAATTGACTGGGCTTCCTTAATCTGAGGGTTTGAGTCTTTCAACAAGTCTGGAAACTTCTCATTCATTCTCTCTTTTTTTTTAATTGGACTATAATTGCTTTACAATGTTGCATTAGTTTCTGCTGTACAGCAAAGTGAATCAGCTATATGAATACATATATCCCCTCCCTCTTGGACCTCCCTCTCACCCTCCCCATCCCACCCATCTAGGTCATCACAGAGCACCGAGCTGAGCTCCCTGTGCTATATAGCAGGTCCCACTAGCTAGCTATTTTACACATGGTAGTGTATTTATGTCAAACCTAATCTCCCAATTCATCCCACCCTCCCCTTCCCCCCCGTGTCCACACATCTGTTCTCTACGTCTGCTTCTCTATTCCTGCCCTGGAAATATGTTCATCTGTACTATTTTTCTAGATTCCACATATAAGCGTTAATATACGATATTTGTTTTTCTCTTTCTGTCTTCACTCTGTATGACAGTCTCTAGGTCCATCCACGTCTCTGCAAATGGCACTATTTCATTCATTTTTATGGCCGAGTAATATTCCATTGTGTGTATGTACCACATCTTCTTTATCCGTTCATCTGGTGATGGACACTTAGGTTGTTTCCATGTCCTGGCTATTCTAAATAGTGCTGCAATGACCATTGGGGTACATGTGTCCTTTTGAATTATGGTTTTCTCAGGGTCTATGCCCAGTAGTGGGATTGCTGGGTCATATGGTGGTTCTATTTTTAGTTTTTTAAGGAATCTCCATACTCTTCTCCATAGTGGCTATATCAATTTACATTCCCACCAACAGTGCAAGAGGGTTCACTTTTGTCCACACCCTCTCCAGCATTTATTGTTTGTAGATTTTTTTGATGATGGCCATTCTGACTGGTGTGAGGTGATACCTCATTGTAGTTTTGATTTGCATTTCTCTAATAATTAGTGATGTTGAGCATCTTTTCATGTGTCTCTTGGCCATCTGTATGTCTTCCTTGGAGAAATGTCTGTTTAGGTCTCTTTTGAATATTGCTTCTTCTCCATTTATATCCCTTATGTCCTACTAAACTCTAATTAAACATAAGTTACAACTTTTCATTCTCTCCTCCATCTCTTTTGTCTCTGGGTTGCATTTTGAACAATCTCTTCATCTCCACCTTCTGGTTTCGTAATTTTTTGTTTGGTTGTGCTTAATCTGCTGTTTAACTTGTCTAATGACTTTTGAAACTTAATTATTATAATTTTCATTTCTAGAAGTTCTACTTTAAATTTGATTCTGTTTATAAACATGCTTGGTCATTTTAAAAGCTCTAAAAGATTTAAAAAGTTATTAAAAGATTAAAATACTTATTTTATATTTTTTGATAATTTGTATGTTTAAAATCTTTACCTGGCCTATTCTGGGTGGGTATATGTCTACCTATCTATCTATCTATCCACCTATTACCTATCTATCTATCTATCTATCTCTATGACACAGAGATATGCCACCATATTCTTCTTCAAGGGAAGAGTTGATGCCCAGCCGTGTGGAGGCATGAGGTCAGCAGGCAGCCTCCATCTGCAAAGTGCCGCCTCGCCTGTGCCATGCCCTGCCCACAGCAGCCTGGATCTGGAGGCTGCGTGAGGGTGTCAGGCCTGGCACAGGATGGCTCTGATGGACTACAGACCAGTCTGTGTTCTCACTAGTGCTCTCTGCTGGGCTGACAGAGTTGTGTCAGAGCTGCACTGAGTTCAGCTTTCCCTCTGCTCAGCCATGCTTTTTTTTCCATCCCCTTCACAGGTACTGATCCTAAAAACATCTGTATTCCAAGTTCTGGCCTGGCGGCTGCTTTCAAAAGAACCCCATCTACAATGTGTGCGGGTGTGTGAGTGTGAGTGTGGATGTGTGTGTGTGCATGTGTGTAGCCGTGTGTGTGAGTGTGTGTGGATGTGGGTTTGTGTGTTCTGCTGCTTCTTACTCACGGCACCCTGTTTTCTTCCATGTTTATGCTCCTGTAACTATCTGTTGGAATTCTGTGAGATTGGGCTTCTTTTGAGGATATAAGAGATTTCTGCTATCAGTTGCCTGGGAGTATGACTGACTTGGGACGAGTGTGAGTTAAAGTGTCTGTGTTTTTTCAAACCACAGACGTAGTATGTGTCATCTGCAAGCCCCTGTCAGCGGGAATGTGGTCATGGATTCTCCAGACAGGCTCGCTCCTCACTCCCCGTTTCTGAGCTGGGCCTGTTCCCACTGACCCTGATTCTGAGGCTGTGGACATTCTGGACCCCACCTGTATGTAGTGTTTTCCTGCCTTGGGTGGTCTGAAGGCTTCATTTCCTGTTTTCCTGCCACCATGGAGCTCTCCAGTGGAAATGGAAGGTCACAGAGTTCAGTGCGTAGATTCAGGGTGAAGGCTGGTTTGGGTCTTGCTTCCTTTCCAGTGTTTCACTTTGAAACTGGAAACTCTTGGTTCCGGGCGTCAAAGTGAGACAGACTTCTCACTTTATTGCCAAATGCTGATTCATAAAATTGTTACTTTCTTTTGGTTCATATTTATCCAGACTTCCTTTATTTTTCTTTTTTTGAAAGGGGGCTGAGTCATTTAGGGCTTCTAGTCCTCCACACTGATGGACACAGATGTCTGGAGTCATGTTTAAGTAGACGTAGGATGATCCATCAGTCTCCAGCCCCCTCCCCTTCCTGGAGCCTGGGGGATGGGACTGAAAGTTCAAGCATCTAATCATGGTTGGGTCTTTCTGGAGACCAGCCCCACCCTGCAGCCATCCGGGAGCCACCAGGATTGACCTCCTTAGAACAAGTGATGTTCCTGTCACCCAGGAAGTGCCAAGGGATTTAGGAGCTCTGTGTCAGGATCTGGGGGATGGGCAGAGACCAGTCTGTATTTTCTCTTGTTTCTCATCCTGCCTTCCCTCCCTCTACACAATCTCCCCGTTTTAAGACTCACTCTCCTTGATTTAAGTTTTGATGGTTGTTTTCTCAGCTGCCTCCCAGCCCTCTGACCTGATTGAGTGTGTCTCTGTCTTCATCTTACTACATCTACGGAACGCTTCTCAGAGTTGGTTATTTCCGAGCAGGACAAAACTGTTCCAGGAAGCGATCATTCCTGCTGATTCCATCCTCAAAGATTAGCAATCTTAACATTTATGGCACATCTCACTATAGCAGGTTCAAGGAAATAAAAGACTGAGTAAAGCACTCGCTGGTGATGCTATAGTAGTCATCAAACGTTCGTGGGCATTGATTACCCAGGACGCAAGTGGACTTGGGAGAACACAGATATGGGGCCGTGCTCTCGAGTTTCTTGTTCAGTTGGTCTGGGACAGAGCCAGGGAATGTGAATTTCTCCCGACTTCCCAGGGACCACACTTAGAGGACTGCCGTGCTGATGTGATGAGACAGGTGGTCACAGAGCTTCACAGTGGTCAGCAGGCAGTGCTCACCGTTCAGCAGTGAACTCAAAGTCAAGCTTAAAGTGAACTCTGTCCAAAGGAAGCCACTTTTTTCGGCTCCTCGATTTCTTTGAGGCACAGTCTGCTCACTCGTTTCCATGTTGTACATATTTAATCATCTACACATGAAGGCAGAGGAGGTGAGGGGATCTTGGACCCTAAAGGTGAGGAAAATGCCATCAGAACTGTGCCTTCCCAGCCTCCTGTACACAAAGGAAGATGAAGAATGGCTAAGGGGTTTCTGCTGGTGTCTCCATGTCAATATTACGGATTTTAATGGTTGATGAGAAAGAAGTGTTACAACATTTTAGGGACCCAGATCAACCAAAGGCTTTAGATATAAGTAAGACCGAATCTTACTTAGAGCAAGAGCCAAAAAAATGAACTTGTACCAGATATACAATACAGATAAGACATACCGAATAAGCACCATTTTGATATTGATGATACAATATGAAGGTCATAAAAATGAAAACACACCAAAATTTCCAAAACCAATGATCAGGAGAATTTCTGAAGTAATGGACCAAGCACAACTATAGCAAGGGACCTGGGTAAGTGACTTGGCTGCAATTTCCTTGGAAGCTGCCTAAATCTTGTCTTTGTTCTCAAAACTCACATC